>NC_052052.2:123431879-123731879 GCF_903992535.2 Arvicola amphibius | reverse complement strand
TAGATTTACCATCAGCAAATCTTTTCTTAGTGTTAACGTGAAAAAGCACCAGGTCAAAGACTGACTATATCAAAAGCCCCAGTTAGATGCCCTTCCTTAACACATTCACAGGAGACTGAAAAGAGAAAACAAAGACTGTTTTAGTTTGGCCGGAAGTTGAGTCCATTTCATGATAATTTAAGTATCTTCGTATAATCCCACAAGTCTCAGGAAAACAGATACATTTTACTACCCTCCTCCCAAAGGGAAAAACTTTTGAAATGGAAGTATAATATTGGTCTTTCTTTGTCAGGTGGCAACTTGAAACTTTTGCAGGAGTGATTATTAATACTTCTTGGCAGCTAATTATAGCTTTAATTTCTCTCGCCTACAAAACATTCTCAACTGCAGTGTTTCCAGAGCTGAGAAAACCAGGATGGGTGAACGTAACCTGCTGCAGGCTCTTGGGGGTTAGACTCATCCTGACATCACCCATTAATTGAAACACAAGTCCATCCCACCTTTCAAATTCATTTCCTTTAGCATTTTCCAAATAATGTGGAAGATGAGACACCTCTTCCTCCACTGACAGTGACTTCAGTAGAAAGGAATCAATTATTAGAAGATCAGAGCCTGATCTCAAATATGACTTAAAGCTTGAAAAGGGAAAAGAGGACAAGAAATGTAGGAATTCTCATGAAAGCAAGGATTAACAAAACAGAAAAAATTTAATATCGTGTATCTTAAAGTATTTGAGTGAACTGAAAATAGGGATTTTGACAGATTCCAATCTCTGACAAAACACTTAAGTTTTATTCTAAACATGGTAGTGAATGCTGATGTGCTTTCTATTAATATCTGGAACACATTTCATTTGTACAGATATTTAGATGGTACTGTGCTTTTTAGGACTCACTTACACAGGCAATAATTACCTCTTTGCGAGAGGAGCAGTTGAAAACAATAACTGACATGTCTAGAGTCATGATGCCACATGGACACAAATCTCAGGACAAGGCTAGGTTGATGAAGGTCTCTGATAAGATCATCCGGACATAGACATTTAAAACAATCTTGTGAGTTTACCAGGAAGGAAGGCAGTGAACAGAGACATTGCAAGTACTCAGAACACACAAACCATGTAGCCACTCTAATATTCTGATTTTTCATATTCAAGAAAAGGTGCCCAAAGCTCACCACAAATCCCTAGGAAATGAGAATGGAGCTCCAGAATTTGAAGAATAACATCTTACCTGAGTCCAAGTTCTGGAATCAGCTTGGACTGGTGTATAAAAAACCAGTCTGCCTGACAAACAGGTTGGAGGAAAAGCAGGCTGCAAAACCATCTGACATAACAGCTGCTCAAAAGTCCCCACAGAAGCAAATGTCACCATGAACTCTTAGGTAGCGGAACCCCTGCTCACACCAGTTGCCCCAAGTACTGTGCTACGTGCAGTTGATATTGAGGACTTGCCCCACGTACTGTGCTACGTGCAGTTGATATTGAGGACTTATAACTTTTGGTGGTATATAACACCCCATTAATCCTGTTCTTAGGTTACCTCATCAGCATCCTCTGGTTCAGAGCTTTCTATGTTCCCTTATGTGTCCTGAGATAAATCACTGGGGTTGCAGATTGCCAGAAGTCATCTGCTAGGATCAGAGATCTCTGCTACCCCCTATTCTAGAAAGCAACACAAGGTTCTGCTAGCCACCATCCCTAGCTGCAGCCTGGCAGTTACATGAACATTTTCAAGTTATATTTTGATGATTCAGCTTTAACTGTAGGGCTCCATATGAAAAGGTTGTGCAATTGAACTTGACATTGAGAACTACTTAAAAAAACTAGTAAATATTCATATGGGGTGAAATCACAGTATGATCAACATAAACACTTTAAAATTATTAGGATGTAGAAATTGAAGTTATAAGGCTTTGAAGTCAAGTGCAAATCTCGATATTGTTACACTAATTAAGAGGGAACTAAATCAGAGCCTTTGTTTTTGAAATTCAGTGGGAAAATAGGATTATATATATATATATATATATATATATATATATATATATATTGTTTGGGGAAATTTACAGTTCATTTCAGTTATGATGAGAATTATCTGTGTTAATCCCAGCATGTGGACAGAGAGACACACACACAGAGGCACGCATAAAAAAATTCACATTTTAACAAGTCAATTTTGCTAGTATAGAGCTCAAACATATCTCCTTTAAAACTTTAGGTTTTATTCCAGTTTCCAAGCTCCCTTGTCAGAGCATACACATAACTCAGGGTCCACAGGGAAGAGGAGGAGCTCAGGGCCCCAGTCTATAGCAACACGTGTCCATCACTGACTCTCGTACACCAGAAAATGCTATTGTGTGAAATGTTTTTCAGACAAATGTCTGGCATTGCTGATACTTTATGGAAAAAACATCGTTGTATCCTGGATATAAGAATTTTTACCCAGAAAGAAAGAAATGCTTTTGAAAATTATTAATCAAATAGTTTTCCTCTTCATGACTGTGTTTGGCACTCTGGGAAACATTTCTGTTTCTGTGAATTATATGTTCAGTTGGTGGGGAGGGCCTGAGAAGAAACCCATACACCTTATTCTCATCCACTTGGCTTTCACAAACATCATAATCCTTCTTGCAAAAGGATTGCCAAAGACAATGGTAGTTTTTGGTTTGAGAAACTTCCTAGATGACATAGGATGTAAGATCCTCATTTACCTGTCAAGGGTGGCCCGTGGGGTCTCCATCTGCACCAGCGGTCTCCTCACTGTGGTCCAGGCCATCATCATCAGTCCCAGAGCATCCGGGTGGAGGAGGCTCAGACCAAAGTCTGCATGGCACATCCTTCTGTTCTTTTCATTCTTTTGGATACTCAACGGTTTACTAGGTATAAACCTAATCCATTCCGCCACAAGTACAAGCCTGAATATATCAGAGCTTAAGAATGGTGACGACTATTGTTATTTTATGCTAGAAAGTCAGAAAATAAAGTGGATTGTTCTCCCTCTCATGGTCCTGAGAGATGCTGTGTTTCAGGGAGCCATGGGAGCGGCCAGTGGCTACATGGTACTTCTTCTCCACAAGCACCACCAGCATGTCCTCTACCTCCAGAACTCCAAGCTTCTCTACAGAACTCCCCCTGAGCTGAGAGCTGCTCAGAGTGTCCTCCTTCTGATGCTCTGTTTTGTTTTCTTCTATTGGGCTGACTGTGCTTTTTCTCTATTTTTAAGTCTCTTTTTAGCAAAGATACCCTTGATAGGAAATATTCAAGAAATTTTAACCCTTGGTTATGCAACTTTTAGCCCCGTTGTGTTGATTCACAGGGAAGGACTTCTGCCTGAGTGTTGGCATGCTCAGTGGGAAAAATTGAGAAAGTCTCTCTCTAATTTTTCTATTAAATAATGTGAATGAGCTCTCAGTTATGCAATATTGTGGGCAAGACAAAATTCTCTGAAATCAGTTTAAGTATGTGTCTATTCTCAAACAGTCTTCATGGTTACTCAACATTATGCTGAGAGAGAGATCTTAATGAATTACAGTGATAAGTGAAACCTTATTCTCCACTTTTCCTCATTTTGGAAAGGATTTTTTTACAATTCCTATATCTGTATTGTTTATCGATAATTTACCAGCGTTATATCCTTGTGTCCCTGTAGCACATCAGTGCCTGGTGCCTGTAAGGATAGGAGAGATTGTCAAATGTCTTGTGACTGACTGGAGTTAGAGAGTTTGTTCTGCACCATTTGTGGTTGCTAGGAATCGAACCTGGGTCCTCTGGAAGACAAGCTAGTGCTCTCAACTACTGAGCCATGCCTCCAGCACAGAGAGAATGGTCTTATTTATATTTTGTAAAACTGATTTTCCTATTACTGTTACTGGATGCACACAGTTGAATTTGTGTAAAAGGACACCGTGCCTTGGTTTTCTGGCTGCTCAGACCGGAATAATCACAGAGAAACTATACTAATTGCAACACAGTTTCCCTGATGGTTCAGGTGGATTTCTAACTAGCTCTTACATTAATCCATTTCTATCAATCACCATGAGGGTGTGGCCTTCTAGTACGGTTCTGGTTTCTTTCTCCTCCAGCAACTACATAGCAACTACCTGACTCTGCCTTCCTTCTCCCTTTGTTCAGTTTAGTTTTCCTGTCTAACTCTATTCTGCCCTGCCATTGAGCAAAGCAGCTTCTTTTTTAAGCAATTGTAATAAACCATATTCACAGAATACAGAGGGGAATTTCCAGATCAAATTTGGCAAATTTTGTCAATTTCATAGTAATTTAATCATGTTATTCAAAGAAATCCATATCTTATACCTGATGCTATGTTTGCTAAATGTTAGTTTAGCTATGATGCAGTTTTGAGATTCTTCAAAGTGTCTGCATGTTTCCATCTGTAGAAAATATTTTACAGCTTTGTGAAGAATGATATGAACTACATCCACTTCCTGTAATCTGAATGCACTAGTGACAGAACTTAAATGCACAGAAATGTTTCTGTGGTCTTATATTCATGAAGGTCCTCTGCAGGAATGAAGATTGTCCATATGGGGTAAACTGGATAAGGAGTACATGGTAAAGTTTCATTTTATCCATCTATAGTTTGTATGTTGATTAACAATGTGGACTTGCCAATTTGCAAGGTTAATATGCCGTGTGACTGAAACAGACTGAGGCTTGTTAGCAGCTGCCCATTGTTAATGCCTGGTTGCTGTCCACACTATCCAGCTGTTTGTCATCAAAGAGCTGCAAAAGGATCTGATTCTACATCCATTTCAGTGAAGGATTCGCTGCTTGTTTTCTTAACACAGATCCACACAATAAAGATGTCAACATGGTACTAAGAATCTGATAGATGGATTCTTAAAAATAATAATTGATGTCATCATTGAACATGAAATTGTAGAATCACTAGAGGTGGTTTTATGCCTTATTTGTAAAAATTGTTCTGTTATATCTCACTAAACATTTGTTACATTTTGAATGCATCATGCTCTACTTTATAATGATGTATACATTTTTATATTTTGCTTGGTTGCACTGTATATACAAAACATTTAATTAAGTGATATGTCTTGTATTGTGTTATAGATTATTAAATAGCACGTTCTTTCACTATGAAGATTTATTTTATGTATGTGTCTGTGTGAGTGTGTGTCACATTTGTACAGTTCCCCACACAGACCAGAAGAGGACATTGACCACAGCGAGCTAGAGCTACAGGCAGTCATGAGTCCTAGATGTGAGGGCTGGGTAAGGAACCAGGGTCCTCTGCAAGAAGAGCAGGTCTCCTTACCATCCCTCCAGCTCCGTCTCACATTTCTCATGTAGTGTGACTTGTTTGTAAGGAACATCTACTACTTCTCTGAGTCTCACCCTCTTCAGTTACAGCTGTTTTTCCAGGAACTGACATTGAAAGTGAGACTAACAAACACTTTGTCAGTTGTACTGTATAATTTGACACAAAAGGAAGTGATGTAAGAACACTGAGGAAGAAAGTTGTGTTCAATCTGAATGATGGAGACAGTGTTCAGCATGAAGAACAGAGACGATTATGGAGAAAGGCTTTGGTGGGTAAAAATACCTGCTGAAAGGTCAGAAAATCTGATCTATCTCTGATGAAAAAACTGACTCCCATATGTTCTCTTCTGATCTCCATTTTCATGCTGAGACATACACACTTGAACTCACCATGAAAACTTAATTTAAAATTAAAAAAAAGACAAGAGATACATGAGTGTTGATACAACATGAGCAAGAATGATCTGGACTCTGAGTGGCATATAGAGTTGCTATTGTGAATTTTTCCCCTTAAAAAAAGAGTAGACTGGAAAAAATAAAATAAAAGATTGATTAGAACATACATTAAAATTTAAGATATGGTTAAAATTACAAATAAATAGAGGATAGTAAGGGCAACTTGGATATCAGACTCAATTATATCCTTCAGGTAAAGCACATCAGATTGGACACATGAATTAGTATAAATGACTTCATCATTTTCTTAAGCTGGACAGATTTCTTATCATTAGCATTGATTTGTGAAACTTAATGCTATGTGATATAAGTCAGCTGCATATAAAAATATAAATTACTACATAATTTTACTAATAAGTGGAATCTGATAGAATAGAGAACAGAACCTTCAGAGTGTTGTGTGTACCCTACAGCCCTCAGAAACTGCCTCTATTTGTGAACCTGCTGGTGGCTGGTTCCTCCTTATAACCAGGAACATGAAGGGGTGGTACTCAGAGCTTTACAGTCTTCACCTTCAAACTCTTCCTGTCATGTGACATATCTTAGGAAGACATTAAAAAAATTGTTTACCCCTGTTAGGTTAGCGTGCAAGGAATTGGTTCCATCTAAGCTGAGTTGACTGGACCAGTTTACTTGGGTTACCAGAATACTTTGTAATTTATAGGGTGTGGGAGACACAAATGTACCTGCATGACCAGAAATTCTGGTTCAACATAGGTGACAACCCCCAAAAATTCTGTATGAGAAAAGGTCCCAAGCTTCAATCAAGATTCTACCTCCTATGCACTTCCCAAGTCAATTAGCAGCTATGGCAGGAAGAAGTGGAGACTGGAATCTTAGGTGAAGCTGTGGAAACGGCCTCCACATTCCCATGAGATTCTAAAAGTCTCATTACCAGTACCATAGGGCAGGCTACCACTCCACTGTGCCAAAGGCATTCTGTGGGCCTTACAGTCACTGTTTCATGGTGGCCAATGGTCATGGACTGGCTAGTTCTGCCAACTTGATACAAGCTAGAGTTATCTGAAAGGAGAAAGGATCCATTGAGAAAACACCACTATAAAATCCAAATGTAGGGTATTTTATTAATCACTTATTGATGGTGGCATTTCCATCCCTTTGATGGTACTGCCATTTGTAACATAAGGGCCTGCTTGTGGGGGTTTCTGTCCTACCTGGTTCTACAGCCAGTTAGCCCCAAAGAAAATCACACAGAGAGTCTGCGTAAGTTATAAAATTGATTGGCCCATTAGTTCAGGCTTTGTAGTAGCACTTATAACTTAATGTTAGCCCATTATTCTAGTCTATGTTAGCCACATGGCTCGGTACCTTTCTAAGCAGGGTAGGTCACGTCTTGCTTCTTCCCTGGTCTGAAATGGAATGGGAAAAGAGCTTCCTTCTTCCCAGAATACTCCTGTCTTCATCACCCCGCTTCTACTTCCTGTCTGGTTGACCTGCCTATACTTCCTGCCTGGCCAATCAGCATTTATTTATAACATGATTGACAGAATAGGGACAATTCTCCTGTACCACAAAAAAAAAAGAAAAAAGAAAAAAGAAGGGGAAGTGGTGTGGGAGAATTGTTTGTATTCTGTCAATCATATTTTGAATAAGCACTGATTGGCCAGGCAGGAAGTATAGGTGGGAAAACCAGACAGGAAGTAGAGATGGAAGAAAGAGAACAGGAGTATTCTTGGAAGCAGAAAGCTCCCTCTGCGAATCCAGCCCAGACCACCAAAGAAGCAGGATGTGAGCTACCCTGCAGAGAAAGGTACCGAGCCATGTGGCTAACATAAATAAGAACAATGGGTTAATATAAGCTACAAGAGCTAACAAGAAGCCTGAGCTAATGGGCCAATCATTTTATAGCTAATGCAGACTCTCTGTGTGATTTTCTTTGGGACTTGCCGGCTGTGGGAACTGGCAGGAGAGAAATTCCCACACCTGGCCCATCATGTTAAAACCATTCTTTGGCAAATGGTCCTGGATTCTATACAAAAGTAGACTGAGCAACCATGGTGAAGAAGACAGTAAGCAGCGCCCCTCCAGAACCTCTGCATCAGTTTGTACCTTTATGTTCCTGCATTAGCTGAGTTCCTGTTCTGATGCCTTGATGATAAATAGTGATGTGGAAGTGTCAACCAAACAAACCCTTCCCTCCATTAAGAACCTGGCCCAGGAATGGAGTAGTTTGAGAATTCTGAGTGCTTGTGGAAGCACTACAAGTAAACAAGACAAAATCTTCTCTCTCGGGTTCTGCAAATCACAGAAATTTTCTTGGAATGGGTTTCCATGCTCCTTCCAGACATAGTAGAAAGGAGTGGGTTTATTTCTCATTGCCTCTTATTGCTTGTTATTGATAATCACTTAAATGTTTAAAAAGTCCTTTGTGTGCTTCTATGATGAACATGATTTTGTCATGCTCAGCTTGTCTTTGCCACTGTATATGAACTGACCTCATATGAACTTTCTTACCCTCAGAGTATAACTTGCCTGCTGCTCAGTTAATAAAGTTAACTGTTGCATGAGATTTAAGTCTACCTCATTCTCCCAGGTCCCACTACCTCTGGAGGGTGACAAGTGGTGCCTGAAAAGGGACCTGAAATTGGCTATGAAATCAGAGAGTGGGGCCCCTCACGGAAGGAGATAAGGGAGAATAGTGGGGCAGGTACCAAGGAAGGCTTCGTCTTATGTTGACTTTCTGTTTCATTTTTTAAAGAAAGGAGGAACATAATATCAAAATCACAGCTATTAAGTTGTTTGTGAGTACAAGCCCTGTCTTTCAGGAGGAGGAAATTCAGATGAGGAAGTATTTGACAGAGTCCCCAAAACACAATATAAAGAAATCTAAAAAAGGCAGAAAGATCCCCATTCAATTCTGGGTCACATTGACATTAATCTGAACAGTTATAAAATACTTAGGGAAGATAAGGATATTATTAATAATGAGAAAGAGATGGCTAATTCCTTTGGCTATAACATTCCTTCCACCTCCTTTTCTACAGGATTATCTGATCTCTGAGGGGAAGAATTTAATGGAGACATCTGATTTAAGGGCTGTGTGTCCCAAGGTCTCTCACTCTCTGTGTCCTATCTGTCTGTGGGTCTCTGTATTTGTTCCCATCTGATGCAGCAGGAAGCTTCTCTGATGATGTCTGGACAAGATACTGGTCTATGAGTGTAATAGAATATCATTAGGAGTCATTTTATTACTACATTTTTTTCTTTTCTTAGACAAGCAGTACTTAGTTTTATTCTAGATCCCTGGTCAATTTGTTCTCAGGTTCTTGGGCACCTGAGCAGTTTTGGTCATGGGTTTCCTCTCACGGGCACCTTAAGCCAAACAGGTTATCAATTGGCTACTGCTACAATCTTTGTTTTACCATTGCCCTGGAATTTTTTTCAGGCAAGACAGTTTTGTAGATAAAGAGTTTGTGGCTGGGTTGGAGTTTATGTTTCCATTTTGAGACCATATAGAGTACATTCCTGCATCAAAGAAGCTGAAAAATTGGGGTGAACCCTCTATACAGGCACTAACTTGACCTCTCCATATTAATGAGCTGTGCAGGTGATGTCTTCAGCAGTAGGGCTGAGCTGTGAGTTGTGAGGAGCAACCTACAGTCTGAGCAGCAGCCTGGGCTGTTATGATCCCCATCGTGCCCATTTGACCAATAACTCTAATTTTTGAATTTCTATCTACCTTGACATATGTAATATATATCTTAGTTTATATGTTTCTGAATTTTTCTTTTAATATGTAGAATAGGAATTCTGTCTGGTTTCTTGATGGGACTTTCATTGGTTAATTAATAAGAAACCGCTTGGCCCAATAGGTCAGAACATAGGTGGGTGGAGTAGACAACAGAATTCTGGGAGAGAGAAGGCAGACGCTTTAGGCAGTCGCCATAAGCAGTTGCCATGCCTCTCCTCTCCAAGATGGACGCAGGTTAAGATCTCTCCTGGTAAGCGACCACCTCGTGGTGCTACATGGATTACTAAATATGAGTTAATTAGCCAATAAGAGGCTAAAACCAATGGGCCAGGCAGCGTTTAAAAGAATACAGTTTCCATGTAATTATTTCGGGTGTAAAGCTAGCCGGGTGGCAGGACGCAGCCCTGCCGCTCCTTCTACAGTTTCTTCAAAAGTTGTCATTTTATTTATACAGAAGGATGTTTAGCTTCTGTTATGTGCAGTTGCACCTATATGTATGGAGGCACCACAATTCAGTGCGCAGAGTAAGAGCCTGAACTTATCTCACAAGGACACCCTGTGGTGCTTTCTTTCAAGAACAAAATGATGATACCATTGTTTTAAAACTAAGTCCTGGACCCACCTTTATTTATATCATGTGACATTTGGGATAAGAAGGGCTTCCTATAAACTAACTTATAAAATACACAGAAGGATCAGTCTTGGACACCGCTAAGTTAAAAAGCTGCCCTTAATGTTTTGTAAGTAAAGATTACTTTTAGAATAAAGTCAATAATGGGGTTCAAGTAAGTCTCATATTTAAAGGGCAGGAATGAAAGAATCATTTACAGGAAATTTCTTCACTAACGTCAGGCACAGGTAGAACAAAGGACTCTAAATCGTTCTGGTCCATGCTTGGGACTTGATCAGAGAGCAGCATCTGCAGTGCTTAGCATCATTTATTCTACTCCTGTCTGATGAGGGATTTCAGAAAGAAAAGTGAGTGACCTGGTCTATGTGTCAGATATAGATTCTTCCTAGGTCACAGCTTGGCACTTTGAGAAGATGAAAACCATTCAGAAGATGCAGGGACCTCCATGCACAGAAACTTGTTAGTTGTTCATTTTCTCACCTCTTGTTTTTCTTGTCAAAATAATTAAACCATAATTAAGCTTGAAATA
This sequence comes from Arvicola amphibius, assembly GCF_903992535.2. NCBI lineage: Eukaryota > Metazoa > Chordata > Mammalia > Rodentia > Cricetidae > Arvicola > Arvicola amphibius. The sequence goes on along the minus strand of NC_052052.2, from coordinate 123,721,258 downwards.
ACTGCTGAGCAAAACAAATGTAGTAATTGTGGAGAGAGAGGGAAGCTGTACTTCAGGGACTGGGGCTCTGCAGAGGCCTTCCTTCCCCTGACACTGTGACCACATGAAACTTGAAGTCGGCAATACCTGATGTCAGCCAAGAGCCCCACAAATCCTGACAGTTCAAATATGACCTGACAAGTGTTACCTTCCCAGAGCTGCTCCAGAGCCTGAATGCACCACAGAGGTCCAGTTGAGTACATGGAGGTAAGGAGACTAGTTCCTGGAGATACAGAGATGGAACAGAAATGCTGAGGTATCACTCTCCATCCTCAGGCTGGAGAATCATGGGTGGCCCTTAGCCTATCTTACCTCTCTAAATAGATCAATAAGATAGATAAGATTTTCAGATGTCTAAATTCTGGAGACGATCATGATACATTGCAGTAACGTTAGCACTGGAGAGATTTGGCAGGGGAATTGTTCAGGGCTAGCCTGGTTACAGAGGGAAACTCTCTCCCAAAAGTGACTAGATAAACGAAAGAAAATAAAAACCTTCTTTCAGGTGTAACTTTGCCAGCACTGTGACTTCAACAGTGTCACTAGAGTCTGTAAGCCTTGCACTTTTCATTTTTGATGTATTTTCACTTTTCTAATATTGGCATAGTTTTTACAATAGCCTTCTAACCTTGTTTGATGGTTTTCTGGCTGTATCCACCTTAAAGGCTCCTGATTTTATCACATACTATTATAATACTTGTGTTAAATTCAGTCATTATTTGCCTGGCTGGGTGAAGAATACAACACTCAGTGTAACAGTTATCGTTACTGTCTTGAGAACTCTGCTATTTAGGATCCAGGCTGTGGAGGAGGACATCCTCAAACAGCTCATCTTAAGTTTATCCCATGATAAGCAGCAAAGAGAGCAAAGACCAACAATCTTTTAGGTTTTGTCTGCTTGCCTGCATGCTTGTTTCTTCTAGAGAAAACCAGGATGGGTGGACGTAACCTGTCGCAGGCTCTTGGGGGTTAGACTCATCCTGACATCACCCATCCATCTAAACACAAATCTGTCCCATCTTTTAAATTCATTTCCTTTAGCATTTCCCACATAATTTGGAAGATGAGACACCTCTTCCTCCACTGAGAGTGACTTAAGTAGAAAGGAATCAATTATTGGGAAATCAGAGCCTAGTGTCAAATATGACTTAAAGCTTGGAAAATGGAAGAGAGGATAAGAAAAGTAGGAATGCCCATGAAAACAAGGATTGAACAAACATAAAAATTTTAATGTTGTCTATCAGTACTTGTGTGAACTGAAATAGGGATTCTGACAGATTCTAATCTCTGACAAAACACTTAATTTTTATTCTAAAATTGGTAGTGAATGCTGATGTGCTTTTTACTAATATCTGGAGCATATTTCATTTGTACAGATCTTTAGAAGATATTGTGATTTCTAGGACTCACTTACACAGGAAATAATTACCTCACTGCTAGAGGAACCATTGAAAGCAATAACTGACATTTCTAGAGTCATGAGGCCACCTGAAAACAAATCTAGGAACAAGGCTAGGTTGAGGAAATTACCCATACAATCATCGGTACATAGACAATTAAATCAATCCTGCCATACAATCATCAGTACATAGACAATTAAATCAATCCTGTCAGTTGAACAGAAAGGAGGGCAGTGAATAGAGACATTGCATGCACTCAGAACACACAAACCCATGTCGCCTTTGGAATGTTCTGATTTCTCATATTCTAGAAAAGGTGCCCTGAGAAATGAGAATGGAGCTCAGGAACTTGAGGAATAGCATCCTACCCGAGTCCAAGTTCTGGAATCAGCTCGGACTGGTAAATAAAAAGCAGCTTGCCGGACAAACAGGTTGAAGGAAAAGCAGTCTGCAAAACCAACTAACATAATAGCTGCTCAAATGGCCACACAGAAGCAAATGCTACCATAAACTCTTAGATAGTGGAACCCCTGCTCACACCAGTTGCCCCCATGTACCGTGCTACGTGCAGTTGATATCAAGGACTTATAGCTTTTGGCAGTATATAACACCCCATTAATCCTGTTCTTAGCTTTACCTCATCAGCATCCCCTGGTCCAGAGATGTTTTATGTTTCCTTATGTGTCCTGAGGTAACTCACTGGGGTTACAGATGGCCAGAAGTCATCTGCTAGGATCAGAAATCTCTGCTACCCTCTATTCTAGAGAGCAACACAAAATTCTGCTAGACACCATCCCTAGCTGCAGCCTGGCAGTTACATGAACATTTTCAAGTTATATTTTGATGATTCAACTTTATCTGTAGGGCTCTATGTGAAAAGGTTGTGCAATTGAACTTGACATTAAGAATGACTTTAAAAAACTAGATATACTTATATGGAGTGAAATCACAGAGTGATCAACATAAAAACTTTAAAAATGTTAGGATGTAGAAATTGAAGTCATAAGGCTTTGAAGTCAAGTGCAAATCTCGATATTGTTATACTAATTAATAGGGAAATAGAAACAAAGCCTTTGTCTTTGAAATTCAGTGGGAAAATACAATGAAATACACACACACACACACAGAGAGAGAGAGAGAGAGAGAAAGAGAGAGAGAGAGAGAGAGAGAGAGAGAAGAATTTTGTTTGAGGAAATTTACAGTTTGTTTCAGTTAAGATGAGAGTTATCGATGTTAATCCCAGCATGTGGACAGACAGACCCATACACACAGAGACACACATAAAAAATTCACATTTTAACAAGTCAATTTTGCTAGTATAGAGCTCAAACATATGTCCTTTAAAACTTTACGGTTTTATTCCAGTTCCCAAGCTCCCCTGTCAGAGTACACACATAACTCAGGGTCCACAGGGAAGAGGAGGAGCTCAGGGCCCCAGTCTACATCATCACATGTGTCCATCACTGACTCTTGTTCACCAGAAAATGCTATTTTGTGAAATGTTTTTCAGACAAATGTCTAGCATTGCTGATACTTTATGGAAAAAAAACTCTTTGTATCCTGAATACAAGATTTTCTACCCAGAAAGGAAGAAATGCTCATAAAATTTATTAAGCAAATAGTTTTCCTTTTCATGAATATGTTTGGTATGCTGGGAAACATTTATATTTCTGTGAATTATATGTTCAGTTGGTGGGGAGGGCCTGAGAAGAAACCCATACACCTTATACTCATCCACTTGGCTTTCACAAACATCATAATGCTTCTTACAAAAGGATTGCCAAAGACAATGGCAGATTTTGGTTTGAGAAACTTCCTAGATGACATAGGATGTAAGATCCTCGTTTACCTGTCAAGGGTGGCCCGTGGGGTCTCCATCTGCACCAGCGGTCTCCTCACTGTGGTCCAGGCCATCATCATCAGTCCCAGAACTTCTGGGTGGAGGAGGCTCAGACCAAAGTCTGCATGGCACATCCTTCTGTTCTTTTCATTCTTTTGGATACTCAATGCTTTAATAGGTATGAACCTAATCCATTCCGCCACAAGTACAAGCCTGAATATATCAGAGTTTAAGAGTGAAAACAATTATTGCTATTTTATGCAAGAAAGTAAAAAAACAAAACAGATTGTTCTCCCTCTCATGGTCCTGAGAGATGCTGTGTTTCAGGGAGCCATGGGAGGGGCCAGTGGCTACATGGTACTTCTTCTCCACAAGCACCACCAGCATGTCCTCTACCTTCAGAACTCCAAGCTTCTCTACAGAACTCCCCCTGAGCTGAGAGCTGCTCAGAGTGTCCTCCTTCTGATGCTCTGTTTTGTTTTCTTCTATTGGGCTGACTGTGCTTTTTCTCTATTTTTAAGTCTCTCTTTAGTGGATGATTCCTTGATGGTAAATATTAAAAAATTTCTGGCCCTTGGTTATGCAACTTTTAGCCCTGTTGTGTTGATTCACAGGGAATGACTTCTGCCTGATTGTTGGCATGCCCAATGGGAAAAATTGAGAAAGTATCTCTTCTATTTTTCTATTAGATGATTGTGAAAGAGCTCTTAGTTCTGTAATATTGTGGGTTGATGTGGAAGGGTCTTCTGGTTTAATAAAGAAACTGCCTTGGCCAGCCCTTAGGTGGGTGGAGTAGACAGAACAGGAAGAAGGAAGTGAGGTAGATGGCTCAGTCAGATGCCACGCCTCTCCTAAGTTAGGCAGACTGCCGTGCCTCTCCTCAGTGAGACAGATGCCATGAAGCCAGCCACCAGGCCAGATGTGCTGAATATTTCCCGGTAAGACACCGCTCATGGTGTTACATACATTATTAGATATAGGTTAGTGAAGATGTGAGTAAAGAGGCTGAAAATAATGGGCCAGGCAGTGTTTAAAAGAATACAATTTGTGTGTTGATATTTCACATGTAAAGCTAGCCATGTGGGTCAGATGCCGTGCCTCTCCTCAGTGAGACAGATGCCATGAAGCCAGCCCCCAGGCCAGATGTGCTGAATATTTCCCGGTAAGACACCGCTCATGGTGTTACATACATTATTAGATATAGGTTAGTCAAGATGTGAGTAAGAGGCTTAACCTAATGGGCCAGGCAGTATTTAAAAGAATACAATTTGTGTGTTGCTATTTCGGGGCATAAGTTAGCCGGTGGCCGGGAGCTGGGCGGGACAAAAATCAGGCCTGCCCGCAGCTCCTCACTACAGTGGGTAATACAAAATTCTCACAAATCAGCTTAAGTATATGTTTATTCTTAGGCAGTGTTCCTGGTGACTCAGCCTTGACCTGAGAAAGATATCTTTGTAAATACAGTGATAATTAAAACCTCATTCTCCACCTTTCCTCTTTTTGGAAGAGATTCTTTTAAAATTCCTATATTTGTATTGTGTATCGATAATTTACCAGCATTATGTTCTTGTAGCACATCCATGCCTGGTGTCTGTAAAGAGTGAAGAGATTGTCAAATGTCCTGTGACTGACTGCAGTTAGAAGCTTTGTTATACACAAAAGTGTGGTTGCTAGGAATTGAACCTGGGTCCTCTGAAAGACAAGCTAGTACTCTCAACTACTGAGCCATGTCTTTAGCACAAAGAGAATGGTCTTATTTATATTTTGTAAACTGATTTTCCTATCACCAGTACAGGAACCACACAGATGAATTTGTGTAAAAGGACATCGTGCATTGGTTTTCTGGCTGTTCATACCAGAATAATGACACAGAAACTATACTAATTGCAACACTGTTTCCCTGATGGCTCAGCTGGATTTCTAGCTAACTCTTACATCTTAAATTAATCCATTTCTATTAATCACCACGAGGGTGTGGCCTTCTAGTACGGTTCTGGTGTCATTCTCCTCCAGCAAGTACATGGCAACTGCCTGACTCTCCCTTCTTTCTCCCTTCCTTCAGTTTAGTTTTCCTGCCTAGCTCTATTCTGCCCTGCCATTGAACAAAGCAGCTTCTTTTCTACCCAATGGTAATAAAATATACTAACAGAATAAAGAGTGGCATTTCAATATCAAATTTGGCAAATTTTGTCAATTTCATAGTGATTTAATCATGTTATCCAAAGAAATCCATATCTTGTACCTGATGATGTGCTTGATAAATGTTAGTTTACCTATGATATAGTTTTGAGATTCTTCAAAGTGTCTGCATGTTTCCATCTGTAGAAAATATTTTACAGAATTGTGAAAAATGATATGAATTATGACCACTTCCTGGAATCTCAATGCACCAGTGACAGAATGTAAATGCACTGAAATGTTTATGTAGTCTTATATTTATGAAGGTCCTCTGCAGGAATGAAGATTGTCCATATGGGGTAAACTGGGTAATAAATACATGTAAAGTTTCATTTTATTCATCTATAGTTTCTATGTTGATTTAAAATGTAGATTTGCCAATTTGCAAGATTAATATGCAGTGTGATTGAAACAGACTGAGACTTGTTTGCAGCTGCCCTTGTTTAATGCCTGGTTGCTGTCCACATTATCCAGCTGTTTGTCATCAAAGAGCTGCAAAAGGATCTGATTCTACATCCATTTAAGTGAAGGATTCACTGCTTGATTTCCTAAATTACATTTACACAATAAGATATAGAAATGGTTCTAACAATCTGATAGATGCATTCTGAAAAATAATAATTGATTTAATCATTGATCATGAAATTATAGCATCACTAGAGGTAGTTTTATGCCTTATTTGTAAAAATTGCTCTGTCATATGTGGCTAAACATCTGTTATATTTTGGGTGCAATGTGGCTCTACTTTATAATGATGTATACATTTTTATATTTTGCTTGGTTGCACTGTATATACAAAACATTGAAGTAAGTGATGTGTACTGTATTGTGCTACAGATTATTAAATACTTTGTTCTTCCACTATAAAGATTTATTTTACGCATGTGTCTGTGTGAGTGAGTGTCACATGTGTACAGGTCCCACACACACTGAAGAGGACACTGATCACAGGGAGCTGGAGCTCCAGGAAGTCATGAATCCTAGATGTGAGTGCTGGGTAAGGAACCTGGGTCCTCTGCTAGAAGAGCAGGTCTCCTAACCATCCCTCCAGCTCCATCTCATATTTCTCATGTAGTGTGACTTGTTTGTAGGGAACATCTACTACTTCTCTGAGTCTCACCCTCTTCTATTACAGCTGTTTTTCCAGAAACTGACATGAAAGCTGAGGCTAACAGACACTTTCATGTCATTTGACTCAAAAGGAAGTGATGTGAGAACATGGAGAAAGAGTGGAGGGAATTGTGTTTAACCTGAATGATGGAGACAGTGTTCACCATTAAGAAACAGATTTCCACTTAAATCAATGAAAAGAGACAGAAAAGGAAATTTCATATTTGTCACAGGAAAAATTCAGAGAAGAACTCTCATTACTGAACATCTATGCCCCAAATACAAGGGCACCCTCATACATATAAAAATGTCTAAAGCTTAAATCATACATTAATCCCCACCCACTAATTGTGGGAAACTTCAACACTCCACTCTCAACACTGACAGGTCAGTCAGACAAAAGTATTAACAGAGAAATAAGGGAACTAACAGATGTTATGACTCAAATGGACTTAACAGATATTTATAGAATATTCCATCCAAACATAAAAGATTATACCTTCTTCTCAGCACCTCCTGGAACCTTCTAAAAAATTGACCACATATTCAGAAACAAAACAAACCTCAACAGATACAAAAAATTGCAATAACCCCGTGTATCTTACTGGATCATCATGGCTTAAAATTAAAATTCAACAGCGATACTAATTTTAGAAGGCCCCCAAACACATGGAAATTAAACAATGCTCACCTGTATCACCAATAGTCAAGGAAGAAATAAAGGAAGAAATTAAAGACTTCCTAAAATTCAATGAAAATGACCATACACGGTTTCTCAGGAAATTCGGGATCAACTTACCCTAGGATCCAGCAATACCACTCCTGGGAATATACCCAAGAGATGTCCTATCATACTACAAAGCATTTGTTCAACTATGTTCATAGCTGCATTATTTGTAATAGCCAGAACCTGGAAACAACCTAGATGCCCCTCAGTGGAAGAATGGATAAAGAAAGTGTGGAATATATATGCATTAGAGTACTACTCAGTGACATCTTGAATTTTGCATGCAAACAAATGGAAATAGAAAACATTATTCTGAGTGAGGTAACCCAGAAACAAAAAGATGAATATGGTATGTACTCACTCATAAGTGGGTTCTAGCCATAAATAAAGGACATTGAGCCTATAATTCGAGCTCCTAGAGAAGGTAAATAAGAAAGTGAGTCCAAAGAAAAACATATGGTTATCCTCCTAGATTTTGGAAGTAGACAAGATTGACAGGCAAAAATTTGGAGATTGGGGGTGGGGTGGGATGGGGGTAAGGAGACAGGGGGAGAGAGAAGGGAGAAGGAGAGGATGGGTGTAGAAGGAGCAGTGGACTGCATTCCACCACCCGGCTCCTGGACAGCTAGCTTTACCTGCAGCCCAGCTCCCGGCCACTGGCTAGCTTTACACCCGAAATAATTACACGGAAACTGTATTCATTTAAACACTGCTTGGCCCATTAGCTTTAGCCTCTTACTGGCTAATTCTCACATCTTGATTAAATTATTTCTATTAATGTGTATAGCACCACAAGGTGGTGGCTTACTGGGGAAGATTCTAGCCTACGTCCATCTTGGGTCAGAGCTTCAATGCATCTGTCTCAGAGAGAGGAGAGGCATGGAGACTGCTTGAGCCATCTGCCTCACTTCCTTCTTCCCAGCATTCTGTTCTGTCTACTCCACCCACCTATGTTCTAACCTATCAGGCCAAGCAGTTTCTTTATTAATTAACCAATGAAATCATCAGATAGATAGAAGACACACCTATATCACACTCCTACATCAATGGGGAGAGCTTGGGGAAATGGCATGGTTGGGATGGAGGAAGGGTGGATATGGGAGCAGGGAAGTAGATATCTTAATTAAGGGAGCCATTTTAGGGTTGGCAAGAGACTTGGCTCTCGAGCAGTTCCCAGGTGTCCAAGGAGATGTCCCCAGCTTGTTCATCGGGTAGCTGAGGAGAGCGAGCCTGAATTGGCCCTATCCTATAGCCACACTGATGAATATCTTGCATATCACCATAGAACCTTCATCTGGTGATGGATGGAGATAGAGACAGAGACCCACATTGAAGCACTAGACTGAGCTCCCAAGGTCCAAATAAGGAGCAGAAGGAGGGAGAACATGAGCAAGGAAGTCAGGACCGCGCACTGAGACAGTGGGGCTGATCTAATGGGAGCTCACCAAGGCCAGCTGGACTGGGACTGATGGAGCATGTGATCAAACTGGACTCTCTGAATGTGGTGGACAATGAGGGCTGACTGAGAAGCCAAGGACAATGACTCTGGGTTTTGATCCTACTGCATGTACTGGCTTTGTGGGAGCTTAGTCTGTTTGGATGCTCACCTTCCTAGACCTGGATGGAGGGGGAGGACCTTGGACTTCCCACAGGGCAGGGAACCCTGACTGCTCTTTTGACTGGAGAGGGAGCAGGATGGGGAGTGGGGAGAGGGGAAGAAATGAGAGGAGGGAAGGAGGTGGAAATTTTTAATAAAAAAAGATGAAAATGACCACACAACATACCCTAATGTTTGGGACACAATGAGAGCAGTGTTAAGTTCACAGCACTAAATGCCTAAATAAAGAAGCTGGAAAAATCCCACACTAGTGAGCTAACAGAACACCTGAAAACTCTAGAGCAAAAAGGAGCAAATACACCCAGGAGGACTAGATGGCAGGAAATAATCAAATTGAGAGCTGATATCAACAAAATAGAAACAAAGAAAACAATGCAAATAATCAATGAAATGAAGAGTTCGTTCTTTGAGAAAATCAACAAAATAGACAAACATTTATTCAAGCTAACCAAAAGGCAGAGAGAATATCCAAAATAACAATATCAGAAATGAAAAGGACGACATAACAATAGACATGGAGAAAATACAAAGAATCATCAGGTCATACTTCAAAAATATATACTCCACAAAATTGGGAAACTTAAAGGAAATGGACAATTATCTGGGTAAGTATCACCTACCAAAGTTAAATCAAGACCAGATAAGCAAACTAAATAGACCTATAACCTATAATTAAAGAAATAGTCATCCAAAGTCTCCCAATCATTAAAAGCCCAGGACCAGATGGTTTCAGCACAAAATTCTACCAGAATTTCAAAGAAGAACTAATACCAATACTCCTCACACTATTACACACAATAGAAAAAGAAGGAACATTGCCAAACTCTTTTTACAAGGCTACAATTTTCCTGATATCCAATCCACACAAAGATACAGCTAAGACAGAAAATTATAGACCAGTTTCACTCATGAACATTGTTGCAAAAATACTCAATAAAATACTGACAAACCAAATCCAAGAACACATCAGAAAAATCATCCAACATGACCAAGCAGGCTTCATTCCAGAGATGCAGGGATGGTTCAACATACTAAAATCTGTCAATGTAATCTGCCATATAAACAAACAAAGAAAAAAAAACACATGATCATCTCATTAGATGTTAAAAAAGCCTTTGACAAAATGCAATACCCCCTTCATGATGAAGGTCTTGGGAAGAGGAGGGATACAAGAAGCATACCTAAACATAATAAAGGCAATGAACAGAGCAAGCCAACAGCCAACATCAAACTAGATGCAGAGAAATTCAAAGTGATCCCACTGAAATCAGGAACAAGACATGGTTGTCCACTCTCTTTATATCTATTCAGTATTGTACTTAAGGTACCATGTGGATTTTTTCCTTTTCTTAGTAAGGCATTCTCATTTTGCTTCCTCTGCTTCTGGGTGGTGGATGCATCTCTGTCTTACTCTTTCCAGAATTCTCCTTTTTTCTCCTATTTTCCTAACATTGCTACAGAGAAAGAGGAGAGAAAGGGAGAGTTTTTCTGGTTAAAAAAACCATAAATAAAGCCAGCTATTTTCACATGTTGTTTTCTAGTTTCCTTAAAGAAAGGATGGTATTTGTTTATTTATTCATTGCACTTCCCATGTTCACAGAGTATACATCTTTGGGACTGGATGGGCACAGGTGCATGTTGAGGCCGTACACATGCAAATGTGTGCTCATCTGCATGCAGGAAACTGAGGTTGGTGTCAGCAAGCATCCTCCATCGTCCACTTCACTGAGTCAAGATCTTTTAGTCAAACACAGGGCTCATCAAAATGGCTACTCTCACTGCCCAGCTTCCTCTAGGGAGAGCCTGCCCCTGGCTTCTGAGGCTGGAATTACAGGCAAGCTGCCACCCACAAGGCATTTAAATGAGGTGGCTCTCACAGTTGGAAGCTAAGCACTTTACTGAGCAATCTCTCCAGCCAGGATTTATTAATCTAAGTTGCTACCCTGTTACAATAGAATATTGTAAGCTGGCAGTACAAAATGGAGGTGACCAGTGACCCCAGCATGTCCTCTGTCTGCGGTGGTCAATTTTCTCTATGAAATTTCTGTATGGAAGCTGCATGAGGGACTTGCTTTTTGAGATTTTATTGTCTTTTATTAAATTAACTAGTCAGAGAAGTATAAGCTTTAAATTGTTTTATTTTCCTTTATATTTCAAAGACAACAAAGTTAGAGGTTTCCCAAAAACAATAAAAACAGACAACAGAGGGAAGTATTCCTTGTTGGACCAGAGATATTATTTTAAAATTTCTTTTATTATTACTATATTTTTAACATTAAAAACAAATTTAAATCCAAATACATTTGTAACATATTCTTCCCCTCCTCCAAGTACCTCCAGATCCTCTCCTCCTCTTTACCCACCAAACTTCAAACTCTTTCTCAAAAAAACAAAAACTCAATACAAGAACAAAACTCCCCAAAACAGAAAAAAACAAAATTAAAAAGTACACATCCAAAAGAGAAAATAACCAACAAACTATAACCAAATAAGAGTACAAATACACATGCACACACACACACACACAAAATAAAACGAAAGGAAAAACTGTGGAGTCTAATTATGTGTTGCTCAACTACTCCTGAATGTGAGGTCCTGGAATGGTTGATATGCCCAGTGTCTCTCTATTCAGGTCCCATATGACATTTAATGTGATGGAAATGAAAGAATCAGGAGAGCTCTGTGCACAGAAACTTAGTTCATTTTCTGACCTCACATCCTTCCTCTCAAAACAATTAATCCCTCATTAAGTTTGAAATAAGTTCTGAGCAAAACAGATGTAGTGATTATGGAAAGAGGGAAGCTGTACTTCAGGGACCCGGGCTCTGCAGAGGCCTTCCTTCCCCCTGACACTGTGACAACATGAAACTTGAAGTCTGCAATACCTGGTAGAAGCCAAGAGTCCACAAATCCTGAAGTATAAAATGACCTGATAAGTGTCACCTTCCCAGAGCTGCTCCAGATCCTGTCAGCACCACAGCGGTCCAGGTGAGTACATGGAGGTAAGATCTTCCATCCCATCGGCTGTGCTATGGAGAATTTCATTAAAGCAGAAAACTCTCTGACTAACCCAGGGAGCAAGTTCCAGGCTCTGTGATTCTCAGGACCTCTGCTTTCCTTCTGTCCCTGGCTCCAGAAAGATTAAAGGAGACTAGTTCCTGGAGATGCAGAGATGGAACAGAAATGCCGAGGCCTCGCTCTCCATCCTCAGGCTGGAGAATCAAGACAGAGCTCTGGGTGGGCCTTTGATTAAGGTTTCTACCTTGTTTTTTTGTTTTTCTTAAAGAAATCACTAGTATATAGAAGATTTTCAGATGTCTGTCAAACTCTGGAGATAATAATGACACACTTGTGTAATGTCAGCACTAGAGAGACTGAGGCAAGGTTTTTGCTGCTCAGGGCTACCCTGGTTTACATACATGTCTCAAAAATAGCAAGACAAAAGAAAAGCAAACAAATTTTCTTGTTTTAGTCACCATGTTTGCCTGCCTTGTGACTCCTACAGTATCACTAGTTCTTGTGACGTTGGTTCTTTCCATTTTTGGTGCATTTCCACTTTTCAAGTATTGGCACATATTTCTTTTACAGTGACATCATAACTCCTAATTTGAAGGTTTTCCTTCTGTATCCACCTTTAGTCTCTGCAGTTTTTTATATATGCCAACTATAGTCTTTGTATGCCTGGTGTATGTGGAGAAACTTAAACCACTAAGTGAAAGACTTATCATTACCGTCTTGAGAATTCCTGCTATGATGGAGCAAGGCTGTGAACTAGAGCATCCTGAGATAGTTCATTTTAGTTTTATTTCAGTGCTAAGTAGTAAAGACAAATAATCTGCTTTGCTTTTGTTTGCTTGTTTTTAGAAAACCTGATAGGATGTAATCTATCAGGTTATTGGGGTTTATTCCCAGACATGGGATTATCCATATAGCTAAAAACAAGTCTATCCCATCTTTTAAATTAATTTCCTATAGTATTACTTAATATAATTTGGAAGATGAGTCATCTCTCCCCCCTCTAACAGTGCATTCCAGTAGAAGGAATCCTTATTAGAAGATCAGAATCTGTTCTGAAATATGACTGAAATTTTGAAGACCAGAAAAATAGGAATTATCAGAAAACCAAACATTAAATGAATAGGAAAGTGTTAATATTTTCCATCAGTATTTAAGTTGAATTATTGAAGGGATTTTTACATATTTCAACCTCTTACTAAACACTTAATTTTCATTCCAAATATGTTGATGCATGATTATGTGCTTGGTATTAATGCCTAAAGCATATTTCATTATGTGCAGATATTTGAGTTGCTATTGTGATTTCTAGGAAGTGCTGATAATTCAGGCAACAATTACCCCTCTGTCAGAGGAGCAGTTGAACAACAATAACTGACATTTCTAAAGTCATGAAGTGTTGGGGCAGCTGGCCCAATCCCTGCGTTCAGGGGCGTGGCTGCCCCCAGTGCCTGCCGGTACAATGAAGCAACAGAAACTTAAACAGCTCAGTTTATGCAGGGCACAGGTGACATCATGAAGACAGACATTTAAAACAATCCTGTGAATTTCACAGGAAGAAGAGCAGTGTGAACAGAGGCATTCCAAGTACTCAGAACCCACAAACTCATGAAACATGCAGATTCCTCTTCTTCTAGAAAAGGTGCCAATAGTTATCACAAATCCCCGAGAAATGTAAATGGAACTTCCAGACATGAAGAATAGCATCCTGCCAAGAGCTAAAGTTCTGGAATCGGCTCAGACTGATGTAGAATAAAGCAGCCTGCCTAATAAACAGGTTGGAAAAAAAACAAGAGTAGAAGCACATTTCAAAGCAAGCTGACCTAACTGCTGCTCGCACGGCCCCACAGAGGAAAAGGCTACATGGCTTCTTTGATGGGAGAATTCCTACTCATCCCAATATGCCTAAGCCACTGTACGGTACACAGCCAATGCTGAGGAGTCATAAGTCATTAACTGCTCTCATCTCACGGCTGCACCTAACACCTCATTAATCCCCCTTCTTCCATCATCTTCTCCCCTGGTGCAGAGCTGCTTCCTGCTCCCTGAGATGCCCTGAGGTCACTCACTGGAGTCACAAATGTCCTGAACTCATCCACTGGTGTCACAATTCTCTGCTACGCCCTCTTAGGAAGCACTACAGTGTTGTTCTAGAGACTCCCTAGCTGCTACCAGGTGGATCCTTGAATTTTTCAGCATATCTTTTTATGACTCAGCTTTAACTCTCAGGTCCTATCTGGAAAAATTTTACAATTTGACATGGCATTGAGGATTACTTTAAAAAATAACCAGTAACATGTATATGGAGTGAAGTCACAGAATGGTAAACATAGTAACATTTAAAATATTAATATAGAAATAAAATAGAAGTTATAAAGCTTCGAAGCCAAAGGAAAGTCTAGAAATTATTATATTACTTGAGATGCAGAAAAGGAAGGAATATCAGACCAAGGAGGGGGCAGTGTGGAGGGTAAAGTTAGCAGATCTGAGAGATGTAACAGGTGCTGACCCAGCAGCGTTTTCCAGTGTCTGTGTGATGTGGGGAAGGCAGACAGGGTCAGCATGAACCTTAGACTTTAGGAGTTGGGTGGGAAAAATGAAATAGAATGAGAAGCAGAAAGAACTTTTGGATGGAGAACTTTGAGTTCAATTCAGCTATGCTGAGAGTTAACTAGGATAATACATGCATGCAATCAGACAGACAGACAATCTGAACAAGCCATTTTTCCTAGTATAGAACTAAAAAAAATCTCCTTTAAAAGTTTAGATTTTGAATAGCAATTACAAAACTAACCTGTTAGAGCACACAGAAAATCCCAGAGTCCACAATGGGGGAAAAAGGAGGCATGTCAGGGATTTAATCTGCAACATTATATATGTCCATTGCTGCATCTTGCACACTAGAAACTAATATGGTGCAAAATGTGTTTTTCAGATCCACGTGTAGCATTACTGATACTTTCTTGAAAAAGTCTTTGCATCCTGGACACAAAGTTTTCTACCTAAGAGGGAAGAAATGGTTTTGAATTTTATTAAGGAGACAATTTTTCTCTTAACGACTACGGTTGGTACGCTGGGGAATATTTCTGTTTCTGTGAATTATATGTGCAGCTGGTGGGGAGGCACTGAGAAGAAACCCATACATATTATTCTCATCCACTTGGCCTTTGCAAACATCATAATCCTTCTTGCAAAAGGATTGCCAAAGACAATGGCAGCTTTTGGTTTGAGAAATTTCCTAGATGACATAGGATGTAAGATCCTCGTTTACCTGACAAGGGTGGCCCGTGGGGTCTCCATCTGCACCAGCGGTCTCCTCACTGTGGTCCAGGCCATCATCATCAGTCCAGGAGCATCTGGGTGGAGGAGGCTCAGACCGAAGTCTGCATGGCACATCCTCCCATTCTTTCCATTCTTTTGGATACTCAATGCTTTAATAAGTGTGAACCTAATCTAGTCCATCACAAGTACAAGCCTGAATAAATCACAGTTTAAGAATGGTTACAGCTATTGTCATTTTATGCTAGAAAGTCAGAAAATAAAGTGGATTGTTCTCCCTCTCATGGTCCTGAGAGATGCTGTGTTTCAGGGAGCCATGGGAGGGGCCAGTGGCTACATGGTACTTCTTCTCCACAAGCACCACCAGCATGTCCTCTACCTCCAGAACTCCAAGCTTCTCTACAGAACTCCCCCTGAGCTGAGAGCTGCTCAGAGTGTCCTCCTTCTGATGCTCTGTTTTGTTTTCTTCTATTGGGCTGACTGTGCTTTTTCTCTACTTTTAAGTCTCTCTTTAGTGAACAATTCCTTGATGGTAAATATTCAAGAACTTATAACCCTTGGTTATGCAACTTTTAGCCCCATTGTGTTGATTCACAGGGACAGACTTCTGGCTGAGTGCTGGCATGCTCAGTGGGAGAATTCAAGAAACTGTTTCTCCCATTTTTCTGTGCAATGAATGTGGACCAACTTTCAGTTCTACAATATTGGGCATAAGTCAAAATATCACAAAGTAGCATAAACTTGTCTTTATTTTCAGACTATCTTCCTAGAGCCTCAAGTCTTAAGCAGAGAGAAGGGGCTACCTAGCAAACTAGAAACCTCATTCTCTTTATTGCCTCACTTTGAAATGACTTTATTCTTTAAACTTTTTCATATTTGTATTCATTCCTTGTGTATGAATAGTCCTGTATTATTTTTGTATATCTTGCGTGTGCGTGGTGCCTCTAGATGCTGGAAGATTCTATCAAATGCCCTGTTACTGACTGGAGTAAGGCTTATGATTCGGAACCAAAGTATGGTTGCTGGGAACTGAACCAGGATCCTCAGCAAAACCAGGTAGTACTTTTAAGTGAACCATCTCTCAAGCACTGAGAAAATGGTTTTAATTGGGATTTGTAAAATTGATTTATTACTACCATGACTGGAAGCATAAAGTTGCATTTTGTAAATTTTATCAAAATTCATAGTGATTTAATTCTGTTAGTTCAAGAAATTCTATGTCTGGTACCTGACACTGTTTTTGCTAAATTTTAGTACTATAAGGCTATTTTGGTAATCTTCAAAGTGTCTGTAAGATTCCATCCACAGAAAAGATTTTCAGAATTGAACTGTGAAAGGCTGAATGCCCTGTGCAGTCAGTCACTAGATGACCAATGCTCAGTCACAGAACTTAAATGCCCTGAAACTTCTCACTGGTCTTATATTCGTGAACATTCTCTGCAGGAATAAACACTGTACATAAAGGATGAACAGGTTAATGAATACCCAGTTAAATTTCATTTTTTATCTGTCCATAGCTTCTATGCTGAGTAATAAAATGTGAATTTGCCTTTTTCAAAATACATAAATAAATGTACATGGAAGGTGTCTGACCCTCTATACCGAAAAGCTCAGTTTTCTGTGCAGGCTACGTAAGAGCTTTGATGAAGTTGTGATGTGAAGAGTGTTTCAAGTTTTCAGTAAAGGGTTCTCCTTTAAAAAATAAATAAAGAAAAAAGAAAAGAGACGGAGGCTTGTTAGCAGCTGCCCTTGGTTAATACCAGGTGCTCTGCACAACACTATCCAACTGCTTGTCACCAAAGAGCTGCAGAGAGTCTGATTCTACATTTATTTAAATGAAGGATGTGAGATGTGACACTTAAGTTTTTAAAAATTAAGGCATAAATCTACCTTTAATGTGCAATATTCCTTTACACTGTGTATATATATCACTGTGATTAGTTTAATAAAGAAGCTGTCTAGCCAATAGCTGAACTGGTAGAGGTTAGGCAGAACTGGCAAACAAAAAGAGAGTTCAAAGAAGAAGGGAAAGTGTCTCAGGAGTCTCAAGGAGATGCAGAGGAAGCAGAAGATGAACTTGCCTACTGAGTATAGGTACTGAGCCAGGTGGCAGAGCGTAGACAAGAAATATGGGTTAATTCAAAACGTGAGAGTTAGCTAGTAAGAACCTGAGATATTGGTCAAGCATTTATAATTAATAGTAAGTCTCTGTGTGGTTATTTGGGGAGCAGCTGACAAGCTAGAGCTTATTGGCTGTCTGGACAGACAACTCTGCCTCCATCTAACAATTGTACAATTTTTCTTTTCAGTTATCATATCCACAACTATTTTTCAGATGTGCCACGTCCGATTAAGATGCTGTAATAGTCTGGGTTTGGGGTTCACCGCAGTTCTACTCTAACATGATGAGTATTATCAGGAAAATAAAGCTGTGGCTACTCGGAGCTTGTCAGCCTTCACCTTCACATTCTCCCTCTCATGCAGCTTTCACTAGGGAGACAATAAAAAGAATGTCTTCACCCCAGATAAGGCAAAAAGTATGCAAACAATTGGCCTTATTCAGGTAGAGTCGAGTAAAGCAGTTTACCTGGATCACCTGGGTACTTCATTATTTATAGGCAGGCACAGGGAAGACACAAAGTATATCTGGAAAGTCTGGCTCCAACATGGATGACAGCCCCCAAAAAACTGTACAAGGAAATATTCCAACTCCCAATCAAACGTTCACTTCCTATGTGCTCCTCCAGATAATATGCGGCTCTGTCAGGAGGAAGAGAAGATGTGGAAACAGGCCCCACCTTCTAGCCCTCATGAGACTTTAATTGCCTATTAACAGCACCATAAGGCAAGCTACCTCCCTGCTCTTCAGTGTTTATCATTACCGAGGTTGTAGGCAAGGGTTTTCTGTGGGACATACAGTAACTCTACTTCATGGTGGCCAATGGCCATGGCATGCTTGAATGAAACAGAACCACCACAAAACTCCTCTGGTTCGTACATTCTCTCCACTACCTCCAAACAACTCTCTTGATATCTTTTGAGATGCTGAATCCCAAGTCCAAGTGGGCCCCTGAGCTGGTTCATAGATTGGAAATGTGGGTGAAGGAAGACTGGTCTGGGGAAACTGGGAAAGAGTGACAGAACATGTCGGAGTTTATGGTGCTTGTTTCCTCAGTTCACATCTTTCTTCGAACAGTTAAACCATAACAGCTACTGGGGTAACTTCTGAGCCAAACACTGTAAGGATTGTGGAGGAAGAATGGAGACCGCAGTTTCCTGACATGGTGACAATGACAACTGAAGTCTTTGTGGTGCTTCCCTGTACAAAGAACCACAGGAATCCTGAAAGTACAGATAGGACCTGGAACTGCTTACACTGCAGACTTGGGCCAGCACTCACCTTTGGGCTCACACGGCAAGGAGACCTTGAAACCCTTTAGTTGACTTGAGTGTAGTGCTAGGGTGGTTTGTGTGCCTAGACATATACACATATACAGACATAAAACAAATCAATGTTTTTAAAGATATAAAATTATAACTTTAGACAGAGTAGAAGCGGCAACACCTATAGACTCTGAGATGTAAAAGAACTCGAATCAGCAAATTCCCCAAGTGTCTGTGCATAGGACATAGATAGGATCATTGATTTAGCCCCTGCCATTTGGAATTGCATGATGGTAACATGGAGGAATGAGATAATGAAAATGAAATAAGAAATAACTCCACAAATTAGGAAAAAAATAGGTTATCTTCAACCACCCTGAGCTTGACCATGGGCAGGATAAACAAGGATTCGAGCAGCTTGATTTTCCACTATGGGGCTCAAGTAGTGTTGCTAGAAAATTTTGGTATTTGTTCTGTGTTGCAGAATATGCCTTTACTGTGTGAAGATGTGCCACTGTGATTGGCTCAGTAAAGTGCTAAATGGCCAACAGCTAGGCAGGAAGAGTACAGGTGGGACTTCTGGAGACAGAGACAATCAGAGAGGAAGAAAGGCAGAGTCACCAGCTGGATGCAGAGGAAGCAGGACATGCAGGAGGAAGAGAAAAGCCACGAGCCATGGAACAGCATGTAGATTAATAGAAAAGGGTTAATTTTAGTTGTAAGAGCTAGGTAGAAACTAATCTAAGATAAGGCCAAACTTTCATACTTAAAAGAAGTCTCTGTGTCATTATTGGACAGCTTTCTGGTTGGACAGAGAAAGACTCTGGAATAGAAATGTAGTAATTTGAATACTTTCTCGAATAGAAATGTGGTGATTTGCATAAGAATGGCCCTCACAGGCTCCTGTATTTGAAAGGTTAGTCATTATGGTGGGGACAATATATGAGCAGGATTAGGAGCTGTGACCTTGGTGGTAGAAATATGTCAGCAGGGGAAGAAGCTTGGTGGTTTCAAAAGCCCACTCCTGGCCCAATCTTTATCTCTTTCTCTTTCTCCCCTCCCACCCCTCTCCTCTGCCTGCAGACTAGGACATAAATCTCCACTGCTGCTCCAGTGCCATGAGTTCCACCAGGCTCCTACCTTGCCCCCAAATGATGATAACGGACTATCCCTCTAAAACTGTAAACATATCCCCAGATAGATGCTTCCTCTGAAGAGAACTGCATTGCTCATGGTGTCTCTTCACAGCAATATAACAGGGACTAAGACAAGTAGATGTCATATATGTATTAGATAGTATAAGCAAAGTGGCGCTTGCAACAGCATTCGTGGCAACACAGAATGATCTGTAACGTTACCATATATGAAATTACAGAGTTCTTAGAAGGATGGGGGACTGCAAACTTACAAGCTTGACTGTCCTGTACACAGAAGAAAGGAGCTCTGAGATGAAAGGGATTTGCAGATATACATTATTGTTACTGATACTTTCTTTAAAAGGGTATTTTCAAGATTCAGGTTTATCAGTCTGTGACCTAAGAAATGGATTTGAATTTTGACAAGGGAATTATCAAGTTGTTCTGACTTGATATTATGAGGAGCAACTCTGTTCTTGTGAAATGTATATTCAGTTCGGGCGGAGGAGTTAAAAAAAAAACTACCTTCTTCACATCCATCTGAATGTTATCAACATTATAATGCTTCTTTTAAAAGCATATCTTTAGATAACAGTGGTTGTTGATTTGAGAAGCTTTCTGGATGATACAATCTAAAGGGAGTTGTTTACATGAACCGGGTGTCCCAGGGCTACTCTGTTCTATGGGAAGTTCAAGCCATCATAGTGAACTCCAGAGCCTCCAGGTCAGGCTGAGGTCTGCACAGCAGGGTCTTCTCTCCTGTTCCTTTAGATTCACAATTCCTTCACCATCATGCATCTCCTCCATCCATCAGGAATTGAGCATGAACACATCACAGCTGAGGAAGCTGGCTCAGCACTGCTGATTTCTACAGGAAGGACAGAAGGGGAAATGGACTTTCCTCACTCTCAGGCTCCTACTCCACACAGTTTTTCAGAGAGGCATGGGAGAAAACTGTGGTTGCATGGTATTTCGTCTCCTTTAGCAACACTGGTGTATCCTCTACCTTCAGAACTCCAGGTTTCCCCAAAAATCTAATCCTGAGTTGAAAGCTGCCCAGTGTCCTCCTCCTAACGTTGTGTCTTCTTTACTTTAATGGCCAGAATGTGGTTTTCCTGTAATTGTAAGTTTCTCCTTTGCGAACAATTCATTGATAATAAACATTCATGACCTTCTGACTCTTGGTTATACAATATCAGCCCTCTTGTGCTCATTCACAAAGCTGGATATCAGGTTGAATTTCGCCATGTCTATGTGAGAGACAGACATTGAAAAGTGTCTCTTTCTTTCACTTTGCTAACAAACAAGTTTGTGAAACAGAATCTCATCAGAGTAGCTTAAGCAGATGTTTACTTTTTTTAAGATAATAATTAGAGTAAACTGAAGCTCTGAGCAGGCCTCTGTTCACAGGCTCTTTTATCCTGTCACTTGTTTTATTTTTAATAAAATGCTGATTGGCCAGAAGCCAGGCAGGAAGTAGAGGCGGGGCTATGGGAATGCTGGGAAGAGGAAAGCGCAGTCCGCTGTCGTACCCAGCCACAGAAGAAGCAAGATGTGACTGACTCGCTGAATAAGGTACTGAGCCACATGGCTAACATAGACAAGAATAATGAGCTAATATAAGTTATAAGAGTTAATAAGAAGTAGGAGCTACTAGGCCAATCAGTTTATAACCAATGTAGACCTCTGTGTGATTTCTTTGAGACTTAACAACTGTGGGAACCTGGCAGGACAGAAACCCTCGTACAACAACAGTCAGAGTGAAACACCAGCAAACTGGAAAACCTGGCAGACATCAAAGAAATTCTTGATACGTGCAACCTATCATGGTTAAATTAAGATCAAACAAATGGACAATGTAAGCAGATCTCTTAATCCAGTTAAATTGAAGCAGATAAAAGCAGTAATTAAAATACTCTCAACAGAAACCAAAACAGAAAACGTATTTCAGAGTCTGGTGGGCTGGAGCAGCGGGTCCATGGCTCTCCGTCTGTATGAGCGTCACAAGCGCGTCCTCTACCTTCACAGCTCCAGGTGTGCACACAATTCCCCTCCAGAAATCAGAGCTACCTGGAGCGTTCTCATTCTAATGACCTGCTTCCTTTTCTTCTACTGGGTAGATTTCATTTTCTCCTTCTACACCAGTTTCACAGGGACACATGATTCTATTTCTCTAAATATTAAAACATTTTTAAAGCATAGTAATACTGGTTTCAGCCCCTATGTTCTGATCAGCAGAGACATTCATCCTAATGTCTTAAATGCTCACTGAGAAGTAGGGAGATTACATTCTATGTCTCTTCTCTATGAGCTAAACGTATGTGCATTGTAAACTGCTTTGCCATGATAAATTCTGAGGTGGGGCGTAATGTTTGCTGACTCATGTTATGGATTTTGTGACCTGCAGGAAAAAAACCATAGACTCAATCCAATTATAATTAAAAGATTTATTGGTTAGTTGCTAGCAGGATGATAGCTTTAAAGCCAAATCGCAGGCATGTCATCAAGGAGGAATATGGGGAAGAGTTTTTATGGGGGAAAAAATCACAAGAAGATCTTCAATACAAACCCAAGCAAGAAAAAACTGGACTGCTCTGCCAAGTTTACATGGTTAAGGTACTCAATCACTCTTTGAATATCTGCATAAGCAGCTTACAAAAGCCAAAACCATCAATTAGTCATACCATAACAAGGAATATCATTATAAATTTGGGTGGTAGTTACTGAATCATGGTTACCTGCAACTAATTTTCCAGGCACTGGAGTAGGAGACAAAGAGCTGTGGGTACCAAGGTGGATCTCAAGCGTAAAATGGAGTTTCTGTAGCCATCAGAATAGCACAGTCTGACCTGGCATTCAGTTAATAGCACAGGCTGATCTTCAGCTACTGTAGCTTCTCAAATGCCGTGATTACAGACCTTTCCCACTAAACTGCCATTTGCTTTAATGCTGGAATCTGTCACAATATTGGATTAGATATTATAGCAATACATCTTCTTTTCTTAAGAAGTTTGGCATTGCACTATCTCAAGACTAGCTCAGGATTTTTTAAGCAGGTGGAAAGTGGATTCATACTATCTTCCTATTTTACCATAACTATCACATGACTTTTAGCTTTGTGCTAACTCTTGGAAAATATGGGCAGTAATGGTTCTCTCAGATAAGAGTATTTCATTTCCCTCAAAGTCAGAGCGTGAGAGCCACATAAGAAAGTGGAGGTGGAGATGAGATGAGCCTTATCTGCGGTGAGTCTGCATGGCAGATTGAAGGTGACAGTGAGACAAGCGAATGTCATAGCCAGCACATTTGATCAACACGTGTGTGACATTGCTAAGTTGAAAACTAAGAAAACGAGTGACAACACAATGGGACAATTACAATTCGGTTAGACATTAAAGGACCACCACAAGAAACTCTGGAAAACAGGCTCCCTCAAACGATGTCATTGTGAGTCAGAAGGCTGTAGACTGAGACTGCTCATTTGTTTCCCGGCCACTCAGACCCGAATAATCTCACAGAAACTCTATTAATTACAACTCTGCTTGGCCTATTATCTCAGGCTTCTTATTCACTAACCCTTCCATCTTAAATTAACCCATTTCTATTAATCTGCATATCACCACAAGGCTGTGACCTACCAATAAGGTTCCAAGGTGTTTATCTCCTTCAGCAGCTACATGACATCTCCTTGACTCTGCTTACTCTTTCTCTATATCCCTTCCAGCCTGGCTATTATCTGCCCTGCCATATGCCAAAACAGCTTTACTCTTTAACCAATAAAAGCAACATATATAGAGAAGGACATCCCATATCAGGAGACTATGTTCAGGGCCAGGGCCTCACTGGCTCACTAAATACCTCACTGACAGATGATTAACACTGGGCTTCCCCTTCTCACAGTCACTATGGTCTACACTGAACATCCCGGTGTTCTTTAGGTCTCCCCTATCCTTCTCCATGGAATTCCAGACTCCATGTTCCCTGGTGCTGTGCACACACATGATGAGCTTCAGACAGGGGTCTGAAGTGCTGAGCATACAGACAGGATCTTCTTGGTGGAACCCAGGTAGTTCACCTTTGCAAAGCATCAGGGCATCAGTGGCACTGAGAACTCATGACCTGGGACACAGGTGAATTCAGAGGGTCCAGAAAAATCCCGAGCCCAGCAGTCTTCAAGACTTTGCATTACAGTTGTCCCGGAGAGGCTCCTGTCTGCGCTGAGCTGCTTCAGTGTGGCTCTTGAAGGGATCCCGGATCATAAAGGACTGCTCGCCAAAGCTGTCCATCAGCTCCCTGCATTCCCTCCCAGAACATATAGGAAGACACAAATCGTTCCTACAGGGAGTGCAAGCCCATTCCCTGTGTAGCGTAGCGCTGTCCCTGGACGGAAGGTAAGGCTTCCGCACCCCTTCCTGGATCCAAAAGTTGAAACTCTCCAGAGTAATGCAAGGGATAGGTCAAGCAATGGGAATCTGAAATACTGCTCTTCATTAAGATAAAGTAGGTTCTTAATGTTTTTTCATTTCTTTTTTATTGTTTTTATTGAACTATACATTTTTCTTCACTCTCTTCCTTTCTTACCCTCTCCCCTTCTTACCCGTCCCGTAACCCCCACGCTCTCAATTTAATAACCCCCGTAGCACAAACATTGAGAGCAATAATTAATAAATGGAACCTCCTGAAACTGAGACGCTTCTGTAAAGCAAAAGACATGGTCAATAAGACAAAAACAGCAAACCAAAAGCCTACAGACTGGGGAAAGATCCTCACTAACCCCACGTCGGTTCTTAATGTTTTGATGATACAGATTCAAGACCACTAGTATGAATAGCTTCTATGTCAATTCACTGAATGAGGAGCCTCACCTTAAAATTGTTCTGACTTTCTTGATTGATGGGGGAAGCACCGCCCCACTTGTGGGTGGTCCCTGAAGGAATCTGCCCACATTAAAAGAAAAGTGTCAGAGGGAAGAGTTTCCTGCCTTGGGCTTGCATGGCCGTCCTTCCCTCATGCCTCTGGGTTGATTTGCTCTGTTGCTGCTGCTGGGGCTGCTTCCGAGCAAAACAAGCAGCTGTCTAGGAAACTTCCAGGCTCCTGGAGCCAGAGTGGGCCTACTGAGGTGCCTGAGATGGGGATCAAGTCTATGTAGCAAAATTCTAATAATAGACACTATGTGTAAGTTTGCTTATGAGAATACTAGGAGGCCACTGAAGAACATTCACTAAAAGAATGGCAGATTATCATACATTTTAAAAGTCACCACTTGGTGCTGTCGCTGGCCACATTGGGTATGTTAGAGAAAAAGGTAAGCGAAATGGGCTAATAGAAAATTAGACTGTGAACAATGCAGGTTGAGTATGAGCAGAGTCAGACAAGGAGAACATGTAGACAGTGGTACAGATGCAATAGGGAAGTAAAGGAACGAAAGGCCTGGGTGGTTCTAGATGGTTCTAGACTAGATGGTGTCAACAGGGCCAATAATGAGAGGCCATGAGTGGAAGGTGGTTTTAAGAGCAATCTTACATCAGGAAGTAGCAATTCTATTTTACACTTCCTGTGCCTCACCATCGGGGAGGAGCCTGGGGTAAGGGTGACATAGTAGACAGAAAAATGTGGCAGCTAAAACTCGAAATCTCTGATGATGTCTGGACAAGACACTGATCTAGGAATGCAATAGACTATCATTAGGAGTCATTTTATTACTACATTTCTTCCTTTTCTTAAACTAGTCGTCCTTGGTTTTACTCTAGATCCCTTGGCAATCTGTTCTCAGGTTCCTGGGCACCTTAGCAGGATGAAACATGGGTTTCATCTCATGGACACCAGAAGTCAAATCACTCATTGGTTGGTTACTGCCACAAGCTTTGTTTCACCCTTACCTAGGCTTTTCTTGCAAGCAAGATACCACTGCAGATAAAGGGCTGGGTTTATGGCTGGGTTGGTGTTTATGTTTCTTTTTTGAAAGCATACAGAATACATTCTTGCACCAAAGAAGCTGAAACACAGGGGTAAAGCCTCTATGTAGGCAACAACTCCACCTGTCCATTTTAATGAGCTAAGCAGGTGTTGTCTTCAGCAGTGGGGCCTTACTATGAGTTTGTGAGGAACAACCTACAGTCTTAGCAGCAGCCTGGGTTGTTTGGATTCCCATCATGCCCATTTGGCCAACAACTCTTATTTTTCAATTTCAATTGATCCTGACATATGTAATATCTACCTTTCTTTCCATGTTTCTGGATTCCCTTTTCAATAGGAAGGGTAGAAATCCTGGTTTCCGCAAAAAGCTGTCATTTTGTTTACACAGAAGGATGTTTAGCTTCTGTTATGTGCCAGTTGCACCTATGTGTACGGAGACACCACAATTCAGGGCACAGAGTGAGAGCCATAGCCTTGAACGCATCTCCCAAGGACACCCTGTGGTACTTTCTTCCAAGAATACAATGATGATACCATCTTTTTAAATCTCAGTCCTGAACCCACCTTTATTTATATTATGTTGCATTTGGGATAGGAAAGGCCTCCTAGGAACTAGCTTAAAAAATACACAGAAGGACCACCCTAGGACACCGCTAAGTTAAAAAAGTGCCCTTAAAGTTTTGTAAGTAAAGATTACTTTTAGAATAAAGTCAGTATTGGGGAAGCTTTTATATTTCAAGTTCCACATAAAATTATTTAAAGTACTTAATGGGCAAGAGTGAAATAATCATTTACAGAAAAGTCCTTTACATCAATGGGCACAGGTAGAACAAGGGGCTTTAAATCATCCTGTTCCATGTTTGGGACTTGCTCAGAGAGCAGAATCTTCAGTGCTTAGCCTCATTTATTCTCCTGTGCAGTGAGGGATTTTGGAAAGAAAAGCACGACATCTGGTCTATGTGTCAGAAATAGGTCCTGCTCAGGTCACAGCTTGGCACTTTGAAATGATGAAAACCAGTCAGAAGATGCAGGGCTCTCCGTACACAGAAACTTAAGTTGGTTGTTCATTTTCTCCCCTCTTGTTTTTCTTGTCAAAATAATTAAACCATAATTAATCTTGAAATAACTGCTGAGAAAAATAGATGTAGTAATCGTGGAGAGAGAGGGAAGCTGTACTTCAGGGACTGGGGCTCTGCAGAGGCCTTCCTTCCCCTGACACTGTGACCACATGAAAGGTGAAGTCTGCAATACATGATGGCAGCCAAGAGCCCACAAATCCTGACAGTACAAATATGACCTGACAAGTGTCACCTTCCCAGAGCTGCCCCACATCCTGTCTGCATCACAGAGGTCCAGGTGAGTACATGGAGGTAAGATCTTCAATCCCCTCAGCTGTGCCATGGAGAGTTTCATTAAAGCAGAAGACTCTCTGACTAATCCAGGGAGCAGAGGCCCCGCTCTGTGATCCTCAGGACCTCCACTTTCCTTCTGGCCCTGGCTCCAGAAAGATCCAAGGAGACTAGTTCCTGGAGATGCAGAGATGGAACAGAAATGCCGAGGTATTGTTAATAGTTCTCAGACTGGAGAATCCTGACAGAGCTCTGGCTAGGTTTTGATTAAGGTTTCTTTCCTTTTTTTTTCTACTTTTAGGAATCACTAGTATATAGAAGATTTTCATATATGTCTGTCAAACCCTGGAGATGATCATGAGACACTCCTGTCACGTCGAAACTAGAGAGACTGAGCCTAGGTACTTGTTGTTCATGGCTAACCTGGTTTACATAGAGAGACTCTGTCTCAAAAAATAGCAAGGCAAAAGAAAAACGAATTTTCTTGTTTTAACCACCATGTTTCCCAGTCTTGTGACTCCTTCAGTATCCCTAGTGTTTGTAAGATTGGTTCTTGGCACTTTTAGTACATTTCCACTTTTCAAATATTAGCAGGTGTTTTCTTTTTACAATCATATTATAACTCCTAATTTACAGAAGGTTTTCCTTCTGTATCCATCCTTAGTCTCTGTAGTCTATCACATAATATTATACAAACTTCTATCAGCTACAATCTTTGTATTCCTGCTAGGTGTGGAGAAACCACTAAACCATCTTGAGAATTCCTGCTACAAAGGATTAAGGCTGTGAACTAGAACAACTGGAAATAGCTCATTTTAGGTTTATTCTTCTGTTAAGCAGCAAAGACAAATAATCTGTTTTGCTTTTGTTTGCTTCTTTTTAGAAAATCAGGATACATGGATGTAACCTACACCAAGTTATTGGGTTTTTTTCCCAGACAAGAGCTCATCCATATAGCTAAACATAAGTCCATCCTGTCTTTTAAATTAATTTCCTATAGCATTGCCCAATATAATGTGGAGGATGAGTCATCTCTCCCTCCTGAGACAGTGCATTCCAGTAGAAGGAATCCCTTATTGAAAGATCAGAATCTGTTTTGAACTGTGACTGAAACTTTGGGGGAAAAAAGAGAAGACCAGAAAAGTAAGAATTCCCAGGAAATTAAATACTAAATAAACAGAAAAATGGATTTAGGGTGAATTATTGAAGGGATTTTTACAGACTCCAACCTCTGATTAGACATATAATTTTATTGTAAATATGTTAATGAATGCTGATGTGTTTGCTATTAATGTCTGGAGGATATTTCATTATATTATATTCAGATATTTGGGGTGCTATAGTGATTTCTAGATATACCAATAATACAGGCAATATTACCCCTCTGTCAGAGGAACAGTTGAAAAACAATAACTGTCATTTCTAAAGCCATGCGGCAACATAAACCCAAACCTGGGAACATGGCTCTGTTTATACAGGATACAGGTGACATCATCAAGACATAAACATTTAAAACAATTCTGTGGGTTTCATAGAAAAAAAAGCAGTGTGAACAGAGGTATTCTAAGTACTCAGAACACACAAATTCATGAAACATGCAGACTCTGCTTCTTCTAGAAAAGGTGTCAATGCTTACCACAAATCCCTGAGAAATGAGAATGGAGCTCCTGGAAATAAAGAGTAGCATCTTGCCAAGAGCTAAAGTTCTGTGATCAGCTCAAATGGATAAAGAATATAGCAGCTTGCCTGATAAGCAGATTGGAAAGGAAACAGGGAGAGAACCAGGCTTCAGAGCAAGCTGACATAATTTCAGCTCACAAAGCCTTACAGAGGCAAATGCCATCATGACTTCTTTGACGGGAGAATTCCTACTCATCCCAGTATGCCTAAACCAACTGTACTGTACGTAGCCAACACTGAGGAGTCATAAGTCATTAACCACACTCATCTCACGGCTGCAGCTAACACCTCATTAATCCTTTCTTCCACCCCCCTCATCTCCCCTGGTGGAGAGCTGGTCCATGCTGCCTGAGATGCCCTGAGGTCACTCACTGGAGTCACAAATGTCTTGAACTCATCCACTGGTGTCACAGTTCTCTGCTACCCCCTCTCCTTGGAAGCACTACATGGTTCTGCTAGACACACTCCTTAGCTGCAACCTGGTGGGTCCATGAATTTTTCAGCAAATCTTTTTATGACTCAGCTTTAACTGTTGGGCCCTACCTGGAAAGGTTTTACAATTTGATTTGACATTGAGAACTGCCTTAAAAAATGACCAATAAATATTTATACAGAGTGAAATTAGAAATAGAAGTTGCAAAGCTTTGACACAAAAGGCAAACCTAGATATTGTTATGTTATTCAAGATGCAGAAAAGAAAGTAATATCAGACAAAGGACTGGGCAGTGTGGAGGGTAAAGTTAGCAGATCTGAGAGATGCTATAGGTGCTGACCCAGCAGGGTTTCCCAGTGTCTGTGATGTGGGCAAGGCAGACAGGGTCGGCATGAACCTTAGATTTTGGGAATTGAGTGGGGGAAATATGAAATAGAATGAGAAAAAGAGGAAGAAATTTTGGTTGGTGGAGTTCAATTCAGCTATGCTGAGAGTTAACAAGGATAAACCATGCACGCAGATAGAAACACACACACACACACACACAACTTCAACAAGTCAATTTTGCTAGTGATGCGGCGAAGATTGGAAATAACCAAAAATAGTCCTTTTATAATTACTCAATTTTAATACAAGGGGAGATAAGGGAACTTACAGAACCAAGGGTCCAGCGGAGCCGAAGGTGAGCGCGGGGCAGCGCAAAGAACGGGCGCCTTCCGGCTCCCCAATCCTATTTAAGGGGAATGCTACCCCGCTGGAGCAGCCACGCCCCTGAACGCAGGGATTGGGCCAGCTGCCCCAACATGCTAGTTTAGAGCTAAAAAATAAAAATCTTCTTTAAAACTTGAGATTTTGAATAGCACTTACCAAACTCACCTGTCAGAGCACACACAATATCCCAGAGTCCACAGAGTGGAAAAAGGAGGTATTTCATGGATTTAATTTTCAACATTACATCTGTCCATTGCTGCCTCTTGCACACTAGAAAATGCTATTGTGTAAAATGTGTTTTTCAGATCCACTTGTTACATTACTGATGCTTTCTTGAAAAGTGTTTTCATACTGGGCACAAATTCTTCTATGTGGAAAGGAAGAAATGGAATTGAATTTTCTTATGGAAGTGATTTTCCTCTTCATGACTGTGCTTGGCACTCTGGGGAATATTTCTGTTTCTGTGAATAATATGATCAGTTGGTGGAGAGGCCCTGAGAAGAAACCCGTACACCTTATTCTCATCCACTTGGCTTTTACAAATATTATGATCCTTCTTGCAAAAGGATTGCCAAAGACATTGCCAGCTTTAGGTTTGAGAAACTTCCCAGGTAACATAGGATGTAAGATCTTCATTTACCTTCAGAGAGTGGCCCGTGGACTCTCCATCTGCACCAGCGGTCTCCTCACTGTGGTCCAGGCCATCATCATCAGTCCCAGAACTTCTGGGTGGAGGAGGCTCAGACCAAAGTCTGCATGGCACATCCTTCCTTTCTTTTTATTCTTTTGGATACTCAATGCTTTAATAGGTATGAACCTAATCCATTCTGTCACTAGTACAAGCCTGAATATATCACAGTTTAAGAGTGAAGATGGCCACTGTTATTTCATGCAAGAAAGTCAGAAAACAAAATGGATTGTTCTCCCTCTCATGGTCCTGAGAGATACTGTGTTTCAGGGAGCCATGGGAGCAGCCAGTGGCTACATGGTACTTCTTCTCCACAAGCACCACCAGCATGTCCTCTACCTTCAGAACTCCAAGCTTCTCTACAGAACTCCTCCTGAGCTGAGAGCTGCTCAGAGTGTCCTCCTTCTAATGCTCTGTTTTGTTTTCTTCTATTGGGCTGACTGTGCTTTTTCTCTATTTTTAAGTCTCTCTATAGGAGAAAAATCCTTTATGGGAAGTATTCAAAAATTTCTGGCTCTTGGCTATGCAACTTTTAGCCCTGTTGTGTTGATTCACAGGGATGGACTTCTGCCTGAGTGTTGGCATGTTGAGTGAGAGAAATAGAGACACTATCTCTAATTTCTCCATTCAATAAGTGTGAAAGAACTCTCAGTTCTGTAATGCTGTGGGCAACACAAAATCTCACCCTGCAGTTTAAGCGTGTGTTTATTCTCAGACAATCTTCCTGGGGACTCAAGCCTAGAGTGGAGAATGAGGGAGACCATAGCAAATTATAGTGATATAGAAACCTCATTCTTTATTGCCACACTTGGAAGGGACTCTATTCTTTAACCATTTTCATATTTGTAGTCATTCCTTGTGTATGAATAGTTTGCCTGCATTATGCTTGTTTAGCTTGTGTGTGTATGGTGCCCTTAGAGAGTGGAAGAGGCCATCAAATGCCCTGTTACTACTGGAGTAAGACTTGTGGTTCTGAACCAAAATATGGTTACCAGGAATTAAACCTGTATCCTCAGCAAAACCAGCTAGTGCTCTTAACTGAACCAGCTGTCAGGCACTGAAAAAATGGCTTTAATTAGGATTCATAAAATTGGCATACTACTACCATGACTGGAAACATGAAGATGAATTTGGTAAATTTTATCAGAATTCATAGTGATTTAATCCTGTCAGTCCAAGGAATTCCTGTTGTTGTGCATGCTAAATTGTGGGAGAGTCTTCTGTTTGAGTTGATTTCATTGGCTAATAAAGAAACTGCCTGGCCTATTTGATAGACCACCCCTTAGGTGGGTGGAGTAGACAGAACAGGAAGAGGAGGTGAGGTAGAAGGATCAGTAAGATGCCACACCTTTCCTAAGTTAGGCAGACTGCCATGCCTCTCCTCAGAGAGCCAGAGACATGCAACGAAGTTCCAGCCCAAGATGGACGTATGCTGAATCTTTCCCGGTAAGACACCGCTCGTGATGTTACACAGATTATTAGATATGGGTTAGTCAAGATGTGTGTAAGAGGCTGAAAATAATGGGCCAGGCAGTATTTAAAGGAATACAATTTGTGTGTTGTTATTTTGGGTAAAGCTAGCTGGTGGCTGGGAGCCGGGCGGTGGGAAGCCGCCCGCAGCTCCACACTACACTAAATGTTAATCCCACAAGTCTATTTTGGGATTCTTCAAAGTGTGTGTGATTCCATCCATAGAAAGATTTTACGGAATTGTGAAAGACTTACATGTACTGTGTCAGTCACTAGATGATCCGTGCACAATCAGAGCACTTAAAAGCCCTGACACGTCTCACTAGTCTTCTATCTGTGAACATTCTCTGTAGGAATAAACATTGCATATGTAATAAAAAACATTTTGCTACTCACTATAGAAACATGGGTTAATGTAGATCAAGGTAAAAACTGAGAAATCTTTTTAAAAGGGTTCCAAAGACACAAAACAGAGTCAAGCGTGACTTCTTGGTAACCACCTTTACTGGTAGGCTTATTGCTAGTGACAATCAGAGGCACAGCTACTTTAAGAGGCCCTGCTACTGAACACTTAAATGGGGTTTATGAGCTGTGTGCAGTGTGCTACTTGGTGACAGAGCAGACCCAACAACTTTCCAGAGATGAAGCAGTAAACGCGGCTCCTGTTGGTACCTTGGCCATGAAGCTAAACTGTCAGGGAGCCAAGAGGCAAGGAGCCAACCACCCATGTCCTGTGCCAACACATGCGGTAAGCTGAGTAGCGCCAGTGACTAACATAGCAGTTCACGATCGTCTCAGGCAATCAAAGAAAATACAGATGCAGATGGAAAAATACTCTAAACAGGCTGCAGGGTGTTTAAAAATATACATAGGCCCGAGAGAGAAAAGAGAAAAAGTATATGCAGTTATAAAATAAAACGTAGTTTAAAGATGATAGTAAAGTCTTTAAACATTTTCAGTTTAAAACTTTTAAGGTGAAAAAATGAATAATAAGCCACATACAGATGGGAAATACACAGATTGGAGGTGTGGAGGTGGCCAGAGAGAGGAGCAAACTCTCTGCAGCACAGTGGCCTCCTCTAGGCATTACTTGGTACTCTTTCCAAAAGTGCTAAGGAAACTTTGTATGGATAAATAAATAAATAATAAAATTCCTGTGCAGTAAGCTATGAATGATGGTCACAAAATACATGGGAAAACACAGGGGGTAAATTCTCCTCCAAATTGGGCTATGTGGGTTTGATAGTCCGGGTGAGGCTCAAATTCACAATCCAGCCATCACTCCTCATGTGGGAGTAACCCACACCAACAGATTACACCATGGGGTATTGATGCATAGCTGTTTCCTTTAGATTGAATTTATTTCCTCTGGATGTGGCAAGAGACACACAAGCCAGGGGAAGCTCACTAAACTTAGCACACTCACAAGGTCCTCTTCCCAGGGAGACATAGGCAGGAAACATTTGCTGGTGGAGAAGACACTCTTTTTCCATGGAACAACTGTCTGCAAATTGGGCAGGGATTGACAGTGTGATCTTTAGTTTCTTACCAACTTTACAACCTACAGTCATTTGGGAAGAGGAAACTCAGCTGGGAAAATGCCTACATCAGATTGTGTTATGGCTCCGTGGTCTTTCATAGATTCACTAGTCTCACCTATTTAGCTACATTTTCCCTGCTCCTGAACAGACCAGGACTGCTTCTGAGATTCAGAACTCCCAAGATGTAGCAACCAACTTCCTTAGTCAGGAGTTTATAGAGGCAAAACACACAAGACTGCACTCTGGGTTCATGTTAAGCATTTATCCTCTCTATTTGCAAGCAGGGGCTCAACTTGGCAAACAAACGTCTTGCAATTGCCCTGGTTATCTTGAGCAAGCAGACTTGGTTTTACAAAAGCAGAAATAGCCTTTAGTGCTGTGACATGTTACTTTGCATATATGGCAGTTTTGGAAAAAATTTAGAAGACTAGACAATTACAATGATAACCCTTAACATTCTAGGAAAGGTAAAGAGAGCTGACAGGGCACAGTTGGTACAAGCAGTGGGCTTACAAGCTAAAACCAATTTTGTTTTACGTATCTCCTAAGCACAGTAGTTAAACATTAAGCACAATATGCACTATGACAATTGGACTGTAGGTAAGACAGTGGCTCATTTTCTTGATTAATGATTGATATTCAGCTCACGTTGGGTGGTGCATAGTCCTGAGTTATATAAAACAGACAACTGAGGGAGGAATCAAGAGTAGATCTGTAAGCTGCATTCTGCTGGCATTCTATGTGTGGAGGCAGGCTGACCCAACTCTATCTCAGAGGTCCTGATGAAGGATGAAGGAAACTTTGGCTATGTGTAAATCTGATTCCAATAACAGACTTAGCCAGACCTGTCTGACACTGGAGCCAGTGATTTGCGGGAGTCAGGGCTGTGACTTTTGGAAGCCCAACTCTTCTCCCTGGGCTGTGGCCATCAGTTTTAGGGCAGCTGTATCTGAGGTATCCTGTAAACATTGTCTGTGGAATAGAAAATCACACATCTCAAACACAAGGTGAGGAATGGAATCGCTCAGTCAAAGAAAATGGTAAATCAGCAAAATAAAAAAAAGAGTGAACTCTGGGACAGTATAGAAAGAGCAAACACGTACTTCATAGGTGCTGAAGGGGAAGAGATGCAAGTCAGAGGCATAGAAAATATTTTAAACAAACAAAAACATCATAGAAGGAACTTCTCTAATTTAAGGAGAGATATACTTATCAGGGTGTAAAGAAGTATGCAAAAGATTAAATAGTACAAGAAAATAAATATTCAATGTCATATAATATTCAAAATACAAGATGTTCAGAACAAAACATAATAGTCAAAGCTGCAGACAGAAAGATGGTGTCATTTATAAAAGTAGACCCATCAAAATAGCAACAGAGTCTTCTATGGAGACTAGGAAAGTCGGAAGGATTTGAAACAATGTTATGCAAATTTTTGAAAGAACAGAGATGTCAGCCCAGACAACTATATCTAATAGAACTATCAATTGTAGTTGAAGGAGAAAGGGAAACTGTCCATAGTAAAAACAGATTCAACTGTTATTAGGACTAACTAAGCTCTAGAGGACAATGGAAGGAACACAACATCTGCAGAGATCTCACAGAAGACCCCTGAAGCTCGAGAAGAAAAATAGCACCTCAAAGAGTAGAGAGCAAGAAATAATCACACTCAGTGCTGACATCAATGATATAGAAACAAATATTAAAAATTGATTTAAAAAACAGTTGATTCTTTATAAAAATCATCAACATTGACCAACTATAAGCTAAATTAACCAAAATATAAAAAGAGAGTATTTTTTTCCTAATTTTTTTATTAACATTTTCCATCTCCTCCCCTCTTCCTCCCCCTTCCCTCCTCTCCCTTCCACCCACAGCCCCACTCCCTCCCTCTCCAGGCCAAAGAGCCATCAGGGTTCCCTTCACTATGTTAAGTCCAAGGTCCTCCCAACTCCCCCTAAGTCCAGGAAGGTGAGCAACCAAACTGACAAGGCTCACAGTGAGCTGTCCATGCTGTAGAGTCCAAGCTCATCGCCGTTGTCCTTGGTGTCTCAGTCCTCCTTCACCGTCAGCCACATTCAGAGAGTCCGGTTTGGTCCCCTGTTCCATCAGTCCCATTCCAACTGGACTTGGTGGTCTCCCGTTAGTTCTGTCCCACCGTCTCAATGGGTGAATGCACCCCTCACGGTCCTGACTTCCTTGCTCATGATCTCCCTCCTCATCAGGACCTTGGGAGCTCAGTCCGGTGCTCCTATGTGGGGCTCTGCCATTTTCTCCATCCAACGCCAGGTGAAGGTTAATTAATAAAATTAGAAGTGAAAAGGGAGACATTACAAAAGATAGCAACAAAATCCAGAGAATCATAAGAATATACTATAAAAATCTGTAATCTGTATTCCACCAAACTGGAAAACAGAAGACATTGATAAAATTCTTGACATATGCAACCAAGTATGGTTAAATTAAGATCAAATGAAAAATGTAAACAGATCTCTAAACCCAGTTAAATAGAAGCAGTAATCAAAATACTCCCAACCAAAACCAAAACAAAAGAACAAAAAGTAAAAAACATCTTTCAGAGTCTGATGGGCTGGAGCAGTGGGTCCATGGCTCTCCGTCTGTGTGAGCGTCACAAGCGCGTCCTCTACCTTCACAGCTCCAGGTATGCACACAATTCTCTTCCAGAAAGCAGAACTACCTGGAGCATTTTCATTCTAATGACCTGCTTCCTTTTCTTCTGCTGGGTAGATTTCACTGTCTTCTATACAGGAATCATAGTGACACATATTCTTTTGCCCTAAATACTAACACATTTTTAGAACATGGCTATGCTGATTTCAGCCCTATGTTCTATTCGGCAGAGACTTCCGTGTTCCTAATGTCTTGAATGCTCACAGTGAAGTGAAGAAATTATATTCTTCATCTATTCTCTATGGCCTACAGGTATGTATATTGTAAACACTTTGCCCTGGTGAATTCTAGAGGTGGGGAATAATATTTGTTGTGTCATGCTAATGATTTTGTGACCTGCAGAAGAAGATCATAGACTCAATCCAATTATAGTTAAAAGATTCATGAATTAGTAGCTAGCAGGGTGATAGCCTTAAAGCCAAATTTCAGGCATGTCATCAAGGAGGGATATGGGGAAGGGTTTTTAAGTGGTAAAACCACAAGAAGACCTTCAATATCTACCCCAGCAAGCAAAAAGTAGTCTGCCCTGCCAAGTTTAGGTGGTTAGGTACTCAAAACACTCTTTGGGTATTTGGATAAGCAACTTTCAAAAGCCAAAAAAGGGCAATTGTTCATATAGTAACAAGGAATATTGTCACAGTTTTGGGTAAGGGGTCACTGAGTCATGATTACTGGCCATTTATCTTTCTGGTACTGGAGTCAGAGACAAAAGGCTGTGGTACCAAGATAGGTGCCTAGCATAAAATGGACTTTCTTGAGCTATCACAGTAGCACAAGCTGACCTGGCATTCAGTTAGCAGCACAGGCTGATCTTCAGCCATTGCAGTCTCCCGAATGCTGTGGTTACAGACCTTTCCACCACACTTCCATTTTCTTAATGATGAAATGTATTATGACATTAAAATAAATATTATAACAATACATCTCCTTTTCTTAAGAAGTCTGGCACCTCACAGTCTCATGACTAGCTCAGGGAAACAGGCAGGTGGGACGTTGACTCATACCATCTTCCCATTCCACCATTGCTATCATGTGACTTTTAGATTTGTGTGAACACTGGGAAAGTACGGGCAGTAATCCTTCTGTCAGATATGGATATTTCATTTTATCTACAAAGTCAGAGCGCGAGAGCCACATAAGAAAGTGGAGGTGGAGATGAGATGAGCCTTATCTGCGGTGAGTCTGCATGGCAGATTGAAGGTGACAGTGAGACAAGCGAATGTCATAGCCAGCACATTTGATCAACACGTGTGTGACATTGCTAAGTTGAAAACTAAGAAAACTAGTGTTGATGCAAGTGGACAGTTATGAACAGGTTAGACTGTAGACAGAGATTGCTCGTTTGTTTCCTGGCCTCCCAGACCTGAATAATCACACAGAGACTATCTTAGTTACAGAACTATTGGACCCATTAGCTCAAGCTTCCTACTGACTAACTCTTACATCTTAAATAAACACATTTCTCTTAATCGGTGTATCACCACAAGGATGTGACCTACCGGTAGGATTCTGGGACACCTGGCTCATTGGCAGCTCCATGGTATCTGCCTGACTCCATCTGCTCTTCCTCTATATCCCTTCTAACCTGATTATTTTCTGTCCTGCCATAGGCCAAAGCAGCTTTACTCATTAACCAATAAAAGCAACATATATCAGGACATCCCACATCTGCCTTCCCTTCTCTTCCAGCTCTCACGCTCCCAATTTTCTTAGGAGACCTTGACTATTTCCTCTTCCCAGGGGGATCTATGTACATTTCTCTTAGGGTTCTCTTTGTTACTTACCTTCTCTGGGGTCGTGGACAACAGGCTCCTTATTTTTTGCTTTACAGCTAGTAATCACCTGAGTGGGTACCATGCACAACTTTCTGGGTCTGGGTTACCTCCCTCAGAATATTTTTTCTAGTTGCATCCATTTGTGTGCAAATTCCAAGATGTAATTTTTTTAACCACTGAGTAGTACTTCATTATAAAAATGCGCCATATTTCTTTTATCCATTCTTCATTGAGGGACATCTAGGTTGTTTCCAGGTTCTGGCTATTACAAACAATGCTACTATGAACACAGATGAACAAATGTTGTTGTAGTGTGTTTGAGCATCCTTTGCGTCTATGCCCAAGAGTGGTATTGCTGGGTCTTGCAGGAGGTCAAATTCCCAATTTTCTGAGAAACCACCATACTGATTTCCAGAGTGCCTGTATAAATTTGCATTACCACCAGCAATGTATGAGTGTTCCCCTTACTCTACATCCTCTCCAGCATAGGGTCTTATTGGTGTTTTTGATCTTAGTTATTCTGACAGGTGTAAAATGGTATCTCAGAGTTGTTTTGATTTTCATTTCCCCAATAGCTAACAATGTTGAACATTTCCTTAAATATCTTTTTGTCATTGATTCTTCTGTTGAGAATTCTCTGTTTAGTTCAGTAACCCCCCTTTTAAAAATTGTGTTATTTAGAATTTAATGTCTAATTTCTTGAGTTTTTTTAATGTGTTTTGGAGATCAGTCCTCTGTCCGATGTGTGGTTGGTGAAGATCTTTCCCCGTTCAGCAGGCTGCCTTTTTGTCTTATTGACTGTGTCCTTTGCTTTACAGAAGCTTCTCAGTTATAGGAGGTCTCATTTATTTATTGTTGCTCTCAGTGTCTGTGCTAATGGGGTATATTTAGGAAGTTGTCTCCTGTGCCCATGTATTGCAGAATACTTCCCACTTTCTCTTCTATGAGGTTCAGTGTGGTTGGATTTATATTAGGGTCTTTAATCCATTTGGACTTGAGTTTTGTGTATGGGTATAGGTATGGATCTATTTGCATTCTTCTACATGCTGACATACAGTTATGCAAGCACCATATGTTAAAGATGCTTTCTTTTTTATTGTATAATTTTAGCTTCTTTGTCAAAAATCAGGTGTTCGTAGGTGTGTGGATTCATATCCAGGTCTTCAATTCGATTTCATTGGTCAATCTATCAGTTTTATGCCAATACCAAACAGTTTTTATTACTGTATCTCTATAATAGAGCTTGATATCAGGGATGATGATGCCTCCAGAAGTTCCTTTTTTATATAGGATTTTTTTTTAATATAGGATTGTTCCAAGGTTTTCTGTTTTTCTGTATGAAGTTGAGTATTGTTTCCAGTCCTATGAAAACCTGTGTTGGAATTTTGATAGGAATTGCATTGACTCTGTAGATTACTTTTGGTAGAACTGCCATTTTTATTATGTTGGTCCTACTTATCCAAGAGTATCGGAGAACTTTCCATTTTCTAGTATCTTTTTCAATTTCCATATTCAAAGACTTAAAGTTCTTGTCAAATAGGTCTTTCATTTGTTTGGCTAGTGTTACTCCAACGTATTTTATGTTATTTGTGACTATTGTGAATGGTGATGTTTCTCTGATTTTGTTCTCAGCTTCTTTATCATTTGTGTATATGAGGGCTACTGAATTTTTTTAGTTGATCTTGTATCCCGACACATGGTACCATAGTTTTCAGTCTCAGTTCTGAACCCACCTTTATTTGTATCATGTTGCATTTGGAATAGAAAGGGCCATGTTAGGGACTTGATCTGACAGCAGAATCTCCAGTGCTTAGGATCATTTATTCTAATTCTGTAGAATGAGGGATTTGAGCAAGAACAGCAAGAGACTTGGTCTATGTGTCAGAAGTAGATTCAGGCCACAGCTTGACACTTTGGGAAGACGAAAAACAGTCAGGAGACACAGCGCAGGGAGGGAGCTCCATATACAAAAACTTAGTTGTTCATTTTCTCAACTCACATTCTTCCTCTCAAAATAATTAATCTCCATCTAATTAAGCTTGAAATAAGTTCTGAGCAAAACAGATGTAGTAATCGTGGAAAGAGGGAAGCTGTACTTCAGGGACCCGGGCTCTGCAGAGGTCTTCCTTCCCCTGACACTGTGACAACATGAAACTTGAAGTCTGCAATTCCTGATAGAAGCCAAGAGCCCCCACAAATCCTGAAGTACAAATATGACCTGGGAAGTGTCACCTTCCCAGAGCCGCTCCAGAGCCTGTCTGCACCACAGAGGTCCAGGTGAGTACATGGAGGTAAGATCTTCAATCCCCTCAGCTGTGCTGTGGGGAGTTCCATTAAAGCAGGCTAATCCAGGGAGCAGATGCCCCGCTCTGTGATCAGGACCTCCACTTTCCTTCTGGTCCCTGGCTCCAGAAAGATCCAAGGAGACTAGTTCCTGGAGATGCAGAGATGGAACAGAAATGCCGAGGCCTCGCTCTCCATCCTCAGGCTGGAGAATCCTGACAGAGCTTTGGCTGGGCCTTAGCCTAAGTTACCTTTCTAAATGGATCAATAAGATACATAAGATTTTCAGATGTCTGTCAGACCCTGGAGATCATCATGATACATTAATGTAGCTTCGGGACTAGAGAGATTAAGGCAAGGGAATTGTCGTTCAGGGCTAGCCTGGTTTACAGAGAGAGACTCTCTCTCAAAAATAACTAGATAGATGAAAGACAAAAGAAATTCTTCTTTTAGGTTTTATAAGTTTTCCAGCACTGTGACTTCAGCAGTGTCACAAGTTTGTAACACTTGTACTTTTTACTTTTGATGCATATTTACTTTTCTAATATTGGCATAGGTTACAACAGCCTTCTGACTCCCAGTTTGACGGTTTCCTGTCTGTGTCCATCCTTAAAGACTCTTGATTTTCTCACATACTATTATAATACTTGTCTTAAATCCAGTCATTATTTGCCTGGCTGGGTGAAGAATACAACACTCAGTGTAACAGTTATCGTTACCGTCTTGAGAACTCTGCTATTTAGGACCCAGGCTGTGGAGGAGGACATCCTGAAACAGCTCATCTTAAGATTATCCTATGCTAAGCAGCAAAGAGCAACAATCTTTTTAGTTTTGTCTGTTTGCCTGCTTGCTTGTTTCTTTTAGAGATAAACAGAATGGGTGGATGTAACTTACTTCATCAATCTAAACACAAGTCCATCCCATCTTTTAAATTCATTTCTTTTAGCATTTCCCAAATGATGTGGAAGATGAGACACCTCTTCCTCCACTGACAGTGACTTCAGTAGAAAGGAATCAGTTATTAGAAGATCACAGCCTGGTCTCAAATATGACTTAAAGTTTGGAAAGGGAAGAGACGACTAGAAAAGTAGGAATCCCCATGAAAACAAGGATTAAAGAAACAGAAAAAATGTTAATATCTTCCATCAGTATTTGGGTGAACTGATAGCAGGGATTCTGGCAGATTCAAATCACTGACAAACACTTATTTTTATTCTAAATATGTCAGTGAATGCTGATGTGTTTTCTTTTAATATCTGGAGCATATTTTATTTGTACAGATATTTAGATGGTATTGTGATTTCTAGGACTTACTGAAAAAGGCAATAATTACCTCTTTGCTAAAGGAACAGTTGAAAGCAATAACTGACATTTCTAGAGTCATGAGGCCACCTGATCACAAATCTCAGAACAAGGCTAGGTTGATGAAGGTCACTGGTAAGATCATCTGGACACAGACATGTAAAGTTATCCTGTGAGTTTAACAGAAAGGAGGGCAGTGAACAGAGACATTGCATGTACTCAGAACACACAAACCGATGCAGCCAACTGTAACATTCTGATTTTTCATATTCTAGAACAGGTGCCCAATGTTTATAGCAAATCCCTGAGAAATGAGAATGGAGCTCGAGAACTTGAGGAATAGCATCTTACCTGAGTCAAAGTTCTGGAATCACCTGGGACTGGTAAATAAAAAGCAGTCTGCCTGACAAACAGGTTGGAGGAAAAGCAGGCTGCAAAACCATCTGACATAATTGCTGCTCAAAAGGACCCAGTGAAGCAAACGCGAACGCGAACTCTTACATAGTGGAAACTGCTCACACCAGTTGCCCCTACTTACTGTGCTACATGCAGTTGAAATTGAGGACTCATGACTCACAAAATGCACTCCTCTCATGGCAGTATATACTCCCTCATTAATTCCATTTAGGTTTACCTTATCAGGATCACCTGGTTCAGAGCTGTTCCATATTCTCTTAGATGTCCTGAGGTAACTCAGTGGGGTTACAGATGCCCTGAAGTCATCCGCTAGAATCACAGCTCTCTACTCTACTCTGTTCTAGGAAGCAACACAGGGTTCTGCTAGCTGCAGCCTGGCAGTTACATGAAAATTTTCAGGTTATATTTTGATGGTTCAGCTTTAACTGTAGGGATCTTTCTGCCAAGTTTGTGCAATTGAACTTGACATTGAGAACTGCTTATTAAAAATAACTAGTAAACATTTGTGTGGAATGAAATAACAGAATGATCAACATAAAATTTAAAAAAATATTAGGATGCAGAAATTGAAGTAATAAAGCATTGAAATCAAATGCAAATCTAGAAATCGTTAAACTAAGTAAGATGCAAATAAGAAAGGAGCCCTTGTCTTTGAAACTGCGTGGAGAAATATGATGAAGTAGAGAAAAATAGGAAGAAATTTGATTGCAGAAAGATGGAATTCAAATTACCTATGCTGAGAATTAGTTAGCATAATTCACGCATACAGATAAATGGACACACACACATTCAAACAAGTCAATTTGCTAGTATAAAGTTCAAATATATCTCCTTTAAAACTTTAGGTTTTATTCCAGTTCCCAAGCTCCCCTGTCAGAGCACACACATAACTCAGGGTCCACAGGGAAGAGGAGGAGCTCAGGGCCCCAGTCTACATCAGCACATGTGTCCATCACTGACTCTCGTTCACCAGAAAATGCTATTGTGTGAAATGTTTTTCAGACAAATGTCTAGCATTGCTTTGATTTATGGAAAAAACTCTTTGTATCCTGAATACAAGATTTTCTACCAAGGAAGAAAGAAATGCTTTCAAAATTTATTAATCAAATAGTTTTCCTCTTCATGACTGTGTTTGGCACTCTGGGAAACATTTATATTTCTGTGAATTATATGTTCAGTTGGTTTGGAGGGCCTGAGAAGAAACCCATACACCTTATTCTCATCCACTTGGCTTTCACAAACATCATAATCCTTCTTGCAAAAGGATTGCCAAAGACAATGGCAGATTTTGGTTTGAGAAACTTCCTAGATGACACAGGATGTAAGACCTTCATTTACCTGTCAAGGGTGGCCCGTGGGGTCTCCATCTGCACC
This sequence comes from Arvicola amphibius, assembly GCF_903992535.2. NCBI lineage: Eukaryota > Metazoa > Chordata > Mammalia > Rodentia > Cricetidae > Arvicola > Arvicola amphibius. Next base: position 123,677,902 of record NC_052052.2, on the reverse strand, counting down.
AGCGGTCTCCTCACTGTGGTCCAGGCCATCATCATCAGTCCAGGAGCATCCAGGTGGAGGAGGCTCAGACCAAAGTCTGCATGGCACATCCTTCTGTTCTTTTCATTCTTTTGGATACTCAATGCTTTAATAGGTATGAACCTAATTCATTCTGTCACAAGTGTAAGCATGAATATATCACAGCTTAAGAATAAAGATGACTATTGTTATTTTATGCAAGAAAATAAGAATACAAAATGGACTGTTCTTTCATTTATGGTCCTGAGAGATGCTGTGTTTCAGGCACCCATGGGAGCAGCCAGTGGCTACATGGTACTTCTTCTCCACAAACACCACCAGCATGTCCTCTACCTTCAGAACTCCAAGCTTCTCTACAGAACTCCCCCTGAGCTGAGAGCTGCTCAGAGTGTCCTCCTTCTAATGCTCTGTTTTGTTTTCTTCTATTGGGCTGACTGTGCTTTTTCTCTAATTATAAGTATCAATTTAGCAGAAGAATCTGTGGTGGGAAATATTCAAAAATTTCTGGCCCTTGGTTATGCAACGTTTAGCCCTGTTGTCTTGATTCGCAGAGATGGACTTCTGCCTGAGTGTTGACATGCTCAGTGGGAGAAATTGAGAAACTAACTCTCATTTTTCTGTTCAATGAGTGTGAATGAGTTATCAGTTCTGCAATATTGTGGATAAGACAAAATCCTCACAGAGCAGGTTAGACATGGGGTTATTCTCACACACTCTTCCTGGTGGCCACAGCCTTGACCTGAGAGAGAGAGAGAGAGAGAGAGAGAGAGAGAGAGAGAGAGAGAGAGAGAGAGAGAGAGAGAGAGATATCTTAGAAATATGGTGAAAAAGAAATCTTATTCTCCAATTTTCCTCTCTTTTCAAGTGATTTTTTAATTACTATATTTTTGTGTATGGATAATTTACCTGCATTATGTTGTTGTAGCACATCCATGCCTGGTTCCTGTAAAGGGTAGAAAAGGTCATTAAATGCCCTGTGACTGACTGGAGTTGGAATGGTTGCTCTCAACCAAAGTGTGGTTGCTAGGAATTAAACATGGGTTTTCTGGAAGACAAGTTAGTGCTCTCCATTACTGAACTATGTCTCCAGCACAGAGAAAATGGTCATAATTATATTTTATAAAGTTGGTTTTACTGTCACCAAGACTGGAAGAACACAGATGAAATTGGTCAATTTTATCAATTTCATAGTGATTTAGTCATGTTATCCAAAGAAATCCATATCTGTACCTAATGCTGTACTTGCTAAATGTTAGTTTAGCTATGATGTGATTTGGGTTTCTCCGAAGTGTCTGTATGTTTCCATCTGTAGAAACTGTTTTACAGAATTGTGAAAAATGGTAAGAACTACATCCACTTCCTGGAATCCCAATGTACTACTCACAGAACTTAAATGCACTGGGATGTTTCTGTGGTCTTATATTTATGAAGGTTCTCTGCAGGAATAAAGATTATCCATATGGGATAAACTGGATTAGGAATACACGATAAAGTTTTATTTTATCAATCTATAGTTTCTATGTTGATTTAAAAAATGTGGATTTTCCTTGTTGCAAGATTAATAAGCAGTGTAACTGAAGCAGACCGAGGGTTGTTAGCAGCTGCCCTTTGTTAATGCCTGGTTGCGCTCCACAACACTATCTAGCTGTTTGTCATCAAAGAGCTGCAAAAGGATCTGATTCTACATCCATTTAAGTGGAGGATTCACTACCTGATTTCTTAACTTAGATCCACACAATAAGATACTGACATGGTTCTAAGTATACAATAGACCCATTCTAAAAAATATTTATTTATTTATTCTAAAAAAAATAATCATTGATCATGAAAATATAGAATTGCTAGAGGTGGGTTTATGCCTTATTTAAAAAAAACTGCTCTGTCATATCTGACTAAACTGTAACATTTTGGATTCCTCAGGCTTTACTTTACAATGATGGATAAGTTTTATATTTTGCTTGGTTGCAGTGTATATACAAATTATTTAGGTAAGTGATATGTACTGTATTGTGATACATATTATTAAATAGCTTGTTTTTCAAATATAAAATTTATTTCATGTATGTGTCTCTGTGAGTGTGTGTCACATTTGTACACATACCCACACAGACCAGAAGAGGGCACTGACCACAGGGAGCTAGAGCTACAGGCAGTCCATGAGTCCTAGATGTGAGAGCTGGGTAAGGAACCAGGGTCCTCTGCAAGAGAAGCAGGTCTCCTAACCATCCTTCCAGCTCCTTCTCATATTTATCTATTTCTTCTCTGAGTCTCACCCTCTTCATTTACATAGAGGACCAGATTAATGAACACTTTCTTAGTCAGTCTGTGTAATTTTACTCAAAAGGAAGCGTTGTAAGAACACAGAGAAGAAGTGAAGAAAGATGTGTTAAATCTGAATGATGAAATAATTGTTCAATGTTAAGAATAGGTAGAGGTGGTTGGGTGGTGGTTGTGCACATCTTTATTCTCAGCACTTAAAGGCATAGGCAGGTGGTTCTCTGTGAGTTAGAGACCATCCTGGTCTACAAGAGTTAGTTCCAGGACAGGCTCCAAAGCAACAGAAAAAAAAAAACCTATCAGAATGGCTAAGATAAAAAAAAAAAAAACCACTAATGAAAGCGTATGCTGGAGAGGATGTGGAATAAGGGGAATACTCATCCATTGCTGGTGGGAATGCAAACTTGTGCAACCACTTTGGAAATCAGTGTGGAGGTTTCTCAGAAAATTGGGAGTCAACCTACCTTAGGATCCAGCAATACCACTCTTGGGAATATACCCCAAAGGTGCTCATACTACAAAAGCATTTGTTCTACTATGTTCATAGCAGCATTATTTGTAATAGCCATAACCAGGAGACAACCTAGATATCTCTCAACGGATGAATAAAGTGTGGCACATCTACACATTAGATTACTACTCAGCTGTGAAAAACAATGACAGCTTGAATTTTGCATGCAAATGGATGGAATTAGAAAACACTATCCTGAGTGGATTAACCCAGACTCAAATATATGAATATGGTATGTATTCACTCATTAGCGGATACTAGCCATAAACAAAAAACATTGAGCCTATAGTTCATGATCCTAGAGAAGATAAGTAATAAGGTGAACCCAAAGAAAAACTGTTATGGTTTTCGTCTCTTTAAGAGGCAAGCCACGCCCACTCCCAGCGACCCCTGCTCTCCAAATTGACTCTCTCCATTCCTCCTGGCCTATGCACACGCTTCCACCTCTCCTCTTCCCCTTCTCTGTCTCTTTCTCCTCCTCTCTCTCTCTCTCTCTCTCTCTCTCTCTCTCTCTCTCTTTCTCTCTCTCTCTTTCTCTCTCTTTCTTTCTGCCCCCTTCTCCCTTCCCCCTCCATAACCCCCTGAATAAATATTCAACCTCACTCTACATGTCATGTCTAGCCATGTCTCTGTCTCCTGCCCTGCCTGCTATGTGTCTCCCTGCCCAGGGGGACCAGCCACTGCTTGGGAACTGGCAGCCATCTCTGTCTGGGTCTGGCTGCTCTCAGAGCCTGCTGCCTGCCTACTGTCGCCGGGGACCTTGGAGCATTAAAAAAATATAGATCCACCTGGAAATTGGAAGCAGATAAGATCGCCTGACAAAATTTGGGAGCATGGGGACAAGGGGTAGAAGGAAGGGGAAAAGGAGCAGAGAAGGGGAGGGTTGGGGAGAGCTTGAGGGAATGGGACAGTTGAGATGGAAGGACAGAGATGAGAGCAAGGAAAGAGATATCTTGATTGAGGGTCCCATTTTTGGGTTAGCAAGAAACCTGGCTCTAGAAAAATTTTCAGAATTCCACAAGGATGAGCCCAGCTAAGACCCTAAGCAATAGAGGAGAGGGTGCCTGAACTGGCCTTGCCCTGTGGTCAGACTGATGACTATGTTAAATATCACCATAGAACCTTCATCCAACAACAGATGGAGATAGAGACAGAGTCCCACATTGGAATATTGGACTGAGCTCCCAAGGTCCAGTTAAAGAGCAGAAGGAGGGAGAGTAGAGCAAGGAAGTCAAGACCATGAGGGGTCCACCCACTGAGACAGTGTGCCTGAACTAATGAGAGCTCACCAACTCCAACTGGACTGGGAATGAACGAGCATGGGATCAAACCAGTCCCACTGAATGTGCTTGACTGTTGGGACAGACTGAGGGGACAATGACAATGGCACTGGAATATGTCTCTACTGCATGTACTGGTGGTTTTTTGGGATCCTATTATCTTTGGATGTATATCTTTTTTTTAAATTTATATCTTTTATTTTTCCATCTCCTCCCCTCCTCCTCCCCCTTCCCTCCCCTCCCTTCCACCCATACCCCCACTCCACCCCTCTCCAAAGACAAAGAGCCATCAGGGTTCCCTCCACTATGTTAAGTCCAAGGTCCTCCCAGCTCCCCCTAAGTCCAGGAAGGTGAGCAACCAAACTGACAAGGCTCACAGTGAGCCCGTCCATGCTGTAGAGTTCATGTTCATTGCCTTTGTCCTTGGTTTCTCAGTCCTCCTCCACCGTCAGCCTCATTGAGAGAGTCTGGTTTGGTCCCCTGTTCAATCAGTCCCATTCCGACTGGACTTGGTGGTCTCCCGTTAGATCTGTCCCACCGTCTCAATGGGTAAAAGCACTCCTCGCGGTCCTGGCTTCCTTGCTCATGATCTCCCTCCTTTTGCTCCTCATCAGGACCTTGAGAGCTCAGTCCGGTGCTCCTATGTGGGGCTCTGTCATTTTCTCCATCCAATGCCAGGTGAAGGTTCTATGGTGATATGCAAGATATTCATAAGTATGGCAATAGGATCTGGACATTTCTGGCACCCTCTCCTCAGCTGCCCAAGGAACTAGCTGGGGGCGTCTTCCTGGACACCTGGGAACCCCTCTAGAGTCAAGTCTCTGCCATCCCTAGAATGGCTCCCTTAACTAAGATATATAATTCCTTGTTCCCATATCCACCCTTCCTATATCCCAACCATCCTATTCCCCCAAGCTCTTCCCATCCTCCACTTCACACTTTTCTCTCCCCATCCCCCCATCCCCCCAAACCCACCCCACCCCCATGTTCCCATTTTTTGTCCGGCAATCTTGTCTACTTCCAGTATCCAGGAGGATAACTATATGTTTTTCTTTGGGTTCACCTTCTTATATAGCTTCTCTAGGATTTTTTTTTTACGAATTATAGGCTCGATGTCCTTTATTTATGGCTAGAAACCAATTATGACTGAGTACATCCCATGTTCATCTTTTTGGGCCTGGGTTACCTCACTCAGGATGGTGTTTTCTATTTGCATCCATTTGCATGCAAAATTCAAGATGTCATTGTTTTTTACCACCGAGTAGTACTCTAATATGTATATATTCCACACTTTCTTCATCCATTCTTCCACTGAAGGGCATATAGGTTGTTTCCAGGTTCTGGCTATTACAAATAATGCTGCTATAAACATAGTTGAACAAATGCTTTTGTAATATGATTGGGCATCTCTTGGGTAAATTCCCAAGAGTGGGATTGCTGGGTCCTGGGGTAGGTTGATCCCAAATTTCCTGAGAAACCTCCACACTGCTTTCCAAAGTGGTTGCACAAGTTTGCATTCCCACCAGCAATGGATGAGCGTACCCCTTACTCCACATCCTCTCCAGCAAAGGCTATCATTGGTGTTTTTGATTTTAGCCATTCTGACAGGTGTAAGATGGTATCTCAGCGTTGTTTTGATTTGCATTTCCCTGATTGCCAAGGAGGTTGAGCATGCCCTTAAGTGTCTTTTGGCCATTCGAACTTCTTCTGTTGAGAATTCTCTGTTCAGTTCAGTGCCCCATTTTTTAATTGGGTTCATTAGCATTTTAAAGTCTAGTCTCTTGAGTTCCTTATATATTTTGGAGATCAGGCCTTTGTCTGTTGCGGGGTTGATGAAGATCTTTTCCCAGTCAGTAGGCTGCCTTTTTGTCTTAGTGACAGTGTCCTTTGCTTTACAGAAGCTGCTCAGCTTCAGGAGGTCCCATTTATTCAATGTTGCCCTTAATGTCTGTGGGCTGGGGCTATACGTAGGAAGCAGTCTCCTGTGCCCAAATGTTGTAGAGTACTTCCCACTTTCTCCTCTAACAGGTTCAGTGTGTTCAGATTGATATTGAGGTCTTTAATCCATTTGGACTTGAGTTTTGTGCATGGTGACAGACACGGATCTACCTTCATTCTTCTACAGGTTGACATCCAGTTGTGCCAGCACCATTTGTTGAAGATGCTTTCTTTCTTCCATTGTGTGCTTTTAGCTCCTTTATCAAAAATCAGGTGTTCATAGATTTGTGGGTTAAGATCTGGGTCTTCTATTCGATTCCATTGGTCGACTTCTCTATTTTTATGCCAATACCAAGCTGTTTTCAATACTGTAGCTCTGTAATAGAGTTTGAAGTCAGGGATGGTAATGCCTCCAGAAGTTCCTTTATTGTATAAGATTGTTTTGGCTATCCTGGGTTTCTTGTTCTTCCATATAAAGTTGATTATTGTCCTCTCAAGATCTGTGAAGAATTTTGATGGGATCTTTAAGGGAATTGCATTAAATCTATAGATTGCCTTTGGTAGTATTGCCATTTTTACTATGTTGATCCTCCCAATCCAAGAGCAAGGGAGATCCTTCCATTTTCTGGTGTCCTCTTCAATTTCTTTCTTCAAAGACTTAAAGTTCTTGTCAAATAGGTCTTTCACTTCCTTGGTTAGAGTTACCCCAAGATATTTTATGCTATTTGTGGATATCGTGAAAGGTGACGCTTCTCTGATTTCTTTCTCTGCTTCCTTATCCTTTGTATATAGGAGGGCGACTGATTTTTTGGAGTTGATCTTGTATCCTGCCACGATACTAAAGGAGTTTATCAGCTGTAGTAGTTCTTTGGTGGAGTTTTTCGGGTCGCTTATGTACACTATCATAGCATCAGCAAATAACGAAAGTTTAACTTCTTCCTTTCCAGTTCGAATCCCCTTGATCCCCTTGTTTTGTCTTGTTGCTATTGCTAGAACTTCAAGCACTATATTGAAGAGATAAGGAGAGAGTGGACAGCCTTGTCGCGTTCCTGAATTTAGTGGGATGGCCTTGAGTTTCTCTCCATTTAATTTGATGGTAGCTGTCGGCTTGCTGTAAATAGCCTTTATTATATTTAGGAATGACCCCTGTATCTCTAATCTCTCCAAGACCTTTATCATAAAGGGGTGCTGAATTTTGTCAAATGCTTTTTCTGCATCTAATGAGATGATCATATGGTTTTTTCCTTCAGTTTATTTATATGATGGATTACATTGATAGATTTTCGTATGTTGAACCAGCCCTGCATCTCTGGGATGAAGCCTACTTGATCATAGTGGATAATTTTTCTAATGTGTTCTTGGATTCTGTTTGCCAGTATTTTATTGAGAATTTTTGCATCGATGTTCATAAGTGAGATTGGCCTGTAATTCTCTTTCTTGGTTGAGTCTTTGTGTGGTTTAGGTATCAGGGTAATTGTAGCTTCATAAAAGGAATTTGGCAATGACTGTTCTGTTTCTATATTATGAAATACCTTAAGGAGTATAGGTATTAGGTCTTCTTGGAAGTTCTGGTAGAATTCTGCATTGAACCCATCAAGTCCTGGGCTCTTTTTGGTAGGGAGGTTTCTGATAACAGTTTCTAATTCTTCGCGACTAACAGGACTATTTAGAGCATTTACCTGGTCCTGGTTTAACTTTGGTATATGGTACTTATCTAAAAAAATGTCCATTTCTTTTACATTTTCCAATTTTGTGGCATACAGGCTTTTGTAGTAAGATCTAATGATTCTCTGAATTTCCTCTGTGTCTGTGGTTATGTCCCCTTTTTCATTTCTGATCTTATTAATTTGTGTGTTCTCTCTCTGCCATTTGATTAGTTTGGCTAGGGGTTTGTCAATCTTGTTGATTTTCTCCAATAACCAGCTTTTTGTTTCATTGATTCTTTGGATTGTTTTCTGTGTTTCTATTTTGTTGATTTCTGCCCTCAGTTTGATAATTTCCAGTCTTCTACTCCTCCTAGGTGAGTCTGCTTCTTTCTTCTAAAGCTTTCAGGTGTGCTGCTAAGTCTCCAATGTGTGCTTTCTCCGTTTTTTTTTTTAAGTGGGCACTTAGTGCTATGAATTTTCCTCTTAGCACTGCTTTCATAGTGTCCCATAGGTTTGAGTATGTTGTGTCTTTATTTTCATTAAATTCAAGAAAGACTTTAATTTCTTTCTTTATTTCTTCCTTGACCCAGGTGTGGTTCAGTAGTTGACTGTTCAGTTTCCATGAGTTTGTAGGCTTTCTGGGGGTAGCATTGTTGTTGAATTCTAATTTTAATCCATGGTGATCTGATAAGATGCAGGTGGTTACTAATATGTTTTTGTAACTGTGGAAGTTTGCTTTGTTACCGAGTATGTGGTCAATTTTCGAAAAGGTTCCATGAGCCGCAGAGAAGAAGGTATATTCTTTCCTGTTTGGGTGGAATGTTCTATAGATGTCTGTTAAGTCCATTTGGTTCATTACCTCTGTTAAGTCTTTCAATTCTCTGTTAGGTTTCTGTCGAATTGACCTGTCCATTGGTGAAAGAGGAGTGTTGAAGTCTCCCACTATCAGTGTGTTTGGTTTGATGGCTGCCTTGAGTTCTAGTAATGTTTCTTTTATATAAGTGGGTGCTTTTGTATTAGGGGCATAGATATTCAGGATTGAGACTTCATTCTGATAGATTTTTCCTGTAATGAGTATAAAGTGTCCCTTTCCATCCCTTCTGATTGATTTTAGTTTGAAGTCAACTTTGTTAGAAATTAGTATGGCCACACCCGCTTGTTTCTTAGGTCCATTTGCTTGATAAACCTTTTCCCAACCCTTTACTCTGAGTAGATGTCTGTCTTTGTGGTTGAGGTGTGTTTCTTGTAAACAGCAGAATGTTGGATCCTGTTTTCGTATCCAATCTCTTAGCCTGTGCCTTTTTATAGGTGAATTGAGTCCATTGATATTAAGTGATATTAATGACCAGTGGATGTTAACTCCGGTTGTCATTTTTTATTTGGTAGTAGAGATTGTGTGTTTCCTTTCTTTGAGATGTGCTGGTGAAGGGTCACTAGATGTCTGAGTTATTTTGGGCAATGCTGGACTCCTTTGTTTGTGAATTTCCTTCTATTACTTTCTGTAAGGCTGGATTTGTGGCTATGTATTGTTTAAATTTGTTTTTATCCTGGAATATTTTGTTTTCTCCATTTATAGTGAATAAAAGCTTGGCTGGGTATAGTAATCTGGGCTTGCATCCATGGTCTCTTAGTGTCTGCAAAACATCTATCCAGGACCTTCTGGCTTTCATGGTTTCCATAGAGAAGTCAGGTGTTAGTCTGATAGGTTTTCTTTTATATGTTACTTGACCTTTTTCCTTTGCAGCTCTTAATATTCTTTCTTTATTCTGTATGTTTTGTGTTTTGATTATAATATGGCGAGGGGATGTTTTTTTTTTTGATCCAGTCTATTTGGTGTTCTGTAAGCTTCTTGAACCTTAATAGGAACATCGTTCTTTATGTTTGGGAAATTTTCTTCTATAATTTTATTAAATATATTTTCTGGGCCATTGAGCTGTAATTCTCCTTCGTCTACGCCTATTATTCTTAGGTTTGGTCTTTTTATTGTATCCCAGATTTCCTGAATGTTTTGTGATGAGAATTTGTTGGATTTGCTGTTTTCTTTGATCAGTGCATTTATTTTTTCTATGGTATCTTCAGAATCTGAGATTCTTTCTTCTATCTCTTGTATTCTGTTGGTTATGCTTGTTTCTGTAGTCTCTGTTCGTTTACATAGATTTTCCATATCCAGCTGGCCCTCGGGTTGTGTTTTCTTCCTTGCCTCCATTTCAGTTTTCAAGTCTTGCACTGTTTCCATTATCTGTTTGATTGTTTTTTCTTGGTTTCCTAGGATATCATTTACGGATTTACTCAATTCTTCAAACTTTTTGTTATTCTTCTCGTCTATTTCCTTAAGGGAGTTTTTTACCTCCTGTTTAAGGGACTCTATTACTTTCATAAAGTCAATTTTTTCTACTTCTTCTTGATTAGTGTGTTCAAGTCCTCCTGTTATAAGTTTGTTGGGTTCTGGCGCTTTCATGTTGTTTTTCAAATTGTTGGAGGAATTCTTGCATTGGTGCCTGCCCATTTCTTCCTCTGAATAATCCCCTTTGGGTCTTCTTTCAGAAGTTCAATTCCCCCCAATGAATTCAATTCACTCACCCCAATGAATGATGGATCCTCTGGCAGACTGTCAGGTCTCCTTGCAGGCCAAGCAGCTCGCTGACAAAGGGCCTACCTTGCTACAGGCAGACTAATGAAGGAGGGGACCTCCTACCGGCCTGGGTGCACTCAGTTTCAGGTCCCCGGCGCCCAAACAGGCTGAGCTGTGGGATTTTGTGGCCCCAGAGACGGGAGGATGAGGTAGGGTACGGGGTTCTGGGTGCAAGCTGGGAAGGGACAGGAAGAGAGAGGCAGTATCCGGGGAGAATAACCCCTGTAGGAAGAGCAGGAAGTGTGCGGGTGGGGGGGAGAGTTGGGGAATGTAGGTGGTCCCTCGTTCAGGCACTCACTCCTCACTCACCCCAATGAATGATGGATCCTCTGGCAGACTGTCAGGTCTTCTTGCAGGCCAAGCAGCTCGCTGACAAAGGGCCTGCCTTGTTGCAGGCAGGCTAATGAAGGAGGGGACCTCCCACCGGCCTGGGTGCACTCAGTTTCAGGTCCCCGGCGCCCAAACAGGCTGAGCTGTGGGATTTTGTGGCCCCAAAGATGGGAGGATGAGGCGGGGTGGGGGGTTTTGGGTGCAAGCTGGGAAGGGACTTTGGATGTATATCTTGCTTAACCTGGAAGTAGTAGGGAGGGCCTTGGAGTTTCCACAGGGCAGGGTGCATTTCCCTCTCTTAAGATTGGAGGTGGGTGGGGGGAGAGTGTGTGTGGAGGGAGTGGAAGGGTAGTGGGAGGAGGGGAGGAAGTGGGATTGGTATTTTTAAAGTAATAAAGTAATAATTAAAAAAGAAAAAATAGAGGAATCTTGAGAGATGCCTCAGTGGGTAAAAGCACCTGTCAACAAGTCAGACAAGCTGATCCATTTCTGATGAAGAAAACTGACTCCCATGTGCTGCCTTATAACCTCCATATTCATGCTGAGATATACACACAAGAACATACACAAAAACCTTTAATTTGAAATTTAAAAAAGAATATAGGAGATTCATAACCGTGGACACAGCATGAGCTAGAATGCTCTGGACTCTGAGTGGCATATAGACTCGGTATTGTGAATTTTTTCCCTAAAAATATAACAGAGTAGAATGGAAAAAAATAAAGCAAAAGCTTGATCAGAACAATAGTTAAAATTTTAACATATGATGAAAATTCTAAATAAGTAGTAGATAGTAAAGGCAATCAGGAAATCAGATTCGATTATGCCCTTCAAGTAAAGAACATAAGATTAGACAGATGGGTTAGTATAAATAACTTCAACATTTCCTTATTCTGGATACATTGTAATTAGATTGGACATGTGGGCATCATGCTAAGTGAAATCGGTCATCTGTAAATAGACAAATACCAGGTGATTTTACTAGTAAGTGGAACCTAATAGAACAGAAAATAGAGCCTTCAGAGTATGGTGTGCAGCCTACAGCCCTCAGAAACTACCTCCTATTTGTGAGGTGTTTGTGCTTGTGTCTGGTTCCTCCATATAATCAGAAATATGAAGGGGTGGCTACTCAGAGCTTGCCAGTCTTCACTTTCAAGCATGACCAGAAATTCTGGCTCCAACATAGGTGACACCTACAAAAAAAAGCTGTAGGGGAAAAGATTCCAAGCCTCAATCAATAGTCTACATCCTATGCACTCCCCAAGCCAATTAGCAGCTATGGCAGGAAGAAGTGGAGACTGGAATCTCAGGTGCAGCTGTGGAAACGGCCTCCACATTCCCATGAGATTCTAAATGTCTCATTACCAGTACCATAGGGCAGGCTACCACTCCATTGTGCCAAAGGCATTCTGTGGGCCTTACAGTCACTGCTTCATGGTGGCCAAGGGCCATGGACTGGCTAGTTCTGTCAACTTGACACAAGCTAGAGGCATAAGGTCCAAATGTAGGGTATTTTCTTAATCACTGATTGATGGGGGAGTTTTTATAGTTTTTCCTTGGGAAAACGATCCTGGGTTCTATACAAAAGTAGACTGAGCAACCATGGTGAAGAAGCCAGTAAGCAGCCCCCCTCCATAACCTCTGCCACAGCTCATGCCCCAGGTTCCTGCACTAGGTGAGTTCCTGTCCTGATACCTTGATGACAAACGGTGATGTGGAAGCATAAACCAAACAAACCCTTCCCTCCGTTTAAGAACATGACCCAGGAATGGAGTAGTTTGAGAGTTCTGAGTGCTTGTGGAAGCACTCCAAGAAAACAGGACAAAAATCTTCTCTCTCAGGTTCTCCAAATCACAGAACTTTTCCTGGAATGTGTTTCCAGGCTCCGTCCAGGCAGAGCAGAAAAGAGTGGGTTTATTTCTGATTGCCGCTTATTGTGTATTATTGATAATCATTTAAATGTTTTAAAAGTCCTTTGTGTGCTTCTGTGAAGAACATGATTTTGCCATGCTCAGCTTGTCTTTGCCAGTGTACACAGCGTGACCTCATATGGACTTTCTTACCCTCAGAGTATAACTTGTCTGCTGCTCTGAATAAAGTTGACTGCTGCATGAGACTCCAGTCCACCTCCTTCTCCCAGGTCCCAGTACCTCTGGAGGGTGACAAGTGGTGCCTGAAAAGGGACCTGAAATTGGCTATGAAATCAGAGAGTGGGGCCCCTCACAGAAGGAGATGAGGGAGAATAATGGGGCAGAAACCAGGGAAGTTTTTGTGTTATGTTGACTTTTTGCTTCATTTTTTAAAGAAAGGAGGAACAAAATCACAGCTATTAAGTTGTTTTCAAGTTGTTTCTGAGTACAAGCCCTGGCTTTCGGAAGAAGAAACTTTAGAGGAGAAAGTATGGGACAGAGTCCCAAAAACACACTGAAAAGACATATAAACAAGGTGAAAAGATTACCGTTTAATTCTGGGTCACATGGGCATTTATCTGGACGGTTATAAAAATACTAAGGGAAGATGAGGACATTATTAACCATGAGAAAAAGATAGCTAATTCCGTTCATGACTATAAGCTGGATAATGAAACCTTATAAATTGGTTTTTAAAAAAAACAGAGACAAAAGAAAACTTTCCTTACAAAACAGGTATCAATCAAGAATTACAGTTACAATAATAAAATAGATATACACAGTATAACAAAGTTGACCTTAAATTTGTATCAATGAACCAAGACCCATACCAATGCCAAGTATTCATTTCTATATCATATCCCCTTTTAATGTAAGCAAATATTTATAAACAATATTTGTGAATTTGGGATAGTTCTCTAGACTACTTCCTGATGGTTGGGAGTACTGTTAATCAGATCTTTCATGGTATATCCTATGTGCTAGGTTCATCTCAGTCAGCAGTTGGGCAAAGTAATTTTTTGGGGGGTGTTCACAGCAACTTTTCAGGGGGTCTTAGACCATCAAATCATATTAGTCTGGAATGAATCCACAGGTTCTCATCCTCTGTGGAAATAAAAGAAGAACCTCTTTTCCAAAACAACATATCCTTAGACTCGAATTCTAAAGTCAAGATACCTTTAAAGTATATATGTTGATTACTTAGCTCCCTCTTAAGAAAAATTTTCAAAGAAAACACAATAATATACAGAATCCAGACTCTCTGTGTATCGTTTTTACATGGCGTATCATTTTTTTACTCCTTTAATCTATGACTGTCTGTACTCTCTTTAAAGACTGTGCTTTTTCTTATAAACCATTTACTAATTTTTATTAGTCTCTATACACTTTTTATTCTCTCTCCCAAGCCTACTTACATTTATCCAGCATTGTGACTCATTTAGATTATTTTATGTCTGAATATATCCTATTGTGTATCTGTAATTCTTAACTGTCCAGAAGTGCTTCTTAAAATATAAACTGTGCCATTGTTAGGGTAAATACGGTATTTTCTGCTTGCTCCACCCAGTACAACATGGCAGGGTTCTTTGTTGCCTCTGAGGATCATGTTCACAGCCCCATTTTTAGGCACACAGCCAGTCTATGTTGCCATTAAGCAAGTTGTAGCACTCTGGTCACAAACCTCATTTAAATGCTTCACAGTTGAACCTCTGAAAAGAATCAGAGCCAATTGTGTTGGTGAACTAGGAATCCACCTATATATTTTTAAAGAAGCTGCACAGTTATTACTACACCCTACAGCACCTTGCTTGCCACAAGCCCATCTTAAAAAAAATTGTGGCTACCAAGAAACTGTTCTTTTTTGTCTAGAATTCCTTTTCAAGCTTTCTCAGGTATTAAGTGGATTTTAGTTGGCTACGTAGGTGCCAATTTGTTGGAGAAAGGCCGTTTATTTGTTCCCAGCTGCTCAGACCTGAAATAATCACACAGAAGCTATATTATTAAATTGCTGCTTGGCCCATTAGCTCTAGCTTCATGATGGCTAACACATTTTAATTTAACCCATTTCTAGCAATCTGTATATCTCCACATGGCTGTGGCTTACCAGGTAAAGTTCAGTCTGGCTCCAATGTGGCTACATGGTCTCTCTGACTCTGCCCTTCTTTCTCCCAGCATTCAGTTTAGGTTTCCTCATGTACCTCTATTCTAACCTATCAGGCCAAGCCAGTTTTCTTTATTCATTAATGGTAATCACAGCATACAGAGGGGGATCTCTACTACTTCACTTTTGGGAATTGTCACAGTTTGACCAAAATGGAAGAACAGAATAAAATGATATAGTCATTGACAACATTAGAAGACATGTAAAAGGATAAATGAAACCTACTCATATAATATAAGGCAATGGGTCATGAGAATACGAACACACTGTGAAGCTCTTTCTGAACCAGAACCACTTGCTAATCTACAGCTGTGAAATTGAGGACACACCTGTGATGTTGTTCAGGAAGAGTACCATTGGCCCACTGCTCAAACCCATGAGACTCTAAAAGAGACATCACAAAGAGAACAGAGAGAGAAGGGTAGAGGGAGAAGAGGGAAAAGGGGGGAGGTTGAGGGAGAGGGAGAGAGGGAAGAGAAAGAGTAGAGAAAGAAAAGAAAGACCCTACGTGTCAGAATGACACTGAGGACAGTGAGTTAGGTCCCAGATAGGCAGACAGAGAGTCCATGGATAGATAGTAAAGAAAGAAAACAGATCCCACACAAGTCCTAAAGGCCTGCCAGGATTTTCCTACTGCCATGAGGGCCCCCTTGCCTGTGGATTGTTCCCACAGGTTCAAGGCTGGATAAGGATGTTTACACCAAAGTCGTGGGCCTATCAACTTCTCTATCTTTGTTCAATGTGACCAAGCTTAAAGTAGGGGAGGATGACCCATCAAGGACTGGTAGAACACCCAGCCCTCAAGCAGAAACGGGGCTTTGTAGTGAGGAGATGCGGGCAGGCCTGCTTTTCATTCTGCTTGGCTCCCACATAGCTAGGTTAGCCCCGGAAATAACAACACACTGCTTGGCCCATTAGCTTCAGCCTCTTACTGGCTAACTCTCACATTTTGATTAACCCATATTTAGTAATGTGTGTTGCACCATGAAGGGTGGCTTACAGGGAAGATTCTAGCCTACGTCCATCTTGGGTTGGAGCTTCATTGCATCTCTCCCAGAGAGGAGAGGCATGGCGATTGCCCGAGGCATCTCCCTCACTCCCAGCATCCTGTTCTGTCTACTCCACCCACCTAAATCCTGCCCTATCAAAAAACCAAGGCAGTTTCTTTATTAACCAATGAGAGTCCTCCATCAGGGCTTCAGCTTCACAGGTCACCCCTTTGTTTCAGAGAGTCCTACTCTGTGTAAGCCTCACTGTGTGTATGTGTGTCTCTGTGCCCCCTCAGCCCTAACAAAAGCCTTTCTTCATTCTGTTGGGTAATTATTTCTGCTATATATGAGACTCCCCCAACCCCACTTATTAATTTTTTAAGTGACAGAGAAAATAAATCCAATTAAGGGCCCTAGACAGTAACTGTATCACATAACAACACCCACAATCCATTGCAACTCCAAATCTGTTCGCGTTACTCTCTGCTGTGATATCTCAAAGAGAACTGGAGCTCATCAGAGAGCTAAAGATCCAAAAGAAAAATAAATAAGCAAGAACTTGTGATGCAGCCTGAGGGTGAAGCTTCTTCCAGCAGGTGGTCCTGGATAGCCTGGACCACGGTGGAGTGATGGGAAGAGCAGCTGGAGTGGTTCGGACATGGTGGAGTGATGGGAAGAGCAGATGGAGTGGTTCGGACATCCCTTTTCTAGGAAAACCATGCTTTCGCCAACGTCACCTAGGAATTTCTGAAAGAAAACCTGCAGCCTCCCCTCTGAAAATCTGCGTGCACAGATTAGAGAGCAGGACTGTGCTTCTTTGTAGCCGGGGGTGGGGAGTGGGTGAGCTGCTGGTCACAGGTTCAAAGCTGCTCTGAGGTAGAGAAATTGCACGGATCTAGTGCACGCGTGGTGACTGTGATATATACTGTAATGTACGCTGGGGATCCACGGAGACTTCAGTGTTTCCACTTTACGCACCAAATAAGGAAGGAGCAGGTAGATATGGAAACTTAGTTTATTCGTGAGATTTCAGATTTGTATCAAACGCATGTTTATTGAAGGTTAATTATAAATCGGTTTTATTTTTAATAATGCAAGGGAAAATACAGAAAATGCCTTGGATAGAAATGTCAGGTGGGGCACTGCCCTGTTCCTTCTCACCACATTGCCCACTCCTTAAGAAAGATGGAGGATACACCCTGGAAACACTCACAGGTGTTTGGAGAGGCAGCCCTTCCCCTTCCCCAGCATGCATCTACCTCAGAGCACTGGAAAAGGTGGCTGTTTCAGTTAGGGCTCCACAGAGAAACAGAACCAAGAAAATGAAAACATGTTACACACACACACATACACACACACACACACACACACACAGTTCTCAGCTCAAAAGCTGTGTCTGTGCGGCATCAGGAATATGGCGTCTCAGATTCATGGACCAAGGAGACCTAGCAAATGCTAGAAAGTTCAGTGTAGGCCATAGAGAGTGACTGGGAGTGAGAGGTGTAAACTCCAGTGTTAACAATCTAATATCGAGGTTTTAACACATCAGTGAGCCCCGAAGCCCTGGCCTGGAGCAAGGTGTCATTTTGAGAGAGCCCATTTGCCAGAGCTTCTTGCGGTGGTACACTAAGTTTTAACCCAGCTATAATTATCTAGAAGCGTTGACACTGTAGTGGGAAGCATTTTGGAACCTAGCCTTGTCAGACAAGTGGAAACCAAATCGACTGTGCTGTGGTGACCTTGCTTGTCACACTGTCCTCTTCACTCTGCAGGACGAGCTCACCTCAGATAAGGGCCTTCTCCTCACCTCCACTTAACCTATTTTGTTTTCTTTCTCTGGTTTTTGAAAAAAAAAGTGAGATATTAATTTCTGGCAGCAGCCTTACCTCCAGCATTTTCCCCAGGGCTAATGAGAAGCAAACCATCACCTGACATGGATGGAGGAATAGGGAAATGCTAAGAAACTCTATTCTACTTGTCTAGAAACCCTGAACTAGTCTATAGATTGTACAATGCTAGACTTTTTAAGGAAAGAAAATACATTAGTATAAAATTTAATTTAATGTGATATGAGAGAGCATTTAGGCAAATGGCAGTTTGGTGGCGAATGCCTGTAATGCAAGCATGTGGGATTTCGAGGCATCTCAAGGTGAGCCTGTGCCATATACTAACTTCCAGTTCAGCCTATGCTATAGCAAACATTGTGTCAGCACTTCTAAAATTCATCATGGCAAAGCAGCTTACAATGTACACACCTTTAGTTCAAATGAATATGTGTAAAATGTAATTTCTGCACTTCTCAGTGAATGTGCAGGACATTGGGAACATGGATGTATCTGCTAATCATAACATAGGGACTAAAACCAGCATAGCCAAGTTCTAAAAATGTCTTAATATTTAGTAAAATAGAATCATGTGTCACTGTGAAACCAGTGTAGAAGGAGAAAATGAAATCTACCCAGTGGAAGAAAAGGAAGCAGGTCATTAGAATGAGCACACTCCAGGTAGCTCTGATTTCTGGAGGAGAATTGTGTGCATACCTGGAGCTGTGAAGGTAGAGGACGCGCTTGTGATGCTCATACAGACGGAGAGCCATGGACCCGCTGCTCCAGCCCATCAGACTCTGAAAGATGACATCACGAAGAGTCATGAGGGAGAGGAAAAGCCACTTGATTATATATCCTGATGGCAGCATATAGCAATGGCCAATGAACGTTCCAGGTACAGACCTGTTCAAGTCACTGCCTGCTTTAATGTAAAAGAGTAAGTTGGAACTTATGAGAACATTAACCATCCAGAAGAGGAGGAGAAAGGGAATAACTTGCCATGAGGTCTGTGGTTTTAGCTTTGTCCAAAGGGTGGTCCTGGGACTGATGGTGACAGCCTGTACCACACTGAGGAGACAGGTGGTACAGATGGAGAGACCGCGTGCCATCCTTGCCAGATAAACCACAGCTTTACAGCCAATATCTCCGAGGAAGTTTCTGAAATAAAACAGTATGGCTATATCTCTGATCCCTGTGGAACAAATAATGATCATATTAGAAAATGCCAAGTGGATGAGGATAAGGTCCACAGGCTTTTTCTCAGTCCTCAAGGTGGAAGTGAATACAAGTCTCACAAACATTAGGATATTTCCCACAATTCCAGGTCCAGCAAGAGAAAGGAAGATTATTGTGTGGATAATGTTATTCCACTTCATCCTCTGACTTCATGTACAGCAATAGGGAAAATCATTTGAGAAACACGTGTAAGATTTTCTCTGTTTATTCTGATACAAATAATGGTATCAGTTATGCAAACACATATGGTTCTTTCCATGGTGATGCTTGATCATATTCCTTATTTTCCCGGTTTGTCTAATTACCATTCCCACAGTTACAATCTGGGCTTAATCATGGAGGCGAACTGACAAAGCAATTTTGAAAAGCATTTGTATTGGGCTTTTCATAACAACTGATAAATTTGAGTATCTTTGAAAAGTCAGTTCAGTTTGGATTACACATTTGGCAAGTGTCTGGCAATTCCTCACTTGTGCAATGATGTGAGCTTTCAGGCTTCAAACAATTTAGTGATGGACATTGGTTATCCTTTAAGAACTTATCAACAATGCTTTGTTTTCTCTCAAAATCCCACTGTACTGAACTGCTTATATTTTGATAGCATTTCATATGTTTTTATGTGATCTCTGAGATGCCAATAGCAAAATTTACAAGCATGAAATCGTCTTTGATTTCCAAACAGTCAGAACTTAGTTGTAAAAGCTATACACACACACACACACACACACACACACACACACACTTACCCGTGTCCATTTGTCTATTTGTCTATTTCAAGGTGATTGGGAATATATATATGTATATGTATATATATGCATATACATATTTAATATACTTTCTCAACCATCATGCCTCCAACATGTAAGAAATAAAAAAGAGCAACCTCTGTGAAACTAATCAATTCAGGGTTTTCTTTCAGGAATGGGTCATGACCAATGTTAGGTCCGGATGCATAAACTAGAGAACGATGAATTGCTAAGTTGAAAAGCTATCCCATCTTTCAAACCCTATTTTTACTAACCACTCTGTGCCTGGCATTGAACGTTTTCTTGACCCCTTTAGTAATCACTAAGGTAGGGATGGTGCTTGGTACCATCCCTGTGTGTTGTGAGGATTCAGTGGAGCAGAGGCACACAGTGCTTAGCACAGTGTTAACCACGCTCTAACACATTGCTCTGTGATCTTGTGTCATGTCAGATTCCCCCACGATTCTCTGCACTGTCACACTGTGTTATGTTTTGAGTCTGGACAGGAAAGCTGCAGGAACAATAAAATCAGAACAAAGAAAGGCAAAACCCCCTACCCCCTTCTGAGAGATGAGAGGGTACCAGACATAAGATATGGAAAAGAAGAACCTTTCTCTCCTATGAGGACAGCACACAGACTGGAGAAACTGCAGAGAGGAAAAGCTTCCTCACACTCAAGCTGAAATCTCAGCCTGTGTCTGCTCTACCTGCCTGGGCTGTCATGAGCATCTCTGGCCCAGTGCAGCCGATGCAGCTGTGCAGGGCTCCCTCATGGACATGGAAACAATTCTGCATTACAGGTGGGAATGAGAGCCTGCTTTCTCCCTGGATCCTTTCACCTTTCTTTCTCACAGTGACAGAGGAACCCAGACCCTTCTCTTCAGCCAACTTCAGTCTTCATTCCTACTTCACAGGTCCTTGGTCAAGGTGAAAGGCAGCTTCAGTCCACTGTGACTTGGCAGAACACTTACCTGTGGAGTCTGTACAAGGCTCAGGGTGGGTGTTCTCACAGTACAGCCAGGCCCTGTTCATCATCCTTAAGCCCGTGTTCCCAGAAACTGTCACTGCTGTTAGGATGTCACTATCAGGAGTTTGGGCTCCTTATGCACATGTCCTGCCTGGCTGCCAGCTCTGCGCACTCCCTGGTGGCCTGCCATTTGCTGAGGCTGAAACTTTCTGTTCCTAATTAGAGTCCCTGTGTGGTGACAGGAGGGCTGTGTGGATGAACAGCACCCCGGGTTTCCTGGCTCCTGGGAAACTGTCCTCCACTTACCCCAAGTCAGTTAGTGAATTGGGAGAAACTTTTGAGAGGCTGAACACCAGGGCTGCAGAGATGACTCAGTCATGACTCAAAATAGCAACTTTTGCTCCTTCAGAAGATCCAGTCAATCCCCAGCACCCTGAAACACATAACCCTGATTCCATAGGATCCAATACTTTTTATCACCTCCATGTGTATCTCAAAAACATGGTACATATACTTATATGCAGACAAAACACACAGATAAGATGATTAATAAAAAATAGATAAGATATAACAAATCAATCTAATAAAAGTCAAAAGTTTAAAGAAAAATAAAAAGAAGTTCAATATACCAAGAACAAAGATGTTCAAGGTCCAGAGCCATTGGCTGATCTTCAGGTGTGGTGTCCAGGGTAGAGCCATGAGGGACAGTTTGGAGTCTGTCTGTTTGTTGTTCTGAGTGCTGGCTCTGTGCAGAGCAGTCAACTCCACTCCTTCCCAAGTTCTCCCTTTCTCTTCTCCTTTGGATGTAACTCTCTTTAGACTGATGTTACTGTGAAAAAATGGGCTTCTGTCTCTTGAAGATGAGATTGTTCAGCTATTGCCCAGATCACATGGAGAAGGGCTATGTATAATTAACTCTAAGGCCCACACATCAGTTCTGGGTCTCTAACAGCAAGCAGCTTGAGACATGAAGTCTTTAGTTCTCATTTTCCCTTAGACAGCAGAGGAGATCCAAGGACAGAGCCTCAGACTCACCCACCGTGTGCACAGCTAATCATGACGAGCAACTTAGCTCACACTTTTCCACCTCCATGGCTCCTTTCCCTTCCCAGGGTCTATCCACTTCCTGGTGTGAAGGAGTGCACTGGAGTGGTCACATCCGGGAACTAATATTCAGGAGACTGTTTTTCCAACCATGGGAGCATCTGTGCTTCTGTTGGGTGAGGTAGATAATTAAGAATGGGGGGGGGGAGGGAGTTGAAGAGAAGGAGGCTCCTAACTTTTTCCAGAGACACCCTGTGGTGTCTAAGTCCTGGGGCTGTCCTTCACTCTTCTGAAAGGGAGGCTCTGGCCTGTCTACTGCATCAGCCAGTCTCTTACTGAGACTTAGTGTCAGCCCTGGACTGATGGGGGCTGCTGTACAGACACATTCTCTCATTTTATTCTTCTTCAATCTAGGCATACCTAACTGTGACTTAGGGACTCTCTCTAAAGTTACGTGTGTGTGTGTGTGTGTTTGTGTGTGTGTGTGTGTGTAAGACAAAATTATTTCATACAGTGTGTGCAGAGCTCATGTGTAGCTTCCCCCTGTAGTGTGTAGGACATAAGCTCTTCTAGACTGTGGCTTTCGAGGTGTGCGTTCTTGGTCATAAAGAGTCTTGAAAGTGGCAGTCATGCTCATTTCTGTACTGCTGCGTCAGCATAATTATTTCATTAAACTTTCATCCAATCCCTGATGGTTTTCTACTTAAGCCATTTCATTTTTTTTTTCTGGATAGTATTTATTTCTGGTTTTTAAATTTGGTTTATTGAGTTTTCCATTTAGTATTTGGGTTTTTTTTTTCAAAATTTTATATTTCTTGGTGAATGTCTAGCTTGTGTTGCTGACTTTCTGGTCTACATCCTGAATTTACTGAGTGTTATTTCCTGCTGCTTTTCTGAGTCATCTTTAAGGTCGCCAGTGATTAGAAAAACACCGTTTTGTTGTTTAGTATATCAAACATTTCTTTATTTTCATGTATAGTATGCTATGTGTGACTAGGGAGACTCCAAGGTGGATTTATAAAATACTGTCTTTTAAAGCCAATATATATGGGACAAAGCATCGGTAAAAAAGCAGAAGGTGACCCTCTGGAACCTAGAAACTCACCAAACTCAGATGAGGAAATTTTCTAAACCACAAGGATACAGCCAGCAGCACAAAGCAGGACACAGCGGCAGCTGAAGAACAGTGAGGGTAAGGACCTTGGGTAGAGTTTCTGGACGAAGCGCTGAGATAGCCTCGTGCACAGGTCACCCTGCAGCTCTGTGATGAGAGCAGATCCTGAACACAGGACAGAGATGCTCAAGACTGCTGGGGGAGACCTGCCAGTGGAACTTCCAGCATTCCGGGCCCCAGGCACACACTTTTTCCTCTCAGGTAGAGAGGGAAGGTCCTCGGGTTCACCCTTCCCAGTTCCCTGATCATCCAAAGAGAGAGCAGCATGTGTGCTTCTGAGGGAAACTGACACATGCAAGGGAATCAAACAACTGTCAGGTCTGCTCACGATGATGGCTGTGGAGCAGACAAGCTGTGGCGAGATCTTCTAGCAGGTGATGTTTGTTTGGCAGTATGTGTATCTCCAGGGTTTGCAGAGTTCTTGGCTACCATAAAATATCAGCAACACTTCAATATCCAAGTTTGTCACATGTTAGGGAGAAGCAAACCTATTGGGAAATCTCAGTCCCTG
Source organism: Arvicola amphibius (assembly GCF_903992535.2). Lineage (NCBI taxonomy): Eukaryota > Metazoa > Chordata > Mammalia > Rodentia > Cricetidae > Arvicola > Arvicola amphibius. The sequence goes on along the minus strand of NC_052052.2, from coordinate 123,654,706 downwards.
ATACACAATTTCCACCTCCAACCTTCCACAATTACTTCATTTGACTCACAAGTTGTCCTAGGTTTAATTATTTTTTTTTGTTTAAGTTGACATTTCTTTACAGATATATTTTTGTATTCTGGTTTTAGCTAGATAATGGGAAAGAGACATAGAGATGTGAGCAACACCCCCTGTGAGTTGGTTCAGGAATGCTCTGTGCAGAAGACGTTTGCCGATGCTACATCTTGAAGTGTTTTCTCTGCATTTCTACCCTGTTGTCTCAGAATCTGGGGTTTCAAATGGGGTCTGTGATTTGTCTTAAACTGCCTTTTACACAGGATGGTAATGGGGTCCAATATCATTCTTTATATGTTGACTTCTCGTTTTCCCAGAAGGATTTATTGAAGTTTATTTTTAGGTAAGTCTTTTTTTTAATTTCTTGAGACTATTCTCAAAAGTATTGTTTTGCTGATTTTGTTTCAATATAGTTTTTATTAGAATGTAAAATATCTTTAGATTTGTTTACTGATCTTAAACCCTGTTATTTGTCCCAAGGTCCACATTCCATCAAACAAAAACATGGTCACTCCAAACACAGCAATACCCCAGTTCCTCATTCAACTTCTGTCTCAGGGTTTCTATTGCTGTGAAGAGATACCATAAGCAAAGCAACTCTTATAAAGGAAAATATTTAATGGGGTGGCTTACAGTTTCAGAGGTTTCGTTCATACCATCATAGTGGATCGTGGCGGCATGCAGGCAGAAAGGTGCTGGAGCTGAGAGGCCCACATATTGATCCATAGGCAACAAGAAGTAAACTGACTCACTGGGCAGATGTTGAGCATATGTGAACCCTTAACGTCCACCTCCACAGTGACACATGTGCTCCAAGAAGACCACACCTCCTAATAGTGCCACTCTATTTCGTCTCAAACCACCACAACCTCCAATATCATGATATTAATTATTAATCAAAAAATTCCCCCACTGTCTTGCCTTAGGTCAGTCTGATGGATGCACTTTCTTATTGTGGAATATTAGTTTAAGAAGTGTTATATTCGGCCGGGCGGTGGTGGCGCACGCCTTTAATCCCAGCACTCGGGAGGCAGAGGCGGGCGGATCTCTGTGAGTTCGAGGCCAGCCTGGTCTACAAGAGCTAGTTCCAGGACAGGCTCTAAAAAAGCTGCAGAGAAACCCTGTCTCGAAAAACCAAAAAAAAAAAAAAAAAAAAAAAAAAGAAGAAGTGTTATATTCATTCGTGCTGTGTAGTATTTGTTTGATGGTGCAAAGATGTGCTGCATTCTTTTATGTTGCATTGGCTTAACTCTTTAATTCTGTGTTACTTTGCCTGTCTAAAACATCTGATCAGTCTAATAGACAGGTGAATGGTCAATAGCTAGGCAGGAGAGAGAATAAATAGGAAGAGAAATCTAGACTCCAAAAGAGGAAGAGAAAAGAGCAAGAGAAGGAGAGGAAGACACAAGGGTCAGACACCCAGCCACACCACCATCCACAGAGTGTGAAGGAAAAAAAGAAATATAGAATAAAGAGGGGTAAAAAGCCCAGAGGCAAAACACAGTTAATGAGAAATGGGATAATTTAAGTTAGAAAAGCTGGCTAAAAACAGGCCACACTAAGGTCAGCCATTCATAAGTAAGTATAAGACAAAGTGTATTTATTTGGGAGCTGTGTGGCAGCCTCCAAAGACTAAAACAAAACAAAAGAAAACAAAACTACATTTTCTCAGTTGACTTTCCTCTTCCCAGATGACTCCAGTGTGTGTCAACTTGACAGGAGTCTAAAGAGCACACTGGCACTCCCTGCTCAATTTGTGGACAGCTGTTCCATGAAAGAAGAGTGTCTTCTCCCCCCAGCAAATGTTTCCTGCCTATGTCTCCCTGGGAAGAGGACCTTGTGAGTGTGCTAAGTTTGGTGCTGAGCTTGCCCTGACCTGTGGGTCTCCTTACCCCGTCCAGTGGGAATAATTCAATCTGAAGGAGACAGCTATGCAGCAATGCCCCATGATGCAATCTGTTGGAGTGGAATACTTCTACATCAGGAGTTACAATACTTCTACATCAGGAGTTACAACTGGATTGTGATCTAGAGCCTCATGGGAACATCAATCCCAATCTTTCTGGTATCAGAGGAATTGAGATTGTAAGGCTCAAAGCCTCTCCAATGACCTCCATTGCTTAGTGAAAGAGAAGGAAATGTTTCCTTTTAAGGAAATCACATAGTTGACCCAGTGAACTGAAGAGATACGAGGGCTGCTCACCATGGAGCCTGTGTTGAGGGTGAGTGCTGGGTCAGGCCACTCATGGTAAGGAGTCCCATGTCCCTTCAGGATTCCTGTGGTTCTTAGCTCTAAGAAAACAGCGCAAAGACTTCAGTTGTCATTGTCACCATGTCAGGAAACTACAGACCTACAGGAAACTACAGGAAACCCCTAAAGTGCAATTTTCCTTATTCCTCACAATGATTATATTTTCCTGGCTCTGCAGTTATCCCAGCAGTCAAGTTTCCATAACTAGCTTCCAGTTTCTCCAGACCCTCCTCTGTCCACACTGTCAAGCTGTGAACCAGCTCAAGGGCCCTCTTCTGAGTCATAGAGTAGATGGTCACTGCCTCTTCCTCCTCAGGTCCTTCGTTAAACACTGGCACAGAACGAAATGGAGATAGCTGAGGATTCTGTCTTCTGATAGAGTTCCAACCAGGGATCTGGACAGATGAGAATCACCTTGCTGTGTAAACCACAGGCACTTCAAGGTCACTGGTGTCTTTGGAAGCTTTATTCCTTGTACACTAAACTATCAATGGGACTTCAAATCTTGATTGGCTCACCACCCCCATTTCAAAAAGCCAATAGCATCATATACAGCTTTAAGGAAACTTGTACAGCTCGTCTGTCTTAGGGATGCTTCTGTCTGTCATGTACTGTCCCATCTGGGGGGCCTTTCCAGTTGCTGATGCAATGCGCTGTAAATAGCTGTGGGCACAGGGCTGAGAGTGGAAGTGAGAGGAGCATCTCCAGTGCAAAAGTGAGAGCAGTGGTGGGCTGGCCTGGGATGTGGCTCGTGGTCATTGTCCTGGATGGACCCTTCTGGTCGCTACTCTGGCCTAGGAGGAAGCCCCGGGTTACTGTTTATCAGGTGTTTCTGGTGTGAATCAATGAGCATTACTGAGTAATATAATCTGCACAAAAAGAGGCTAAAAACCCTTGTGCCATAAACAAAAGAATGAGGAACTCTAAGGATCTTCTGTCATACATTAAAGTGAGTGTGAACTGGGCTTGGATTCAGCATCTTGAGTTTATTAAGAGTGCGTTTTGAAGGAGTGGAGAGAATGTACAAACCAGAGGAGAAATGGAGTTTTGTGGTGGATCTTTTCCTTCAGGGGTGACATGGCCCGTCTTAGTCAAGGTTACAACCGCTGTGAAACAACACCATGACCAAAGCATGCTGGGAAGGTGCCACCACTTCAGAGTCTGCAGGACACAGTTCAGTTGTCTCCTGCAATAGCCAATTTACTCAGAGCAGCAGCAGTTCATACTCGTAGGTAGGGAAGTTCATCTGAGTGAAGAGCCCTGAATCCGTGCTGGGCACAGTAACAGAGACTCCGAGCATGACAGGAGCATGTCCTTCACACAGAGGACAGTTTCAACATTTATGCTATTATCTATAGCAAGCAATAGTAACTAACATAAAATAAAAGCTCTTCTTCTGGAACACCTGAAGGGAGCACAAAAACACATTCCAAGAACATTTCCGTGTTTTGAAGAAGCTGAGCTCCAAGACTTTTGTCCTGATTTCTTTGAGTGTTTCTGCGGGCACTTGGAATTCTTCTCAAACAGCTCCACTCCTGGTTTGGGTTCTGACATCTCCCCCATTTTAAATATTTTTAATTGCAGGATATCCAGAGTGGTTTTGATTTGGGATGTAGTAGATTAATCTAATTGTCATTTGATGCATGAGTATCCTATAAGTAAGCAGATTATAAACACAATGTATAATATTAGACCAATGAAAGTATTACATGCTGTACTCTGCCACCAAGAACAAGGATTCAAACCACATCTAGGACTATTAGATACATTAATACATTTATCTGAAAAATCTATTAAATATCTTGAAAAGAGATCCAAATTATTGGTGACTCAAATCCCAACAAAAAAATGAAACTCAGTCCCTTCTTCAGATAAATGAATGACACTATTACTGTCCCAATGTCCAATCATAAACAGAGTCATTCATAAAGAAGACAGGAGCTAGACCCATCTAATCCACAAGGTGAAGCACAGGAGGATGAGGATCATATACCAATACACGTGCTCAGAGGCATTCTCTGCCGATGCACACATCAACATAACTGGCATCACCAGAAAGAGATTCTCAGTTGACACGGGGTCCTATGTGCTTCATAAATAACTTCTCCCTTAGTGTACAAGGGCCTTAACTTGACCCCAATTAAAGATATATGACTTCTGATTATATATATTCGATATTTCCTTTTGTCCTTTAGTTGGAGAGTTGCTATCTTTCTGGTGACTTCCACTGTCTCCTTGTCCTCTGACATCACCTTTGATGGCCTGGGGCCAGAGTAGCCAAAGAGGAATTCATGTTTCAATGGATCCATGTGCAACAGCAGATGCATATCTTTTCCCAATTTTCTTCAGCAAATGGACTTTCCAAGTCTCATTAAAAAGCCCAAACAGACAAACAAACAAACAAAAACCCCACAGAGTCCTATTTAGAGGCAGTTGAGGATGGTTCAGAATGTTTTGAAGAGAACTGTTTTTGAGCTCCTTGAACATATACCATCTTGAGATGAATTTTAAAAGTTAAGAGTAAATACGGAAAGTTCAACAATATCCCTTGCTGCTCCCCTTTTTTCTTTTTTAAAATAACTGCTGTTTTCTCTACGAGCTTCCACTTATGCCCTGACATTGAAGATGATAAGAAATACTTGTAATATGGTTAATACTTCATTCCTTACAGATGTTTTTTTTACTAGTATAGACTGCTCTGTTGTCAGTTTTTATTGAAGTAGGCACTCCCATAACAGCAAAAGTTTGGAGAAGAGAAGAGCCCACTGCAGAACCTGAAAAATTAGAATATACATTAATGCAGATATGAAAGTACAGCATCTGAGGCACAAAAGCAAAGCGAGTGTCATCCATTTGCTTTGATTTATTAGTTTTTAACCCCCAGGATCAACTCCAGCTACATAACCAGCACTTAGAGGAGCGCACACAGGACGTCCTCCCGCAGCTCCCCACACTGGTTTCCTCCAGCGGGAGGTGGGTTGCTCATGGAGTTCATCAGCGCCTGTGTGTGGTGCTGGGGCTCCTTCCCTGGAGAAGTAAAAATAGGGCAGGTGAGTGCATTAGCTTGCTTGTTTCCACCTGTAACAAAACCAGGAAGGGTAGAGTGTGTATGAAAATTGGTAATAATCAAAAGGAAGTGTGTGGATTTTAACCAGATGTTGTAGTTCCTGTAGTAATGGGAGCATAACAAGATGTGAAGACAAAATTGATGCAGTTTCTATCACTAGAAATAACCCTATAACATGAGCAGAATATAAAACAGTAGTTAAGGGCTTCTGGATTAACTGTAATAGATTAATCAATGTAGTCTGTTCTCCCTGTTGGGCTAAGGTAAAAGAAATATTAATAGATTGATTACTATCTGGTTCATGAATTCCTCCTATACTGCTGGATGAGCCATCAATAAAATAAGTGCCTTCCCATAGAGTGGAAATATTAAACATGTTTTTGAAATTAGAAATTTAGTTTTTATGAGAAAATCCCATAGTTTGCCAGACAGATAATTATTACCCATGCTTCCATAGTAGTCTGCAAATAAGAACTGAAAATCTATAGAGTTCTGTAACACTCTTAAAAATGGATGCCAGTATAACAAGGGACAAATCCTTATAATTGTTGACGTCGGGTTCTCCCCTGATTTACTAATTGAGCAAGAAAAGTACAGTAAGCAGTTAGCATTTTATAACCCTTGTGGTTTATTGTGCAAGGGTTTATTTTGGTGTGCTATAATACCTGTAGGAGAGAATTTAGTGGGGAAAATAAATAAGTTTAAAGGTAGTGAAGGCTTCACATGATATACAAATGCCTCCTCTAGCCCCAATTGAAATGGCCTCCATTGCCTCTCGAGAAAATATCTGAGGACTTCCCAATGCTGTTTCTCCTCCTTGACTTTTTTTTTTTGTTTGTTTGTTTTTTCGAGACAGGGCTTCTCTGCAGCTTTAGAGCCTGTCCTGGAGCTAGCTCTTGTAGACCAGGCTGGTCTCGAACTCACAGAGATCCACCTGCCTCTGCCTCTCGAGTGCTGGGATTAAAGGCGTGCGCCACCACCGCCCGGCTCTCCTCCTTGACTTTTAAATAGATTAGTTAGTTCATATTTCGATATTTTAAAATATTACGCAGTCAATTAATAGTCCCTAATAATTTCTGAATGTTGTTAGATTTTTAAATTGTCTTGACAAACAGATAATTTTTGTTGTTAAATGGTTGTTTTAGTAAAAACTAGTTTTCATGTATATTGCAATGTATGATTGTTTTACTGATTCAGTCTCCATAGTAAGCCCATATTTATGCAGAGTATCATGAGTCATGTCATATATAATTTAGCTCTTCCTCTTTGGAGGTCACCATCAGAATATCAACCATACACTGAAGAATATAAGCCTGAGGAGAGGCCCGCCTCACAGCTCTAAAACCTGTCTACATAGTGCTGACATTTCATCAGGGAGTTTTTCATACTTTGTGGACTTTGAGGTAATCCAGTCTATTAATATCAGAGCTGAAGTTCATTATGATTGACTGAGGAAACATAGAAGGTGAAACGCATCTTACCATCAGGATGGATATGTATGGTGTAAAAGCAATCTTTCAAACACAAAACTATTAAAGGCCAATCTTTAGGAATAAGGGTGGCTGTAGGTAAACCAGGCTGTAATGCTCCCTTTGGTCACAAGGTGGCAGTAATTTTGCACAAACCAATCAGCAATTTCTACTTACCAGATTTCTTTTTAATTACAAGAACAGAATTCCAGGGAGAAAAAGGAGTATTCTATGTGCCCATTCTCCAATTGTTCTCTGATTCTGGTGAGGCACCTGTAACTTATCTCTAGAAAGGGGCCATTAAGGTGTCCAGACAGGCTCGCTGAATTTCCATGTAATTTTTACAGGTGGTGCTTTCTCAATTTTGCTTAATCTCATTAGAGGTCATAGTACCTAACCCTGTCAGGGTTGAATTTAATCCATGACAGACTGCTGCAGGCTAATTGATCACACCGTGAGCCCCAAGATTATATTGGTGGAAAAACCTACTTCTAGCTGTGGTGTGGCTCATCCCTAACACACACCTTTTATCCAAGAGCTTTCTGCTTGAATATTGTCAACAGGATTAAATAAAGTCAACCAGAGGCCAAGAGGAGGAGTTAGCAACCAGTTTACAAAAAAAAAAAAAAAAAAAAAAAACCATAAAGAGTAACAGGAAATCAGTAAGACTGCACAGGAAGTAGGAGGGAGGGACATCTGGTTGGAGGTTTGTTTGTTTTGTTTTGTTTTTTTTCTTTGAGAAGGCATAGAAGAAAGCTCTTTTTCTGGGATGATGAGGAAGCAGTTGGGTGCTCTCTCTGCCTCTCTGAGCTAGCAGGTTTTCACCTCAGCTTCTGACTCCCAAGTTCTTATTGCTAAAATAGAACAATGGAGACTTTGTTTAAAACAACAATAGAGGGGCTGGAGAGATGGCTCAGAGGTTAAGAGCATTGCCTACTCTTCCAAAGGTCCTGAGTTCAATTCCCAGCAACCACATGGTGGCTCACAACCATCTGTAATGGGGTCTGGTGCCCTCTTCTGGCCTGCAAGTATACATGTAGACAGAATATTGTATCCATAATAAAAAAATAAATAAATATTAAAAAAAACAGACCATTGCAGGTGCAACTTTTCCATAATGATAATAGAGACCAGAATCAATCAACCCTGTAAAAGTGTTTTTTATTATTTTTATGCCCAAAGTGATCTATCATTTTCCTTTAATAAAGTGCCTAAAGCTATAGTTTTATCTATAATACCAAATCATCCCCCACAAAGTACCTTTTTATGCAAAAGGACTAAATCACCGTGCACTTTTTCCCTCCTGTTTTAGTTGCTAATCAGTATTGGGATCATGACTACAATTTCTCCTATATAATCTTTATCAATAAACCCTGTATGATCTGTAATTTCTTTCATAGATAAACTATTGTGAGCTAATAGATTTTCAACTGTTCCAGACAGTATGGGTCCCCAATATCCTGTGTATAATGTAAAAGGCCATTGAAAATGGGAAACAGCATTCTTTAGGACAATGCATATCAACAGCAGCATTTCCTTGAGTAGCAGCCAGAAATGAAAGAATAGAATTGATTGCAGTAAGAAGTTGGTAGAAATGTTATCATGTTTGGATTTAATCCTCTAATTTTATGAGGCTTGTGGGAGGACCTTTAATCCATTTCCCAGTTATTTGCTGATATCGCAGTTGTTGCTAGGTAAAGACTTAGCATGTTTAGTTTGGCATTCGGTAAACCAGAGCTTTCCTCCTTAGCATTTAGGGTATTACGCTGGCTCCTTGACTCTGAGCATTCACTTGTTACAAAGGCAACTTACATTGTTTCTTTTAGTGGCCATGTCAGCCATAATTGAAACATTTTGCTGACATCTGTTTTTGAACAGCATATGTTTCTAAAGAAGCTAAGTTTTTGTTTGTAGGTACCCACATTTCTGTGTAAGCATATTCTCTCTCTCTCTCTCTCTCTCTCTCTCTCTCTCACTCTCTCTCGTGTCCTGATTAATCCTTGGCAATCTTCATTGACCTTATCAAAGTCGGCTGTTTTAATAATAGCTTTTGAGTTTGATCCCCTTTACTTGGTTTTCAATAGCATCTTTTGAGTCCCCCTACAAAATCAGCAGAGGGTCAGAGAAGGACCTAGTTTAGTTTTTCTATAACTAGACCCAAAGTCAGATCCTGTATCAGTTTTCGTCCAGGCAGCTATAGCTACACCCCTGACAAGTGGAAGGGCTGTGGGAGGAATATTGTGCAGCTGATAATTTGTGACAACCCATCTTCCAGCTCCTGTCAGCATTTCATATGTGGCATTTCCAGGGTAACCCCTTAGTCCTAGTTATGGAATCTTTTCATGGACTTCAGGAAAGTAAGATACATTTACCATTGGAGGATTTGGGGAGGGCTAAGAACCATTTCATCAGTTATATAAAAATCATGGCAATCATTGTGCAGTATTGTTCTAAACAGTAAGATATCCATAACAACAGTGAACAGTACTGTAGGAAGCACAAGTCTTTAAAAAATTCTTTCATTATGTCCATGTTCAATAGCTGATAAATGTTTTGACTTTGTTGAAATTGCACTGAAAAATACCAAGCTCAGCTCACGAGGCTGGGAAGGAGTTGATAAATGAATTCTTTTTCCCTGTCATGCCCTAGCTTGCCTAGGTTCTAAACTTAACTTTTCCATGGGCTCTCTTAAATCCTCATTAAGAAATGTCAAGATTTCAAGATTAGTTTGATCATCAAATTCCTCACCCGTACTTTAGGGAAATCTTTAAACAAGGGAGGGCACAAATCTGAAAGAGGCTCCAGTAACAATTTTAAGGTTTCATCATCCAGCTTATAGTCATGAAAAAATTAGCCATCTCTTTCTCATGATTAATAACATCCTTATCTTCCCTAAAGATTTTTATAACCATCGGATTAATGCCCAAGTGACCCAGAATTGAATGGTTATCTTTTCACCTTGTTTATATTTTTTTCACTGTGTTCCTTGGACTCTGTCCCAAGCTTCCTCATCTAATTTTCCTTTTTCTAAAAACAGAAACTTACTCACAAACAACTTGAAAGAAACTTAATTGTTGTGTTTTTTATAGTAGTGCTCTTCCTTTCTTTAAAAAAAAAAAATGAAGCAGAAAGTCAACATAAGACAATTCTTTCCCAGGTGTCTGCCCCATTATTCTCCCTCATCTCCTTCCATGAGGGGCCCCACTCTCTGATTTCATAGCCAATTTCAGGTCCCTTTTCAGGCACCACTTGTTACCCTCCAGAGGTACTGGGACCTGGGAGAAGGAGGTGGACTGGAGTCTCATGCAACAGCCAACTTTATTCAGAACAGCAGACAAGTTATACTCTGAGGGTAAGAAAGTCCATATGAGGTCACGCTGTGTACACTAGCAAAGACAAGCTGAGCATGACAAAATCATGTTCTTCACAGAAGCACACAAAGGACTTTTTAACATTTAAATGATTATCAATAACATGCAATAAGCGGCAATCAAAAATAAACCCACTCCTTTCTGCTCTGCCTGGACGGAGCCTGGAAACACATTCCAAGAACATTTCTGTGATTTGGAGAACCCGAGAGAGAAGATTTTTGTCCTGTTTTCTTGTAGTGCTTCCACAAGCACTCAGAAATCTCAAACTACTCCATTCCTGGGTCATGTTCTTAATGGAGGGAAGGGTTTGTTTGGTTTATGCTTCCACATCACCGTTTGTCATTAAGGCATCAGGACAGGAACTCACCTAGTGCAGGAACCTGGAGGCATGAGCTGATGCAGAGGTTATGGAGGGGCGCTGTTTAGTGGCTTCTTCACCATGGTTGCTCAGTCTACATTTGTATAAGACCAGGACCATTTGCCCAAGGATGGAACTACCCTAAAGGGCTGGGAACTTCCTCATCAATCACTGATTAAGAAAACACCATACATTTGGATCTTATGGTGGCATTATCTCAATGGAGGTTTCCTCCTTTTAGATAACTCTAGCTTGTATCAAGTTGACAGAACTAGTCAGTCCATGGCCCTTGGCCACCAGGAAGCAGTGTCAGTAAGGCCCACAGAATGCCTTTGGCACAGTAGAGTGGTAGCCTTCCCTATGGTACTGGGAATGAGACAGCTTCACCTTTTGAGTCAAATTACACAGACTGACTGAGAAAGTGTTCGTTAGTCTGGTCCTCTTGATAACTGAAGAGGGTGAGACTCGGAGAAGTAGTAGATGTTCCCTACAAACAAGTCACACTACATGAGAAATGTGAGATGGAGCTGGAGGGATGGTTAGGAGACCTGCTTCTCTTGTAGAGAATCCTGGTTTCTTACTGAGCACTCACAACTAGGACTCATGACTGCCTGTAGCTCTAGCTCCCTGTGGTCAGTGTCCTCTTCTGGTCTGTGTGGATTCTGTACAAATGTGACACACAGTCACACAGACACATACATGAAATAAATCTTTATAGTGGAAGAACATGCTATTTAATAATCTGTAGCACATCACTTACCTAAATAATTTGTATATACTGTGCAACCTAGCAAGATATAAAAAACTTATACATCATTGTAAAGTAAAGCCATGTGGAACCCAAAATGTTACAGGAGTTTATTCAGATATGACAAAGCAATTTAAAAAAAATAAGGCATAAACCCACACCTCTAGCAATTTCTATACTTTCATGATCAATGATTATATCAATAAATATTTTTTAGAATGGGTCTATCGTATACTTAGTACCATGTTGATATCTTATTGTGTGGATCTAAGAAATCAGGTGGTGAATCCTTCACTTAAATGGATGTAGAATCAGATCCTTTTGCAGCTCTTTGATGACAAACAGCTGGATAGTGTTGTGGACAGCAACCAGGCATTAACCAAGGGCAGCTGCTAACAAGCCTCAGTCTGTTTCAGTCACACTGCATATTAATCTTGCAAAAAGGCAAATCCACATTTTTATTCAACAAAGAAATTATGGATGGATAAAATTAAACTTTACCATGTATTCCTTATCCAGTTTATCCCATATGGACAACCTTCATTCCTGCAGAGAACCTTCACGAATAGAACACCACAGACACATTTCCGTGCATTTAAGTTCTGTGAGTAGCGCATTGGGTTTCCTGGAAGTGGATGTAGTTTATATAACTTTTCACAATTCTGAAAGACAGTTTCTACAGATGGAAACATACAGACACTTTGAAGAACCCAAAATCACATCATAGCTAAGCTAACATTTAGCAAGTATAGCATCAGGTACAATATATGGATTTCTTTGAATAATGTGACTAAATCACTATGAAATTGATAAAATTGACCAATTTCATCGGTGTGCTTCCAGTCATGGTGACAGTAAAACCAATTTTATAAAATATAATTATGGCCTTTTTCTCTGCGCTGGAGACATGGTTCAGTAGTTGAGAGCACTGGCTTGTCTTCCAGAAGACTCAGGTTTAATTCCTAGCAACCACACTTTGGTTCAGAGCAAACTTTCCAACTCCAGTCAGTCACAGGGCATTTCACAAGTTCTTCTGTCCTTACAGGAGCCAGGCATAGATGTGCTACAGGGACATAATGCAGGTAAATTATCCATACACAATACAAATGTAGGAATTAAAAAGTCCCTTCAAAAGAGAGGAAAATTAGAGAATAAGATTTCTTTTATCGCTGTAATTTTCTATGATCTCTCTCTCAGGTCAAGGCTGTGAAGTCTCCAGGAAGATTGTGTGAGAATAAACACATGCCTAACCTGAAAATTTTGTCTTTCCCACAACATTGCAGAACTGAGAACTTTTCCACACACATTGAACAGAAAAATGAAAGAGATAGTTTCTCAGTTTCTCCCACTGAGCATGCCAACACTCAGGCAGAAGTCAGTTCCTGTGAATCAGCACAAGGGGGCTAAAAGTTGCATAACCAAGGGCCAGAAATTTTTGAATATTTTCCGCCACAGATTCGTCTGCTAAAGAGAGACTTAAAAATAGAGAAAAAGCACAGTCGGCCCAATAGAAGAAAACAAAACAGAGCATCAGAAAGAGGACACTCTGAGCAGCTCTCAGCTCAGGGGGAGTTCTGTAGAGAAGCTTGGAGTTCTGAAGGTAGAGGACATGCTGGTGGTGCTTGTGGAGAAGAAGTACCATGTAGCCACTGGCCCCTCCCATGGCTCCCTGAAACACAGCATCTCTCAGGACCATAAAGGGAAGAACTATCCATTTTGTATTCTTACTTTCTAGCATAAAATAACAATAGTCGTCTTTATTCTTAAGCTGTGATATATTCAGACTTGTACTTGTGATGGAATAGATTAGGTTCATACCTATTAAAGCATTGAGTATCCAAAAGAATGAAAAGAATGGAAGGATGTGCCATGCAGACTTTGGTCTGAGCCTCCTCCACCCAGATGCTCTGGGACTGATGATGATGGCCTGGACCACAGTGAGGAGACTGCTGGTGCAGATGGAGACCCCACGGGCCACTCTCTCCAAGTAAACAATGATCTTACATCCTATGTCATCTAGGAAGTTTCTCAAACCAAAAGCTGCCATTGTCTTTGGCAATCCTTTTGCAAGAAGCATTATGATGTTTGTGAAAGCCAAGTGGATGAGAATAAGGTGTACGGGTTTCTTCTCAGGCCCTCCCCACCAACTGAACATATAATTCACAGAAACAGAAATGTTTCCCAGAGTGCCAAACATAGTCATGAAGAGGAAAACTATTTGATTAATAAATTTTGAAAGCATTTTTCCTTCCTGTGTAAAAAATCTTGTTTTCAGGATGCAAAGAGTTTTTTTCAGAACACATTAGTAATGCTAGACATTTATCTGAAAAACATTTCACATAATAGCATTTTCTGGTGTACGAGAGTCAGTGATGGACACATTTGCTGATGTAGACTGGGGCCCTGAGTTCCTTCTCTTCCCTGTGGACTCTGAGTTATGTGTGTGCTCTGACAGGGGAGCTTGTGAACTGGAATAAAACCCTAAAGTTTTAAAGGAGACATGTTTGAGCTTTATATTAGCAAAATTGACTTGTTTGAATGTGTGTGTTTATTTGTGTGCATGAATTATGCTAATTAACTCTGCATACCTGAATTGAATTCCATCTTTCTGCAATCAAATTTCTTCCCTTTTTTCTCTATTTCATCATATTTCCCCACCCAGCTGGGCAAAGTCTCCTTTCTTATTTGCATCTTAATTAGTGTAACAATTTCTAGATTTGCATTTGATTTCAAAGCCTTATAGCTTCAATTTCTACATCCTACTATTTTAAGGTTTTTATGTTGAACATTCTGCGATTTCATTCCATATACATGTTTACTAGTTATTTTAATAAGTCGTTCTCAATGTCAAGTTCAATTGTACAACCTTTCCAGATAGAGCCCTATGGTTAGTAATAAACCATCAAAATATAACCTCCAAATTTTCATAGAACTACCAGGCTGCAGTTAGGGATGGTGTCTAGCAGAACCTTGTGTTGCTTCCTAGAAGAGGTCTATCAGAGGGCTGTGATCCTAGCAGATGACTTCAGGGCATCTGTATCCCAGTGAGTTATCTCAGTACACATAAGGGAACATGGAACAGTTCTGGACAGGGGATGCTGATGAGGTAAACCTAAGAACAGGATTAATATAGTGCCATGAGATGAATGCACGTTTTGAGTCATGAGTCCTCAATATCAACTGCACGTAGCACAGTAAGTAGTGGCATACCTGTGTTAGCAGGAATTCCACTATCTAAGAGTTCATGGTGACATTTGCTTCACTGGGGACCTTTGAAAATCAATTATGTGAGATGGTTTTGCAACCTGCTTTTCCTCCGACCTGTTTGTGAGGCAGGCTGCTTTTCATTTGCCAGGCCAAGCTGATTCCAGAACTTGGTCCTGGGTAGAATGTTATTCTTCAGGTTCTGGAGCTCCATTCTGATTTCTCAGGGATTTTCTGTAAGCCTGTGCACCTTTTCTAGGACATGAAAAATCTGAATGTTACAGTGACTTCATGGGTTTGTGTGTTCTGAGTACTTGCAATGTCTCTGTTCACTGCCCTCCTTCCTGTTAAACTCAAGGATTATTTTAAATGTCTATGTCCAGATGATTTTATCAGAGACCTTCATAAACCAAACATTGTTCTGAGATTTGTGTCCAGGTGGCCTCATGACTCTAGAAATGTCCGTTATTGCTTTCATCTGTTCCTTTAGCAAAGAGGTAATTATTGCCTGTTTCAGTGAGTCCTAGAAATCACAATACCATCTAAATATCTGTACAAATAAAATATGATCCAGATATTAATAGAAAACACATCAGTATTCACTGACATAATTAGAATAAAAAATTAAGTATTTTGTCAGTTATTAGAATCTGCCAGAATCCCTGCTATCAGTTCATCCAAGTACTGATGGAAGATATTAACTTTTTTCTTTCTTTAATCCTTGTTTTCATGGGGATTCCCACTTTTCTTGTCCTCTCTTCTTTTCCCCAAACTTTAAGTCATATTTGAGACCAGACTCTGATCTTCTAATAACTGATTCCTTTCTACTGAAGTCACTGTCAGTGGAGGAAGAGGTGTCTCATCTTCCACATTATTTGGGAAATGCTAAAGGAAATGAATTTAAAAGACGGGATGGACTTGTGTTTAGACTGATAAAGTAAGTTACATCCACCCACTCTGTTTATCTCTAAAAGAAACAAGCAAGCAGGCAAAAAAAACAGACCAAACAAAAAAGATTGTTGCTCTTTGCTTCTTAGCCTGGGATAAACTTAAGATGAGCTGTTTCAGGATGTTCTCCTCCACAGCCTGGATCCTAAACAGTGCAGTTCTCAGGATGGTTCACGGTAACTGTTACACTGAGTGTTGTACTCTTCACCAGCCAGGCATACGATGACTGAATTTAAGACAAGTATTATAATAGTATCTGACAAAATCAAGAGTCTTTAAGGTTGGATACAGACATAAATCTGTCAAATTGGGAGTCAGAAGGCTGTTGTAAACCTATGCCAATATTAGAAAAGTAAAAATGCATCAAAAATGAAAAGTGCGAGTGTTACAAACACCAGTGACCCTGCTGAAGTCACAGTGCTGGAAAACTGACACCTGAAAGAAGAATGTTTTGCCTTTCATCTATCCAGTTATTTTTGAGAGAGAGTCTCTCTCTGTAAACCAGGCTAGCCCTGAACAACAATTCCCTTGCCTCAGTCTCTCTAGTCCTGACCTTACAGCAATGCATCATGATCGTCTCCAGGGTCTGACAGACATCTGAAAATCTTGGGTATCTTATTGATCCATTTAGAAAGGTAACTTAGGCTAAGGCCCACCCAGAGCTCTGTCTTGATTCTCCAGCCTGAGGATGGATAGCGAGGCCTCGGCATTTCTGTTCCATCTCTGCATCTCCAGGAACTAGTCTCCTTGGATCTTTCTGGAGCCAGGGACAGAAGGAAAGCAGAGGTCCTGAGGATCACAGAGCCTGGCACCTGCTCCCTGGATTAGTCAGAGTCTTCTGCTTTAATGGAACTCTCCATGGCACAGCTGAGAGAATCACAGATCTTATCTCCACACACTTACCTGGACCTCTGTGGTGCATTCAGGCTCTGGAGCGGCTCTGGGAAGGTGACACTTACCTGGTCATATTTGTACTTCAGGATTTGTGGGCTCTTGGCTTCTATCAGGTATCGCAGACTTCAAGTTTCATGTTGTCACAGTGTCAGGGGAAGGAAGGCGTCTGCAGAGCCCCAGTCCCTGAAGTGCAGCTTCCCTCTCTCCACAATTACTACATCTGTTTTGCTCAGAACTTATTTCAAGCTTAATTAGATGGAGATTAATTATTTTGAGAGGAAGGGTGTGAGTTGAGAAAATGAGCAACTAAGTTTTTGTGTATGGAGCTTTCTGTGTCCCCTGACTGTATTTTATTTTCCCAAAGTGTCAAGCTGTGAACTGGGCAGAATCTACTTCTGACACATAGACTAAGTCTCTTGCTGTTCTTTCTCATCTCTCTCATTAGACAGGAGCAGAATAAGTGATTCTCAGCTCTAGGGATTCTTTTTACTAAGAAAGTTTCAAACATGGACCAGGACAATTTAGAATCCCTTGTTCTACCTGTGCCCATCTGTAGTGAAGAACTTTGCTGTAAATGACTCATTCACTCCTCTCCATTAATTACTTTAAATATCATATGGGACTTGAAATACAATTACCTCCCCAATATTGACATTATTCTAAAAGCAATCTTTACTTAGAAAACTTTAAGGACACTTTTTAAACTTTGGTGTGTCCTAGAGTGGTCCTCCTGTGTATTTTTCAAGCTAGTTTTCTGGAGGTCCTTCCTATCCCAAATGCAACATGATGTAAATAAACATGGGTTCAGGACTGAGATTAAAATTGATGGTGCCATGTGGCAGGATATAAGATTTACTTTAAAAAACATCAGTAGGCCTCATATATACAAATGATAAAGAAGTTGAGAAAGAAATTAGAGAAACATCACCATTCACAATAGTCACAAATAACATAAAATATGTTGGGGTAACACTAATCAAAGAAGTGAAAGACCTATTCGACAAGAACTTTAAGTCTTTGAAGAAAGAAATTGAAGAAGATGCCAGAAAATGGAAAGTTCTCCCATACTCTTGGATAGGAAGGACCAACATAATAAAAACGACAAACCTACCAAAAACAATCTACAGATTCAGTGCTATTCCCATAGAAATCCCAACACAATTTTTCACAGGCCTCAAAACAACAATACTAGCTTCATATGGAAAAACTGAAAACCCAGGATAGCCAAAACAATTCTATATAATAAAGGAACTTCCCAAGGCATCACCATCCCTGATATCAAGCTCTATTACAGAGCTACAGTAATAAAAACAGTTTGGTATTGGCATAAAATGGACAGATTGACCAATGGAATCGAATTAAAGACCTGGATATTAATCCACACACATATGAAAACCCGATTTTTGACAAAGAAGCTAAAATTATACAATGGAAAAAGAAAGCATCTTCAACAGATGGTGCTGTCATAACTAGATGTCAACATGTAGAAGAATACAAATAGATCCATATCTATCACCATGCACAAAACTCAAGTCCAAATGGATTAATGACTTCAATATAAATTTAACCACACTGAAACCTGATAGAAGAGAAAGTGGGAAGTAGTCTGAAGACGGATGCTTAAAAGAAATCCCATACTAGTTCAGAATTGAAAATAATATATGGTTATGTGTTTAGGGGTAAACTCACAGGTCACAATCCTTCTGCTGGAATGGAGAACAGCAACAGAATCCCACAGCCAGAAAGAGGCCGGGTGAGCTGTACATTGGCATAAATAGTATAAGAGGCCATGCTCAAGTGGGCGAGTAACGTAAAGGCTACTGGCTGTAGGAATTTTTGCAGCATATCCCCCTTTTGTTTAAATAAGAGAGTTCTAAGCCTAATACAAAATTATATACAATAAGAACAAATATTACCCAACCTAATGAATTTAAGTCTTGTATAATAAATAACTTGGCCAAGTCATGAGAGGAAAGTAACTACAACTATCTAGTCTTCAACCCCATTGAAAATCCGAGAAGGGAAATAATATTACATGAGTAAGCAGGAAGCAACCCCCAAAAATGTACAACAAAAGACAGAGACAACTGGCTACCTGGGCAATCACCCAAAGTCTCATTTGCAACATTGATGCAACCAATTTTGGCTAAGGCCTAGAGTAACTAACAAACCTTTTAATAAATTGCTATCAGTCTGTACCATTTCCAAAAGTATCTCAGTTGTCCAGTCTTGTTAGATGAATTCTTAGTATCCTTCTTCAGATGTACAGTCTCTTTTTTGAGAAGTTTGTTATCAGCCTGTACCACTTCTAAAAGTACCTCATTCGACTGAGTTTTGTTATTCAAAGTGTTTGTATTCTCCTTCAGATGTATGACCTCCTTTTCAAGAAGTTTTATACCATTCTGTACAATGTTTCAAAGTACCTCAGTTGACTGAGAACTGTTAAGATGCTCGTGTCCGTCTTCATATTCCCAACTTCCTTCCTAAGAAGCCTGGATTCAGTCTGTAAAGACTGCACCATTTCTAAAAACACCTCATTCTTAGCCCTATTGTCAAGCCATATTTTTTGAAGATACTACTGCTGCCTTTTCCATTTTTTAAATTTTATTTCCAATTTTATTTTTAGGGGAAAATCTTTTTTTTTATTAAAAATTTCCGCCTCCTCCCCGCCTCCCATTTAGGACAAGACTAAGCCTCAGAAATAAAAATAGTGATGTAGAAGGGACATCACATACATCTTGTAAAACCTCACACATGGTGTAAATGAAGAGGCTATTGAAACCTTGGACAGTTAGGTTGTCTAACATATTGCCCTTTTAAATCAGCAACGTATGAATTATATTTAGAATAATAAATCTCACCTGTGGTTTAAGTAGCTCGAATAGGTGCAATAACCGTTACCTGCCAGTAGGTGTCGCGGTGCACTTGGAGCCACGTGCTTGGTTCAAATGTGATTTTAGGTTAAATGCTAAAAGATATGCTTAAATTAAGAAGATGTTTAGTATAAATCACAGACTGTGCGCTCCATGAAGATCCTTGGCTGTTCAAGTCCCACGAGACAGTCAGCAGAGGGAAGCAGCGCCTCCCACTCAGGACAGAGTGAGCGTTGCCCGTGGCGACGGTGGTGAAGCTGGGCTGGGTGAAAGCTCCTCAGTCATTCCCCACAGTAGCGGTGACAACAATAGGCACGAGCTCCTCATCTTTTTCCTGCCACGGCCTTCCGCGGTCTCTCCACCCGCACTGCCTGAGCTTTCACGAGCGCAGAAAAAAACTGGACCCTGAAGACAACCAGTAGTGGCTAATCAGGGCCTCTGTGCGGGAATTCTACGCTCAAATGAGTGCTACATAGCCTCCGCTGGCCGGAGCCGCCAGAGACTCATGTGGCCCCACGAACAGGGTGCCAACTGTAAAAGTTAACTTGGTTTGCAAAATAACCAGGCCAACTTAAAGATAAACAATTATATTTTTACTTATTATATATCATGTAGCAGGAAACTCACGCTACATGAATGGGAAGTCCAAGTTCTGCTGTGTCCTGCGGGAATCACACAGAGAGAGCAAGCACCTGGTCCATCCCAGTTTTTTCTCCTGAGCTCCAGGAAGCCACGCCTTAACTAGGTTCCACTTCTTAAAGATGATTGGTTAGCAAAGCTTCCCCCATCATGGGACAGAAAGAAAAAAGAATTTAGGAAAAAAAAATTACTTTTCCTCATATCTATTTTTGTTTCTGTCATACCTTTCATTGAATATATATGTCTATATAAATAATGTTTAAGTTTTTTCACAGTGAACAATGAATTTTCCTGCAGTAAACTTTGAAGTTTCCAGGAAGAAGATTGGGCCCCACAACAACAACTCCACCAGGTTGATATGATGTCATGACGGTGATAGCGCTACTGCAAGACTTGTTTTGGGTACTAGCCACTCAAGATGCTTCCAACTTGGTTAGCTGAATTGGTGCACCTTTTTACAATGTTCTGACCAAACCTCCAAATAGGAAGCTCATAAAAACCCTACCACCTACTCAGAGACTACGTTCAGTTATACCGGACAGTAATCTTGGAACTTAGCCATCATTTTACTTTCACAGAATCCCATAGGAAGAACATCACCCCCATGACAGCTCGAAGTAATTATAGAAGATGACATCCCCTCTCCCAACAAAGTTTGTTCTCATGGTTAGGGACATCATTAGGGGTTGATTATAATTGGCATAGGGTTGGGGGTTGGGGAGGAAATTTTATAGGCTCAGGGATCTCTTTGGGAAAAAAGGGGGGATTTGGATGGGATAATAGATTAGTATGAGCTTACTTCTTGCAAGGAGAGCACTGCATGTTCGTCCCGGCTGCCCAGAACCAAAATAATCACACAGAAACTATATTAATTAAACCACTGCTTGGTCCATTAGCTCTAACTTTTTATTGGCTAACTCTTATATCTTAATTTAATCCAGTTTTATTAATCTTTGTATTGCCAAGTGGCAGTGGCTTACTAAGTTTTGGAAGCATGTCTTACTCTGGAGGCAGATACATGGTGTCTCTTTGACTCTGCTTTCTTCTCCCCAGAATCCAGTTCTATCTTCCCTGCCTACCTAAGTTCTTCCCTATCAACAGGCCAAGGCAGTTTCTTTGACTGTTTTAGTCTCTGGGACATAAAACTTATTTTGATAAAAATATAGGACCTAAAAGCTAAGACCTAAGCTTTCCCTCCAGGGAAAGAAAGACTCAAAATAAAAAATGACTAAACCCCTCTTCAGTTAAGAAAAGGGGCAGCCTAAGGGTTTAACAACAGCTTCTCAGAGACTGGAACAGGTATTTGATAACAGCAAGGTCATTGTGCTCTTACCCATCAGAACGCTTTTCATGTCCTTTGATTAATGCGGAATTTAAGAAAATTGTGGTATTTTTAATTGTTGATTCATTGTTACGTTATTGACCTAATAATGTTTGTAACTGCTTATAAGATGTTGAGAAAAGCCGGGCGGTGGTGGCGCACACCTTTAATCCCAGCACTCGGGAGGCAGAGGCAGGCGGATATCTGTGAGTTCGAGGCCAACCTGGGCTACAAGAGCTAGTTCGGGGACAGTCTCCAAAAGCTACAGAAGAAACCCTGTCTCGAAAAACAAAACAAAACAAAACAACAACAACAAAAAAGATGTTGAGAAAAGTTTGATACACCCTGTAAATGTTGGAGTTTGATACATATTTAAAAATTCTAGGTTTGAAATACAGTGTTGTAGTGATGAGGCGAGCAGGCCTGCTTTTCGTCCCGCCTGGCTCCCGCATAGCTGGCTTAGCCCCGGAAATAACAACACACAAACTGTATTCATTTAAACACTGCCTGGCTCATTAGTTCCAGCCTCTTATTGTCTAATTCTCACATCTTGATAAACCCATATTTAATAATCTGTGTAATACCACGAGTGGTGTCTTACTGGGAAAGATTCTAGCCTACATCCATCTTGGAGAGGAGAGTCATGGCGACTGCTTGAGGCATCTGACTAACTTCCCTCTTTCCCAGCATTCTGTTCTGTCTACTCCACCTATCTAAATCCTGCCCTATCAAAAAGCCAAGGCAGTTTCTTTATTAACCAATGAGAGTCCTCCATCACAATGTAAAAAATTTAAAAGGTGCCCTAAACTAACTGCAAAACTATTGTCAACTCAGGCAATTCTTCTCTTCTTTAATAGGAGAATATAGACTTTAGGAGCATGATTATTCTTAAAGCATTATAATTTATCCTGACGAGAAAATATGGCTTCAAGACACAGAGCCCAAAGGGATCTCTCTCCCCTAATCACTTTTCTTCACCGAGATCAGCAGTCAATGACAGGTTTAAAGTTTCTCTCTCTCCACTCCCCCCCCCCCCAAAAAAAACCTAAGATGGGAACTGGTGTAAAATAAAATACGCCTGATTTCTGATGATGGGTTATTTGGGGTAAAGGGGAAAATCTTTGCCAAGGCAGACATAGTCATATGTCCTGTTGCAGAATCACAGGTTTTTATTTTAAATTATGAGGAGAGAGTGAATTGTAGGGCAATCTTATACAGGCCACATATTTTTACATTGTATGGTGGCCAGGCTCTCAAGTCACAGTTTTCACCTGAGGTGGTCACCTAGCATTTGCAGGCTGTCACCAGGGTCAGGATATGCTAATGTTGTTCTGCTCCCTTCCTTGTAATTATGGAGATTGCCTGGGGAAAGGTTATGTGACAGAGCAGCCATAGTTGCAGACATTACATTAGTCCTGCTACCCAGAAACAGAATGCTAATGAACTTCCCCCTCAGTTTACCTTTGGATATAAAAACTGTTTTGAAAATAAATAGGGGTAATCTTCAGGATTTGAATGGACTCTGAGACTCCCTTCTGATATTGCTGTGTGAACTGTGTCTCAATTATTCCCGTGCCTCCAAATTGGTCCAGAGAGATAGTTTATGTTGGGGTCGGACCCTGACACATGTGAGAGTCAGTTTTCTTCATTAGAAACAGAGATTGTCTGAGCTGTTGGCAGATGTTTTACCATTGAGGTATCTCTCCAGAACCCTGTCTATTCTTAAAGTTGAATAATCTTTTCATCATTCATATCTTTCTTCACTCCTTCTCAGTGTTCTTACATCACTTCCTTTTAAGTAAAATTAAATGGACTGACTGAGAAAATTTTAATTAGTCTGGTCCTCTATGGTAGTTTCTAGAAAATGACTGTAACAGAAGAGGGTGAGACTCGGAGAAGTAATAGATGTTCCCTACAAACAAGTTACATTACATGAGAAAAACAAATAGCTCCAGGGGTGGTCAAGAGACTTGCTCCTCTAGCAGAGGACCCTGGTTCCTTACCCAGCACTCACATCTAGGACTCATGAGAGCATGTAGCTCTTCCTCCTCAGGACCCAGGGCCTTCTTCTGGCTTGGTGGGTACCTGTGCATATGTGGCACACTCTCACACAGACAAAAAGACATAAATAAAAATAAATCTTTTGTTAGAAAAGTAAGCAAATTAATAAGCTTTCACTTAACTGTTTTATACATAGAGTTTATTCAAGAAATTACCTAGTCATAATGGTAGAGTAGAACCATGATGCACCCAAAATCCAAACTGTTATGGAAGTTTTAGTCAGATATAAAGCATCTGAAAAATAGTAGTAGATATAATCATTGAAAATAAAATTGTACAATTGTTAGATGTAGGCAGAGTTGTCTTTGTAGACTGTTGATCATCTCTGTCCAGCCAGTTGCTCCCTAAATAACCACACAGAGACTTATTATTAATTATAAATGCATAGCCAATAGCTCAGGCTTCTTACTAGTTAACTCTTACATTTTAAATTGACCCATGGTTCTTATCTATGCTCTGCCATGTTGCAGGGATATCTGGCTGCCTGAACAGACACCAAAAATTCTTCTGTGATGTTGGGGCATCCAACTTTGGATGACAAGCCAGAAAATTTTGAGAAGCAGGGAATTTTGAAGGACTATCATACTTTGTCTTGGAAATGTTTGGCAGCTGCCTTTTTTGTGTCCTTCTTATCCAGTTTGCACACATACTGTCAGAAGTCAAAGAAAAGTCAGTTTCTTTGCCCAAATGACTAACTTTTGACATAAAGAAAATAAACTCCATATGGAGTGTCTTTGATGCCATTCATTCTTTTTTTGAAACAAATTGGTGCTGTCAAGAGCAGACATGTTTCATTGTCATGAAAATCCTTAGGTTATTAAAAATATTAAATGCAATAGTCTATAGATCTTTGAAGTGTTTAAAGTATAACTACCTAAATATATCTGTGTATAACCTTGAAAATATACCTAACAAGATTGTACATTTGATTATTATAGATTATTAACTATTAATCTGATTTCTCAATTATACATTACATTTCTAAGTGAGCTGGATAAACATAATACCCAAAACAAGAGTAGACACATATAGTATCATAAAATTCGCTTTAAATTTTTATCAAAACTACCAAATTCCACACCAGTGTAAAATATTTTGTGATTAATAGTTGTTTTTTGGATTAAAGTAGATTCAATAATCTATCCTTTTTTCTATCATTTCTATATCATATCTCCCTTTGTCTCTTTAGAAAGAGATTTTGTTTAGGTTTCTTCTGACTATGAAAAATGCAACTTTTAGCCAAAATTCTAAATAATTACAAACATGTATAAACTACTGAATAACCAAAACCCAACTATACTCCATCACTGGGGAATGAGGAGGACATTGTTCTCTAGACTACTTCCTGTTGTCTGTCAGCATTGGTATCTTTGGAGAAACTTGAGGAAGTCAAGTTATAACAGTTCACTGTTAGACAATGACTGGCATAGTTTGTGAGGTTGACCATTTCAGCCAGCAGCCTTGAAGCAGTTTTGGATGCAGAATTCTAAGGAGACTGTAACTGAGTCATTTTGAGATATTTATCACCTAAACCTTTCATTTTTCTTGGTGTCTTATTCCCTTGTTCTGAAAATAGACAAGCTTTTAAAGATGACATATATATCTGTATTACTACAAGATGATTTTTTTGTTTTATGTTTGAGCAGGTAAAATATGTTACATGTTTTGTAGTTTCTATAAGTTTATTTCTTTATGTCTGTAGCAGGATTTTTAGGGGTTCTTTCCTGATCAAACCTGATCAATCAACCTAAATGAATCCACATCCTCTCATTTCCTGTGGGAATAATAACATAACATCTTCCACGAAGTAGCATATTCCACTTTGAAGTTGACATTTTAAAAATATATAGGTTAGTTTAATCCAGCAGTTTTCATAATCCAATGTGTTTTAGTAGCTGTCATTCCTTCATTAGTAATCAAAGTATCTAAAGATCGCACAATAACATGCAGGATTCAGACAATCTATGTGTTTCCCATCTTTATGTGGCTTTTTTTTTTCACTTTAAAAGTTTTAAACTAAAACTATTTTTTATTTTATACTGCATATACTTTTTCTCTTTTCTCTCTCGGGCCTATGTATATTTTTAAACACCCTGCACCTTGTTTAGAGTATTTTTCCATCTGCATCTGTATTGTTCTTTGATTGCCTGAGACGATCGTGAACTGCTATGTTAGTCACTGGCACTACTCAGCTTACCGCATGTGTTGGCACAGGACATGGGTGGTTGGCTCCTTGCCTCTTGGCTCCCTGACAGTTTAGCTTCATGGCCAAGGTACCAACAGGAGCCGCATTTACTGCTTCATCTCTGGAAAGTTGTTGGGTCTGCTCTGCCACCAAGTAGCACACTGCACACAGCTCATAAACCCCATTTAAGTGTTCAGTAGCAGGGCCTCTTAAAGTAGCTGTGCCTCTGACTGCCACTAGCAATAAGCCTACCAGTAAAGGTGGTTACCAAGAAGTCACGCTTGACCCTGTTTTGGTGTGTTTGGAACACTTTTAAAAAGATTTCTCAGTTTTTACATTAATCTACATTATCCCACCTTTCTATGTTGAGTAATAAAATGTTTTTTTTATTACACATGCAATGTTTATTCCTACAGAGAATGTTCACAGAGAGAAGACCAGTGAGAAGTTTCAGGGCATTTGAGTGCAGTGACTGAACATCGGTCATCTAGTGACTGACTGCACAGAACATGTCAGCCTCTCACAGTTCAATTCTGTAAAATCTTTTATGTGGATGGAATCTCACACACACTTTGAAGAATCCCATAATAGACTTGTGGGACTAATATTTAGCAATCACAACATCAGGAACAAAACATGGAATTCCTTGAAATGATAGAATCAAATCATTATGAATTCTGATAAAATTAACTAACTTCATCTTCATGTTTTCAGTCATGCTAGTAGTAAACCAATTTTATGAATCCTAATTAAAGTCATTTTTTTCAGTGCCTGAGAGCTGGTTCAGTTAAGAGCACTAGCTGGTTTTGCTGAGGATACAGGTTCAATTCCTGATAACCATATTTTAGTTCAGAATCATAAGTCTTACTCCAGTTAGTAACAGGGCATTTGATGGCCTCTTCCACTCTCTAAAGCTATAAAACATAAGCTATACAAACATAATTCAGGCAAACTATTCATACACAAGGAATGACTTAAATATGAATAAGTTTAAAGAAGAGAGTCCCTTCCAAGTGTGGCAATAAAGAATGAGGTTTCTATATCACTATAATTTGCTATGGTCTCCCTCATTCTCCACTCTAGGCTTGAGTCCCCAGGAAGATTGTCTGAGAATAAACACACGCTTAAACTGCAGGGTGAGATTTTGTGTTGTCCACAGCATTACAGAACTGAGAGTTCTTTCACACTTATTGAATGGAGAAATTAGAGATAGTGTCTCTATTTCTCTCACTCAACATGCCAACACTCAGGCAGAAGTCCATCCCTGTGAATCAACACAACAGGGCTAAAAGTTGCATAGCCAAGAGCCAGAAATTTTTGAATACTTCCCATAAAGGATTTTTCTCCTATAGAGAGACTTAAAAATAGAGAAAAAGCACAGTCAGCCCAATAGAAGAAAACAAAACAGAGCATTAGAAGGAGGATGCTCTGAGCAGCTCTCAGCTCAGGGGGAGTTCTGTAGAGAAGCTCGGAATTCTGGAGGTAGAGGACATGCTGGTGGTGCTTGTGGAGAAGAAGTACCATGTAGCCACTGGCCCCTCCCATGGCTCCCTGAAACACAGCATCTCTCAGGACCATGAGAGGGAGAACAATCCATTTTGTTTTCTGACTTTCTTGCATAAAATAACAGTAGCCATCTCCACTCTTAAACTGTGATATATTCAGACTTGTACTTGTGATGGAATGGATTAGGTTCACACCTATTAAAGCATTGAGTATCCAAAAGAATGAAAAGAATGGAAGGATGTGCCATGCAGACTTTGGTCTGAGCCTCCTCCACCCAGATGCTCTGGGACTGATGATGATGGCTTGGACCACAGTGAGGAGACCGCTGGTGCAGATGGAGACCCCACGGGCCACCCTCTCCAAGTAAACAATGATCTTACATCCTATGTCATCCAGGAAGTTTCTCAAACCAAAAGCTGCCAATGTCTTTGGCAATCCTTTTGCAAGAAGGATTATGATGTTTGTGAAAGCCAAGTGGATGAGAATAAGGTGTACGGGTTTCTTCTCAGGGCCTCTGCACCAACTGATCATATTATTCACAGAAACAGAAATATTCCCCAGAGTGCCAAGCACAGTCATGAAGAAGAAAGTCATTTCCATAATAAAATTCAAAACCATTTCTTCCTTTCCACATAGAAGAATTTGTGCCCAGTATGAAAACACTTTTCAGGAAAGCATCAGTAATGTTACAAGTGGATCTGAAAAACACATTTTACACAATAGCATTTTCTAGTGTGCAAGAGGCAGCAATGGGCAGATGTAATGGTGAAGATTAAGTCCTTGAAATACCTCCTTTTTCCACACTGTGGTCTCTGGGATATTGTGTGCTCTGACAGGTGAGTTTGATAACTGCTATTAAAAGTCTCAGATTTTAAAGAAGATTTTTATTTTTGAGCTCTACACTAGCAAAATTGACTTGTTGAAGTTGCATGTGTGTGTGTTTCTGTCTGTGTGCATGAATTATCTTTGTTACCTCTCAGCATAGCTGAATTGAACTCCAAGATTCTCCAACCAAAATTTCTTCCTCTTTTTCTCATTCTGTTTCATATTTCCCCACTCAGTTCCCAAAATCTGAGGTTTATGCTGAACCTGTCTGCTTCCTCACATCACAGACACTGGGAAACCCTGCTGGGTCAGCACCTGTAACATCTCTCAGATGTGCTAACTTTACCCTCCACACTGCTTCCTTCTTTGTTTTATATTCCTTTCTTATCTGCATCTTGAATAACATAACAATATCTAGGTTTGCCTTTGGAGTCGAAGCTTTGAAACTTCTAATTCTGATTTCATTCCATATAAATATTTACTGGTCTTTTTTTTTTATGTAGTTCTCAATGTCAAATCAAATTGTAAAACCTTTCCAGGTAGGGCCTGACAGTTAAAGCTGAGTCATAAAAAGATTTGCTGAAAATTTCATAGACCCACCAGGTTGCAGCTAAGGAGTGTGTCTAGCAGAACCATGTAGTGCTTCCTAGGAGAGGGGGTAGCAGAGAACTGTGACCCCAGTGGATGAGTTCAGGACATTTGTGACTCCAGTGAGTGACCTCAGGGCATCTCAGGCAGCATGGACCAGCTCTCCACCAGGGGAGATGAGGGGGATGGAAGAAAGGATTAATGAGGTGTTAGCTGCAGCCTTGAGATGAGTGCAGTTGATGACTTATGAGTTTGTGGGTTCTGAGTACTTGGAATGCCTCTGTTCACATTGCTCTTCTTTCTGTGAAACTCACAGGATTGTTTCAAATGTCTATGCCTTGATGATGTCACCTGCGTCCTACATAAACCGAGCCATGTTCCCAGGTTTGGGTTTATGTTGCCGCATGGCTTTAGAAATGACAGTTTAGAACTGTTTTTCAACTGTTCCTCTGACAGAGGGGTAATTGTTGCCTGTATTATTGGTACATCTGGAAATCACAATAGCACTCCAAATATCTGCACATGATAAAATATGCTCCAGACATTAAGACCAAACACATCAGCATTTATTAACATATTTACAATAAAATTATGTGTCTAGTCAGAGGTTGGAATCTGTAATAACCCTTCAATAATTCACCCTAAGTTCTGATGAAAAAAATATTAACCTTTTTCTGTTTATTCGGTGTTTAATTTCCTGGAAATTCCTAGTTTTCTGGTGTCCTCTTTTTTCCCCAAAAGTTTCAATCGCATTTCAGAACAGATTCTGATCTCCTAATAAGGGATTACTTCTACTGGAATGCACTGTCCCAGAGAGAGAGAGATGACTCATCCTCCACATTATATTGGGCTATGCTATAAGAAATTAATTTAAAAAGCAAGATGGACTTATGTTTAGCTATATGGATGATCCCTTGTCTGGTAATAAACCCCAATAACCTGATGTAGGTTACATCTATCTTTCCTGGTTTTCTAAAAACAAGGAAACAAAAGCAAAACAGATTATTTGTCTTTTCTGCTTAGCAGTGAAATAAAACGAAAATGAGCTATTTCAGGATGCTCTAGTTCACAGCCTTAATCCTTTGTAGCAGGAATTCTCAAGATGGTTTAGTGGTTTATGTTTCTCCACACCCAGCAGGCATACAAATATTGATAGAGGTTTGTATAATATTATGCGATAGACTACAGAGACTAAGGATGGATACAGAGGAAAACCTTCTGTAAATTAGGTGTTATAATGTTATTGTAAAGAAAAACACATGCCAATATTTGAAAAGTGGAAATGTACTAAAAGTGCCAAGAACCAATCTTACAAACACTAGGGATACTGAAGGAGTCACAAAACTGGGAAACATGGTGGTTAAAACAAGAAAATTTGTTTTTCTTTTGCCTTGCTATTTTTTGAGACAGAGTCTCTCTATGTAAACCAGGTTAGCCATGAACAACAAACCTAGGCTCAGTCTCTCTAGTCCCGACGTGACAAGAGTGTTTCATGATCATCTCCAGGGTTTGACAGACCTCTGAAAATCTTCTATATACTATTGATTCCTAAAAGAAGAAAAAAAATAAAGAAACCTTAATCAAAGGGCCAGCCAGAGCTCTGTCAGGATTCTCCAGCCTGAGGATGGAGAGCGATGTCTCGGCATTTCTGTTCCATCTCTGCATCTCCAGGAACTAGTCTCCTTGGATCTTTCTGGAGCTAGGGACCAGCTTTGTCAGGGTCAGAAGGAAAGTGGAGGTCCTGAGGAGCACAGAGCCTGGCACCTGTTTCCTGGTTTAGTCAGAGAGTTTTCTGCTTTAATGAAATTCTCCATGGCACAGCAGAGGGGATGGAAGATCTTACCTCCATGTACTCACCTGCACCTCTGTGGTGCAGACAGGATCTGGAGCAGCTCTGGGAAGGTGACACTTTCCAGGTCATATTTGTACTTCAGGATTTGTGGGCTCTTGGCTTCTATCAGATATTGCAGACTTCAAGTTTCATGTGGTCACAGTGTCAGGGGAAGCAAGGCCTCTGCAGAGCCCCAGTCCCTGAAGCACAGTTTTCCCTCTTTCCATAATTAAGACATCTGCATTGCTCACAAGTAATTTCAAGCATAATTAGGGATTATATTTTTAGAGAAAGGATGTGAAGTGAGAAACTGAACAACTAATTACGTTTCTGTGTACGGAGCTCCCCGCAACTCCTAATGTTTTACATCTTCCCATAGTGCCAAGCTGTGGTCTGACAGGGACCAACTTCTGAATGACAGACCAAGTCCCTTTTTAAATCCCATTTTAAACAGGAGTAGAATAAATGATTCTCAGCTCTAAGAATTCTGCTTAGTAAGTAAATTCCAACCATGGCCCAGGACAAGTTTAGAATTTCTTGTGTCAAGCTATGGCCTGGCATGGACCAACTTCTGACACACAGATCAAGTCACTGGCTTTCCTTTCTTAAATCCATTCCTAGACTGGATTAGAATGAATGATGCTCAACCCTGGGCATTCATGTGCAAGTTTCACACACGGCGTAGAACAAGTTGAGTTCTTTGTTCTACCTTTCCCCGTTGTAGTGAAGGTCTTTGTTGTAACTGATTCTTTCATTCCTTCACATTGAATGTCAGGTGGGACTTGAAATGAATACTTTCTTGGCCTTATTCCAAAACCAATATTTACTCATCATAAAACTTCAGTGACATTTCTAATGCTTATGTGTACAAAAGGCAGACATTCTATTTACATTCCGTTCCAGTTCCTAGGAGGCTCTACCTGTCCCAGATGGACAATGATGTAAAGAAATATACAGGGCTAAGATTAGAAGTGATGACATCACTGCTCTTGAGAAGAAAGCGCCATTGGGCTGACATAGGAGATGAGTCTGAGGCCATGCCTCTCACTCTGTGCCCTGCATGATGCTGTCTCCATACACATAGGTGCACCTGACCCATAATAGAAGCTGAAAATGCTTCTTCTGCAAACGAAATGACAGCTTTTGAGGACAAAAAAAGAATTTCTGTCTTCTCTATTGAATGTGGCATCCAGGATCAGGGAAACTAAGTTGTACATTACATATATCACAACTGACAAAAACATTGGAAAAAAAAGGGGGGGTTCTTGGTCAAAGGGGTCCATGGAATCCCTAAACGAGTTTTTCTCATTGGGAACTGGTGCTCACCTAGTAGGTTAGGCTCACTGACTAGCAAGCTCCAGATATCTATCTGTCTTCATCTCTCCATTGCTAGCATTATAATTACATACTGCCATACCTTTTTTTTTTTTTTTTTTTTTGGTTTTTCGAGACAGGGTTTCTCTGTGGCTTTGGAGCCTGTCCTGGAACTAGCTCTTGTAGACCAGGCTGGTCTCGAACTCACAGAGATCCGCCTGCCTCTGCCTCCCGAGTGCTGGGATTAAAGGCATGCGCCACAAGAAAAAAAAACTAAGGCTTTTCTGCTTCACCTTCCTCATCCCTTCCTTTAAAGCTCCCTGCAGGTATTATAATCGTGGTGTTACTTCCCACTGTCACACTCTGCACCCGCACACTTGAACAGTCACCCCAGTTCTCATTTTTCACTTGCTGGTTCATGGATTGAGTTCTCTGCTTTAATCTCTTTTTTTACTTTATTTTTCATCATTATTTTATTTTATCACTTTAAAAAAACACCAATCCGAATTCCCACTTCCTCCCCTCTTCCCACTCACCTCCCACTCCTTCCACACACCCTTCCCCCCTGATAGAGAAGGACACTTTATATTCAGTTTCTTTAGATTTTCATATGTTGAAGCATCCCTGCATCTCTGGGATGAAGCCAACTTGATCATAGTAGATGATTTTTCTGATGTGTTCTTGGATTTGATTTGCCAGTATTTTGTTGAGTATTTTGGCACCAATGTTCATGAGTGACACTGGTCGATAATTCTCTTTCTTAGTAATGTCTTTATGGGGTTTGGGTTTCAGGGTAATATAAAAATCTGTTTTTAACAACCTGGATTAACTTAATGTTTGAATATTGTAAACAACATTAAATAAAATTAAATAAAATCAATTATAGGTTAAGAGGCAGAACAAGCAACTGACTGACATGAAACAAAAACATGGAGAGCAAGAGGAAGTCAAGAGGAGAGACAGAGAAAGATGCACAGGAAGTAGGAGGGAGGGACATCTGGTTGGAGTTTTTCTTTAAGATGGCATAGGAGAAAGCTCTTTTTCTGGGATGATGAGGAAGCAGTTGGGTGCTTTCTCTCCCTCTCGGAGCTAGCAGGTTTTCACCCCAGAATCTGGCTCCCAAATCTTTATTGATAAAATAGAATATAAAGACTTAATTAAAAACAACAACAGGTGATTCCAGGTGCCAATTTTCCATAGTTATAATAGAGACATCGGCTCCAGAATCAATCCTGTAAAAGTGTTTTCTCTTATTTTTCAACCAAATGTGATTTACAATTTTCCTTTAATAAAGTGCTGAAAGCTACAGTGTTATCTATACTATCAAATACTCCCTCACAAAGTATATTTTTCTGCAAAGGGACTATATAAGACAATAATAATCACCGTGCAATTTTGTCTCCTGCTTTAGTTGCCAGCCAGTGGGCACTGAGATCTTGATTACAATTTCTCCTTTATAATCTTTATCAATACTCCTGTATGAGCTGTGATTCCTTTCATAGATAAACTATTGTGACCTAATAAAAGTCCAACTGTCCCGGACAGTATATAGGTTCCCAATATCCTGTGTATAACGTAAAAGTTCATTGAAAAGGGGAAATGGCATGTCTTTAGGATGAGGAATATCAATAGCAGAATTTCCTTGAGTAGCAGCCTGTAATAAAAGAATATACTTGATTACCATCTGAAGGTGGTACACATGTTATTGGTTTTGGATTTAACCCTCTAATTTGGTAAGGCCCGAGTGAAGACCTTCAGTCCATTGCCCAGGTACTTGTTGATATCGCTGTTGTTGCTGGGTGATGGAGTGTTGTTGTTATCTAATTTTGTGTGGCATCCCATAGACCAGAGCTTTCCTCCTTTGCATTTAGGGCATAAATTTGTTACAAAGGCAATTTACATTGTTTCCTTAAGTGGCTATATCAGCCTTAATTGAAACATTTTGCTGACATTTGTTCTTGAACAGCATGTTTCTAAAGCAGCTAATTATGCTCTTATGTTTGTAAGTCCTCACATTTTTACAAAACTACATTTCTTCTCTCTCTCTCTCTCTCTCTCTCTCTCTCTCTCTCTCTCTCTCTCTCTCTCTCTCTCTCTCTCTCTATCTCTCTCTCTCGTCCTGATTAATCCTTGACAATCTTCATTACTTCTTTGACCTTATCAGAGCCAGCTCTTTTAATAATAGCTTTTGAAGCCGGGCGGTGGTGGCGCACGGCTTTAATCCCAGCACTTGGGAGGCAGAGGCAGGCGGATCTCTGTGAGTTCGAGGCCAGCCTGGTCTACAAGAGCTAGTTCCAGGACAGGCTCTAAAAGAGCTGCAGAGAAACCCTGTCTTGAAAAACCAAAAAAAAAAAAAAAAATAATAGCTTTTGAATTTAATCCCCTTTACTTGGTTTTCATTTTCAATAGCATCTTTGAGTCTCCTGTAGTGACGTGACGAGCAGGCCTGCTTTTCATCCCGCCTGGATCCCACACGGCTAGCTTTACATCCGAAATAACAACACACAAATTGTATTCATTTAAACACTGCCTGACCCATTAGTTTCAGCCTCTTATTGGCTAATTCTCATATCTTGCTTTAACCAATATTTAATAATCTGTGTAGCACCACAAGGTGGTGTCTTACAGGGAAGGATCTTAGCCTGCGTCCATCTCGGAGAGGAGAGCTATGCCGTCTGCCTGAGGCGTCTGCTTGACTCTGCTTTCTTTCTCCCACAATTCTGTTCTGTCTACTCCATCTACCTAATTTTCTGTCCTATTAAAGGGCCAAGGCAGTTTCTTTATTAACCAATGAAAGTAACACATAGACAGATGACCTTCCTCCCTCATTTCTCCTTTTCTGTTTAAACAGAAAAGAAAGGCTTTAACTTTAACATAGTAAAATTACATATAAGAAAACAGTTATCAAGCAAGAATTACAATATTTAGATCTATTTTATCTTTTATCATAACTAAGGAAAACTATAATTGTAACTAACCATTCTTCAACTCCATCAAAGACTCCAGAAGGATATAATACTACCTAAGTAAACAAGAAATAAGCAACTTCTAAAACTCTAGAAATGACAGAGACATCTCGCTGCCTGTACAGTCACCCAAAGTTCCTCTGTACCGTTGGAGCATACATCTTCGGCCTACAGGCCCTTAGTTTCCAGCAGACATTTCCACGAAGCAGGAAATTCCAAAGACAGTTCAGTCAGTATCTGCTGTATCCTGCAGAATGTCTTGCAGACTCTTTCATGAATCAGGAACCCCAAAGACCATCTCACCTTTAGGCAAGTTCAGCAGTCCTCTTTCTGTGGGTTCTTTGTGTCCAGTTTATGCAGCAGTCCAGGCAAGAGCAGTTTCTTGCCCAAATGGCTATCAAACTCCATAAGGAGCCTCTTCGATGCCCATTCTCCTCTTGAAATAGATTGGTGCTGCCAGGAGCAGACGTGTCTCATTGTCACGAAAATCCCTAAATTATTAAATCATTTAAAATGCCATATTCTGTAGTCTTTGAAAGATATGAAGAAAGCCTGTCTAACTGAAATAAATCTCTGTATATCTAGAAAACCTAACTAACGTGACTACAAGCTTTTCGATTATCGATGATTATCCATTAGCAACCTATTTTCCTAATTATACATTACATTTTTAAATGAACTACACAATCACAATACCTTAATCAAGATCAGAAATAAATATAACAAGATTGACCTTGAATTTTTATTAATAAAGCAAAACCCATACCAATGCAGATTATTCATATCTATATCATCTCCCCTTTAAATGTAAAAGAACATTCATAAGCAATATTTGGGAATGTGGGCGCAGTTATTTCTCTCTAAACTGCTTTGTGCTGAATGGGGGCACTGTTAATCAGGTCTTTCATGGTATAATAACCATATAACCTGTGTGCTAGGTTCATCTCAGTAGGCAGTTAAATGAAGTAATTTTTTGAGGGTGTTCACAACAACTTTAAGAAAGGCGTGGTCTATCATACCATATTGGGATAGAAGCAATCCATAGGGTCTCATCCTCTGCGAAAACAAAAGATGAACTTTTCCAAAGCATCATAACCTTAGATCCAAATTTTGAAGTCAAGGTATTTTCAAAATGTCTATCTTAGATTCATTCAGCAGCATTTATAAATAAGTATCTTTTAGCAGCTGTTGCTTCTTCCTCAGCATTCAAACAATTCAAAGAGAGAATGATAGCATACAGTATCAAGATTCTCTGTGTATTTTCCATCTTTGTGTGACTTTATTTTAACCTCTATTTCTTTTATTTTTACTTTTTGAGACAGGTTCTTTGTATATCTTTGTTCTGGAATAACTCTGTAGACCAGGCTGTCCTTGAACTCAGAGGTCCAATCTGTCTCTGCCTCCCAGGCATTCGAATTAAAGGTGTGTCCTGCCACACCTTGAAGCCACAGAGGTCAATCTACCTCTGCCTCCCTAGTGTTGGGATTAAAGGTGTGTACCACCACACCCACCTACTCTCTTTCTTTCTTTTTTTTTTACTTTAAGAACATTAACCTTTAGCCTACACATATTTTTAACAGGCTGTAAACCATTTAGAGTTTTTCTTTGACTTTGAATCTTTTTTTTACTGTATATCTCTCTTTTTGTGACCACTTAAGTCTTTAATTTACCAAGCAATATCAGTAGGACTAAAGCTGTGGCTTTGGCAGCTGGATACAGCCCATTTCTTAGCTTTCTGCAATTCCCGTCTCATGGAGGGGGTACCGGCTGCAGCCATGTTTATCACCACAACTCTACAGTGTTTCAAGGTCCCTGCCAGCAAGCAAGCTGCAGCATTCTGCCCACAGACCACACTCAGTCGGACTGCCTGCCTGAAAGAGTCAGAGTTTGCCCTGGCAGGACGGCCCAGAAAACCGGCATTTTAAAACAGTGCAACTTTTTTCCTGCTGCAGCTGAAAACTGAAAAGCATGCGGTTGGCTTTTCATCAACACTATGTAAGTGTTTCATGGCAGGACCTCTTAAAAGAGCTGCAGGGTTTTGCAGCTAAAGCTGAGTCAGGAAGCCTCTCTTAGATGAGAGTGTTTGGTTGCCTCTAGCAAGCAGAGCAGACCCAAGAAATTGCTGCCACCAAGAAAACATGCTTTACTCTATTCTTTCCCAAGCTTTCTCAAGCTTTCTGTGGATTCAGTTATCTACGTGGGCACCATTTGTAGAATGTCTTGTCACTACAGTCTCCCTACAAAATCAGCAGAGGGTCAGAGAAGGACCTAGTTTAGTTTTATATAACTAGATCCAAAGTCAGATCTTGTGTCAATTTTCATCCAGGCAGCTATAGCTACACTCCTGACAAGCAGAAGGGCTGTGGGAGAAATATTGTGAGACTGATAATTTGTGACAACCCATCTTCCAGCTCCTGTCAGCATTTCATATGTGACATTTCCAGGATAAGCCCTTAGTCCTAGTTATTGAAACTTTTCATGAAAGTAAGCCATATTTACCATTGGAGAATTTTGGAAGGGCTAAGAGCAATTTTAGCAATTATATAAAAATCATGGCAATCATTGTATAGTTTCTTCTAACAAGAAAGATATTCATAACAATATGGAACAGTCCCATAGGAAGCACAGGCCTTTAAAAAATTCTTTCATTATGCCGAAGTTCAATCACTGACATACATTTTGACTTTGTCAAAATTGTACTGGAAATACCAAGCTCAGCTCATAAGGCTGGGGAGGAATTGATAAATGAATTCTACCATGACCTAGCTTACCTGGGTTCTAAACTTAGCTTGTCCACAGACTCTCCTAAATCATCATTAAGAAATGTCAACATTTGAAGATTAGATTGATTATCAAATTCCTCACCCATGTTTTAGGGAAATCTTCAGACAAGGGAGGGCACATATCTGAAAGAGGTTCCAGTAAGGGAGCCGGGGAGCATCACCCCCAGAGTTGTCAGTGGGGCATTTTCACTTTCGATTTTGCCTAAATGGGAAAAATCTTGTCTCTTTTTTAAAATCAGTTTTAAGATTTTATCATCCAGCTTTTAGTCATGAAAGGAATTAGCCATCTCTTTCTCGTTATTAATAATACCCTTATCTTCCCAAAGGATTTTTATAACTGTTCAGATTAATGTCAAAGTGACCCAGAATTGAACGGGGATCTTTTCCACCTTGTCTTTTCAGTGTGGTTTTGGGACTCTGTCCCATACTTCCTCCTCTAAAGTTCCTACTTCTGAAAGCCAGGGCTTGTGCTCACAAACAACTTGAAAACAACTCAATAGTGATGATTTTGCTCCTCCTTTCTTTACAAAATGAAGCACAAACTCAACATAAGATGAAGCCTTGCCTGGCGTCTGCCCCATTATTCTCCCTCATCTCCTTCTGTGAGGGGCCCCACTCTCTGATTTCATAGCCAATTTCAGGTCCCTTTTCAGGCACCACTTGTCACCCTCCAGAGGTACCGGGACCTGGGAGAAGGAGGTGGACTGGAGTCTCATGCAGCAGCCAACTTTATTCAGAGCAGCAGACAAGTTATACTCTGAGGGTAAGAAAGTCCATATGAGGTCACGCTGTGTACACTGGCAAAGACAAGCTGAGCATGGCAAAATCATGTTCTTCACAGAAGCACACAAAGGACTTTTTAACATTTAAGTGATTATCAATAACAAGCAACAAGAAGCAATCAGAAATAAACCCACTCCATTGTGCTATGCCTGGACGGAGCATGGAAACACATTCCAAGAACATTTCTGTGATTTGGAGAAACAGAGAGAGAAGATGTTTGTCCTATTTTCTTGGAGTGTTTCCTCAAGCACTCAGAATTTCCAAACTACTCTATTCCTCTGTCATGTTCTTTAATGCAGGGAAGGGTTTGTTTGGTTTATGCTTCCACATCACCGTTTGTCATCAAGGCATCAGGACAGGAACTCAGCTAGTGCAGGAACCTGGAGGCATGAGCTGATGCAGAGGTTATGGAGGGGCGCTGTTTAGTGGCTTCTTCACCATGGTTGCTCAGCCTACATTTGTATAAAATTCAGTACCATTTGCCAAAGGATGGTACTACCCCCAAAGGGCTGGGAACTCCACCATCTGTCAGTGATTAAGAAATTACCCTACATTTGGATCTTATGATGGTATTTTCTCAATGGATCTTTCCTCATTTTAAATAATACTAGCTTGTGTCAAGTTGACAGAACTAGCCAGTCCATGGCCATTGGCCACCATGAAGCAGTGACTGGAAGGCCCACAGAATGCCTTTGGCACAGTAGAGTGGTAGCCTGCCCTATGGTACTGGGAATGAGACAGTTAGGATCCCTCGTAGGGACATGGAGGCCGTTTCCACAGCTTCACCTAAGATTCCAGCCTTTTCTTCTTCCTGCCGTAGCTGTTAATTGCCTTGGTGCAGTGCATAGGGGTAGAATCTTGATTGAGGCTTGGGATCTTTTCTCACATCGCTTTTTTTTGTAGGTTGTCACCTATGTTGGAGCTAGAATTTCTGATCATACGGGTGGATTTGAATCACCCATGCCCTATAAACTACAATGTATTCTGATATCCAAGTAACTTGGTTCACTAAATTCAGCTTAGACGGAACCAATTCCTTGAAGAGTTTTTACTATGATCTCAGGTGAATGATTTTTTTAAAATGTTTTCCTAGGAAAAGTCACATGACAGGAAGAATTTGAAGGTGAAGGCTGGCAAGTTCTGAGCAGCCACAGCTTCATATTTCTGATAATATGGAAGAACCAGGCACAAGCAGGTTCACAAATGGTGTCAGTTTCTGAGGGCTGTATGCTACTCATCACACTCTGAATGCTTTATTCTCTGTTCTATTAGGTTCCTTCCACTTACTAATAATATCAAGTGGAATTTGTATATGTGCAGTTGACCTATATAATTTAGCATAATGTCCCACACGTCAATGCTGGTGACAACCAATGTGTCCAGCATAAGGAAATGATAAAGTCATTTATACTAATCCATCTGTCCAATCCCATGTGCTTTACCTGAAAGGCATAACTATTTCCATGTTGCCTTCACTATCCTATATTTATTTAGAATCTTTACCATATATTAAAATTTATGTTCTGATCAAGCTTTTATTTTATATTTTTTCCAATCTACTCTTTTTTTTAGGGAAAAATTCACAATAGCAACTCTATGAGCCACTCAGAGTCCGGACCATCCTTGTTCATGCTGTATCAGCACTCATGTATCTCCTGTCTGCTATTTTTATTTTATATTAAAGTTTTCATGGTGAGTTCAAGTGTGTATGTCTCAGCATGAAAATGGAGGTCAGAAGACATCCTGTGGGAGTCAGTTTTCTTCATCAGAGATAGATCAAATTGTCTGACCTTTCGGCAGGTGCTTTACCCACCAAGGCCTCTGTCCATAACCCTCCCTATTCTTAATGGTGAACACTGTCTCCATCATCCAGGTTAAACACAATTCCCTCCACTCTTTCTCCATGTTCTCACATCACTTCCTTTTGAGTCAAATGACATCAAAGTGTCTGTTAGCCTCACCTTTCATGTCAGTTTCTGGAAAAACAGCTGTAACAGAAGAGGGTGAGACTCGGAGAAGTAGTAGATGTTCCCTACAAACAAGTCACACTACATGAGGAATGTGAGACGGAGCTGGAGGGATGGTTAGGAGATCTGCTCCTCTTGCAGAGGACCCTGGTTCCTTACCCAGCCCTCACATCTAGGACTCATGACTGCCTGTAACTCTAGCTCCCTGTGGTCAGTGCCCTCTTCTGGTCTGTGTGGGGAACTGTACAAATGTGGCACACACTCAAAGAGACACATACATAAAATAAATATAGTGGAAGAACATGCTATTTAATAATCTGTAGCACAATACAATACACATCACTTAAATGTTTTGTATATATAGTGCAACCAAACAAAATATAAAAGCATATATATCATTGTAAAGTAGAGCCATGATGCACCCAAAAGGTTATTACCAGTGTTTAGTCAGATATGACAGAGCATTTATTTTTAAATACGGCATAAAACCACCTCTAGTGATTCTACAATTTCATGTTCAATGATTATATCAATTACTATTTTTCAGAATGGGTCTATCAGATTCTTAGAACCATGTTGATATCTTATTGTGTGGATCTAAGTTAAGAAATCAGGTGGTGAATCCTTCACTTAAATGGATGTAGAATCAGATCCTTTTGCAGCTCTTTGATGACAAACAGCTGGATAGTGTTGTGGACAGCAACCAGGCATTAACAAAGGGTGGCTGCTAACAAGCCTCAGTCTGCTTCACATTACACATTAATCTTACAAAAATGCATATCCACATTTTTTACCCAACACAGAAACTATAGACGGATATAAAATAAAACTTATCCAGTTTATCCCCCATGGACAATCTTCATTCCTGCAGAGAACCTTCATGAATATAAGACCACAGAAATATTTCAGTGCATTTAAGTTCTCTGACTGGTGCATTGAGATTTAAGGAAGTGGACATAGTTAACAGAATTATTCAAAATTCTGTAAAATATTTTCTTCAGATGGAAACATCCAGACACTTTGAAGGATCTCAAAATTCCATCATAGCTAAACTAACATTCAGCAAGTACAGCATTAGGTACAAGATACGAATTTCTTTGTATAACATGATTAAATCACTATATAGAATTGATAAAAAAAATATCAAATTTGATGTGGGATTCCCCTTGTTATGCTCTGAATATGTTTTATTATCATTGCTTAATAAAGAAGCTGCTTTGTTCAATGTCCGGGCAGAATATAGCTAGGCGGGGAAACTAAACTGAACAAAGGGAGAAAGAAGGCAGAGTCAGGCAGTTGCCTTGTAGGCCCTGGAGGAGAAAGGCATGGGAACCTTACTAGAAGGCCACACCCTCATGGTGATTTATAGAAATGGATTGATGTAAGAGCTAGCTAGAAATCCAGCTGAGCCATCAGGGGGAAGTGTTGCAATTAGTATAGTTTCTGTGTGATTATTCATTTTGGGCAGCCAGGAAAACAATGCTCAGTCTCCATTTACATAAATTTATGTGTGTTTCCCATCATGGTGATAGTAAAATCAGTTTTACAAAATATAATTAAGAGCATTTTCTCTGTGCTGGAAAAATGACTTAGTAGTTGAGAGCAATAGCTTGTCTTCTAGAAGACCCAGGTTCAATTCTTAGCAACCACACTTTGGTTCAGAGCAACCTCTCTAACTCCAGTCAGTCACAGGGTGTCTGATGATCTCTTCTACCATTTACAAGGAACCAGGCATGGATGTGCTACAAAAACATAATGCATATAAATTATCCATATGCAATGCAAATATATGAATTTTTAAAAATCCCTTCAAAAGAGAGGAAAAGTGGAGAATAAGGTTTCATTTATCAATGTAATTTACTATGATCTCTCAGCTTAAGACTGTGAGTTACTAGGAAGATTGTGTAAGAATAAACACATACTTAAAATATTTTATGAGATTTTTGTCTTACTTAAGATACTGTAAAACTGAGAGTGCTTTTACATTCATTGAACAGATAAAGGAGAGAGACACTTTCTCAATTTCTCCCATTGAGCATGCCACCACTCAGGCAGAAGTCCTTCCCTGTGAATCAACACTACAGGGCTAAAAATTGCATAACCAAGGGCCATAAATTCTTTAATATTTACCATCAAGGAATTGTTCACTAAAGAGAGACTTAAAAGTAGAGAAAAAGCACAGTCAGCCCAATAGAAGAAAACAAAACAGAGCATCAGAAGGAGGACACTCTGAGCAGCTCTCAGCTCAGGGGGAGTTCTGCAGAGAAGCTCAGAGTTCTGAAGGTAGAGGACATGCTGGTGGTGCTTGTGGAGAAGAAGTACCATGTAGCCACTGGCCCCTCCCATGGCTCCCTGAAACACAGCATCTCTCAGGACCATGAGAGGGAGAGCAATCCATTTTGTTTTCTGACTTTCTTGCATAAAATAACAATAGCTGTCTTTATTCTTAAGCTCTGATATATTCAGGCTTGTACTTGTGGCGGAATGGATTAGGTTCATACCTATTAAAGCATTGAGTATCCAAAAGAATGGAAAGAATGGAAGGATGTGCCATGCAGACTTTGGTCTGAGCATCCTCCACCCAGATGCTCTGGGACTGATGATGATGGCCTGGACCACAGTGAGGAGACTGCTGGTGCAGATGGAGACCCCACGGGCCACCCTTGTCAGGTAAATGAGGATCTTACATCCTATGTCATCTAGGAAGTTTCTCAAACCAAAAGCTGCCATTGTCTTTGGCAATCCTTTTGCAAGAAGCATTATGATGTTTGTGAAAGCCAAGTGGATGAGAATAAGGTGTATGGGTTTCTTCTCAGGGCCTCCAAACCAACTGAATACATAATTCACAGAAATATAAATGTTTCCTAGAGTGCCAAACACAGTCATGAAGAGGAAAACTATTTGCTTAATAAATTTCAAAAGCATTTCTTCCTTCCTGGGTAGAAAATCTTGTATTCAGGATACAAAGGGTTTTCCAAGAAGGCATCAGCAATGCTAGACATTTATCTGAAAAACATTTCACACAATAGCATTTTCTGGTGAACGAGAGTCAGTGATGGACACATGTGCTGATGTAGACTGGGGCCCTGAGCTCCTCCTCTTCCCTGTGGACCCTGAGTTATGTGTGTGCTCTGGAAGGGGAGCTTGGGAACTGGAATGAAACCCTAAGATTTTTAAAGGAGATATGTGCTAGCTCTATACTAACAAAATTAACTTGTTAAAATGTGTATTTGGGTGTGTGTGTCTCTCTGTCTGTTTCTTGGTCTGTCTGTCTGTGTACATGTGTGGATTAACAAGTTAACTCTAAGTACAACTGAATTGAACTGCAAATTTTCCCAATCAAACCTCTTTTTCTCTCCATT
Organism: Arvicola amphibius; assembly: GCF_903992535.2. Classification (NCBI taxonomy): domain Eukaryota; kingdom Metazoa; phylum Chordata; class Mammalia; order Rodentia; family Cricetidae; genus Arvicola; species Arvicola amphibius. The sequence goes on along the minus strand of NC_052052.2, from coordinate 123,611,338 downwards.
TCATGATATTTCCACCGAATTTCCAAAGGCACAGGTTCCTTTCTTATTTGCATCCTAATTATTGTAACAATTTCTAGATTTGCACTTGACTTCTAGGCTTTATAATTTTAATTCTACCTCTTAATATTTTTAAGGTTTTTGTGCTGATAATTCTGTGATTTCACTCATTATGAATATTTACTGGTCATTTTTTAAAAAGTAGTTCTCAATGTCAAGTTCAATTGCACAACTTAATTCAGATAGAGCCCTACAGTTAAGGCTGAATTATCAAAATATAACCTGAAAATTTTCATGTAACTGCCAGGCTGCAGCTAGGGATGGTGTCTAGCAGAAAGAACCCTCTGTTGCTTCCTAGAACAGAGTAGAGAGCTGTGATTCTGTGATTCTAGCGGATGACTTCAGGGCATCTGTAACCCCACTGAGTTACCTCGGGACTTCTGAGAGAATATGGAACAGCTCTGAACCAGGTGATCCTGATAAGGTAAACCTAAATGGAATTAATGAGGGAGTATATACTGCCATGAGAGGAGTGCATTTTGTGAGTCATGAGTCCTCAATTTCAACTGCATGTAGCACAGTAAGTTGGGGCAACTGGTGTGAGCAGGGATCCCACTATCTAAGAGGTCAAGGTATCATTTGCTTCTGTGGGGTCTTTTTTTTTTTTTTTTTTGGTTTTTCGAGACAGGGTTTCCCTGTAGTTTCTAGAGCCTGTCCTGGAACTAGCTCTTGTAGACCAGGCTGGCCTCGAACTCAGAGATCCGCCTGCCTCTGCCTCCCAAGTGCTGGGATTAAAGGCATGCGCCACCGCCGCCCGGCTTCTGTGGGGGTCTTTTGAGGAGCAATTATGTCAGCTGGTTTTGCAGCCTGCATTTCTTCCAACCTGTTTGTCAGGCAAGCTGCTTTTTTATACTCCAGTCTGAGCTGATTCCAGAATTTGAATCTGGGTAGGATGTTATTCCTCTAGTTCTGGAGATCCATTCTCATTTGTTTCTCAGGAATTTGTGGTAAGCTTTGGACAACCTTTTCTAGGATAATAGGGATCTTTATATTACAGTATCTGCTTGGTTTTTTGTGTTCTGAGTACTTGCAGTGCCTCTGTTCACTAACCTGATTCCTGATAAACTCACAGAATTGCTTTAATTATCTATATCCCGATGATCGTATGAGTGACCTTCATCAATCTAGCCTTGTTCTGAGGTTTGTTTCCTTGTGGCCTCATGACTTGAAATGACAGTTGTTGCTTTCAATTGTTCCTATAGAAAAGAGTTAATTATTGCCTGTTTCAGTGAGTCCTAGAAACCCTGATACCATACATACATCACAACCACTAATGACTCCATAAAAAAAAAAAAGAGGTTCCTAAGACCATAATCCTGCCCTCTTCATAGGAACATGCTGCAGACCGAGAAAAGGGTACCTAAGCCAATAATCTTGACAACCATTTACTGCAGTCTAACAAGAAAAAAAAAAGATCATGGCGACAACTAGTGATTTCTATGCTCTTTTTTTAATGATTTGTGTGTTTATTTTCTTTCTTTCTTTATTTTTTTATTAAAAATTTCCGCCTCCTCCCCGCCTCCCATTTACCCCCTCTCCCTCCACTCCCCCTCCCTCTCCTGTCCAAAGAGCAGTAAGCGTTCCCTGCCCTGTGGGAAGTCCAAGTTCCTCCCCGCTCCATCCAGGTCCAGGAAGGTGAGCATCCAAACAGGCTAGGCCCCGCCAAAGCCAGTATATGTAGTAGGATCCAAATCCAGTGCCATTGTCCTTGGCTTCTCAACAGCCCTCATTGTCTGCCATGTTCAGGGAGTCTGGTTTTATCCCGTGCTTTTTCTGTCCCAGTCCAGCTGACCTTGGTGAGCTCCGATTAGATCAGCCCCACCATCTCGGTGGGTGGGAGCATCCCTCGCAGTCCTGACTTCCTTGCTCATGTTCTCCCTCCTTCTGCTCCTCAACTGGCCCTTGATAGACTCGCTACACAGATTTCCAGACCTCATGAGTCCTCTTTACCTTGGAGCCGGACCAAAATTACAGACTAAACATTTGACTGTTTTACTCTTTGTGACACAAAACTCATTTTGACAGTATGGTATTCAACCTACTGTTAAAATATTAGACCTAAAATCTGAGACCTCAATTTTCCCCTCAGGGGAAAAGGACTCATTCCAAGGAGTGACTAATGCCCCTCTTCAAATATGAGGAGGGTGACCTAACGGCTTTGCTCAGAGACTGAGACAATTACTTAAAAGAGCAATGTGGTTGGACTTCACCCATCAAAAAAAAAAAAAAAAAAAAACTTTTCTTGTCTTTAGATTAAACTGGTTTTTAAAAAATTGTAATATGACAAATTGTGTGTTTAGTGTTAATTTCTACTCTAAAATTATGATATTGACCTGGTAAAGTTTGTAACTGCTTTAGTTTACCATAAATTTTTTTAAAAAAAAATAAGCTTGATCTTTCCTATGAGGACTTAAATTTGACATATTTAATAAAAAATTAGATTTTTAATATGACAAAAAATTATTAAAAAACACTCCAGACCAATTGAAAAAGGCATTCTCAACCCTGGTGGTCCTCCTCTCCTTTAATTAAAAGACTATAGGAGCACATTTATTCACAAAACATTATCTAATTGCAAATAAACTCTCTTAACAAAAATTTGCCTTAGAGACACAGAGCCCAGAGGTACTTCTTCCCTTAACCTTTTTTTTTTTTTTTTTTTTTTTTTTTACAGAGGTCAGCAATCATTGACAGGTTTGATCCTTTTTCCTCCCAGGACACTAAGACATAGGCATGTATAATTAAAATACATGTGCCAAAGACGGCTAAGTCTGGGATATAGGAAAGTGTTCACCTAAGGCAGATGCTATCATCTGTCTCGTTGCAGAATTACAGGCTTTATTAAAATTAATAAAAAGGAAGGAATTGTGGAGGGCCAAAAATGTGGGCCCATTTCCACCTTGTCTTGCAGTCACAGAGTTGGAGTTTGCTCAAATGATCAACAAGCTTAGCTGCACATCTTAACTCAGGATCTGATTGCTTGGTTCCTTTAATATTGAAAGAGCTCATTCAAGTAGGTCCATATCACCCTGGACTTCTGCTCCTTCCTTTGTGTGGTCACCAGGGGAGTGGTCTAGAACAGCTCACTGCTTAAACAACAAAATGCTAATGATTTGATATCTCAGAGTGATAAAGCAATTGACTGCTTGAGTTGTCCTACATAGCATGTTAAAAAGTCTTTTGTTAACTTCTCTCTCCCCCAACCTCCTCTGTTTAGTTTGGTTATAAAAGTTGTGGAAAAATAAATGCAGGCAATTTTCACTACTTACTGGAATGTTCTCCCAATACATTCTATGGTTTCTGTTCTCTTATTTTTTTTATGAGTCTCCATATTCTTTACTTATATTTCTAAATTCTCATGCTCCTACCCTGGCAAAAGGTATTTTTGTCAAGGCTGATCCTCAACAGTACAACAGTATTCATTGACATATTTAGAATAAAAAATTGTTTTGTCAGTGATTGGAATCTGTCAAAATCCCTATTGTCAGTTCACTCAAGTACTGACAAAAGATATAAACATTTTTCTGTTTGTTTAATCCTTGCTTTGGGGGGAAATTCCTATTTTATAGTCTTCTCCTTTCCAAGATGTAAGTCATATTTGAGACCAGGCTCTAATCTTATAATAACTGATACTTTTCTACTGAAGTCACTGTCAGTGGAGGAAGAGGTGTCTCATCTTCCACAGTATTTGGGAAATGCTAAAGGAAATGGATTTGAAAGACAGCATGGACTTGTGTTTGGATGGATGGGTGATGTCAGGCGAGTCTAATGTCCAAGAGCCCGAAGTAAGTTACACCCACCCATCCTGGTTTTCTCTAAAGGAAGCTAGCAAGCAGGCAAACAGACCAAACTAAAAAGATTATTGTTCTTTGCTCCTTAGCATGGCATAAAGTTAAGATGAACTGTTTCAGGATGTCCTCCTCCACAGCCTGGATCCTAAATAGCAGAGTTCTCAAGACGGTAACGATAACTGTTACACTGAGTGTTGTATTCTTCACCCAGTAAGAAATAAAATGACTGAATTTAAGACAAGTATTAAAATAGTTTGTAATAAAAATCAGGAGCCTTTAAAGATGGGTACAGACAGAAATGTTCAAACTGGTAGTTAGAAGGCTGTTGTAAAACTATGCCAATATTAGAAACATGAAAATGCACCAAAAGAGAAAAGTATAAATGTTACAAACACTAGTGACCCTGTTGAAGTCACAGTGCTGGCAAACTGACACCTGAAAGAAAGATGTCTTTGTCTTTCACCTATCTAGTTATTTTTGAGAGAGAATCTCCCTCTGTAAACCAGACTGGCCCTGCCCAATTCCCTTGCCTCAGTTTCTCTAGTGCTGACATTACAGTAATGTATTGTGATCATCTCCAGGGTTTGACAGACTTCCAAAAATCTTTTCTATCTTATTGATCCATTTAGAAAGGTAACTTAGGCTAAGGTCCACCCAGAGCTCTGTCAGGATTCTCCAGCCTGAGGATGGATAGCGAGGCCTCGGCATTTCTGTTCCATCTCTGCATCTCCAGGAACTAGTCTCCTTTGATCTTTCTGGAGCCAGGGACAGAAGGAAAGTGGAGGTCCTGAGGATCACAGAGCCTGGAACCTGCTCCCTAGATTAGTCAGAGAGAATCTTTTACTTTAACGAAACTCTCCATGGCACAGCTGAGGGGATGAAAGATCTTACCTCCATGTACTCACCTGGACCTCTGTGGTGCAGACAGGATGTGGGGCAGCTCTGGGAAGGTAACACTTTCCCAGGTCATATTTGAACTGTCAGGATTTTGTGGGTTTCTTGGCTTCCATCAGGTATTGCAGACTTCAAGTTTCATGTGGTCACGGTGTCAGGGGAAGGAAAGCCTCTGCAGAGCCCCGGTCCCTGAAGTACAGCTTCCCTCTCTCCACGATTACTACATCTGTTTTTCTCAGCAGTTATTTCAAGATTAATTATGGTTTAATTATTTTTGACAAGAAAAACAAGAGTTGAGAAAATGAACAACTAACTTAAGTTTCTGTGTAAGGAGAGCCCTCCCTTTTCTGACTGGTTTTCATCATCTCAAAGTGCCAAACTGTAATCTGGACAGAATCTACTTCTGATACATAGACCAGGTCTCTTGCTTTTCTTTCCAAAATCCCTCATTGCACAGGAGTAAAATAAATGAGGCTAAGCACTGAAGATTCTGCTTTCTGAGCAAGTCCCAAATATGGACCAGGATGATTTAAAGTCCCTTGTTCTACCTGTGCCTGTCAGTGTAAAGTACTTTTCTCTAACTGACTCATTCATTCCTGCCCATTAAATACTTTAAATATCATGTGGGACTTGAAATATAAATGACTCCCCAATTGGCATTCTAAAAGCAAAATTTTTATTCTAAGAGAAATCTTTACTTAGCAAATTTTAAGGGTACTATTTAACTTAGGTGTCTCCTAGAGTGGTCCTTCTGTGTATTTTTCAAGCTAGTTCCCTGGAGGTTCTTCCTATCCCAAATCCAACATGATGTAAATAAAGGTGGGTTCAGGACTGAGATTAAAACGATGGTATCATCATTTTATTCTTGAAAGAAAGCACCACAGGGTGTCCTTGTGAGATGAGTGCAGGCTCTTACTATATGCCTTCAATCGTGCTGTCTCCATACATATAGGTGCAACTGGCACGTAACAGAAGCTAAACGTCCTTCTCTATAAAAGAAATGACAGCTTTTGAGGAAACCAGGATTTCTATCCTTCCTATTGAAAGGGGAGTCCAGAAACATGGAAACAAAGGTAGATATTACATATGTCAAGATCGATAGGAATTTAAAAATAAGAGTTGTTGGCCAAATGGGCATGATGGGAATCCAAACAACCCAGGCTGCTGCCAAGACTGTAGGTTGTTCCTCTCAAACTCATAGCAAGGCCTCATTGCTGAAGACAACACCTACTTAGCTCATTAAAATGGACAGGTGGAGTTGTTGCCTACATAGAGGCTTTACTCCTATGTGTCAGTTTCTTAGGTGCAGGAATATACTTTGTATGCTTTTAAAAGAGAAACGTAAACACCAAGCCAGCCGCAGACCCTTTATCTGCAGTGGTATCTTGCCTGCAAGAAATGTCAAGGTAAGGGTAAAACAAAGCTTGTGGCAGTAACCAAGTGATGACTGATTTGACTTAAGGTGTCCATGAGATGAAAGCCATGCCCAATACTGCTCAGGTGACCAAGAACCTGAGAACAGATTATCAGGGATCTAGAGTAAAACCAAGTACTACTGGTTTAAGAAAAGAAAAAAAATGTAGTTATAAAATGACTCCTAATAATATTCTATTCATTCATAAAGTAAAGTGTTGAAAGCTACAGTTTTATCTATACTACAAAATACTCCTTCACAAAGTACATTTTTCTGCAAAGGGCCTATATAAGGCAATAATTATAACAATGCAATTTTGTCTCCTGCTTTAGTTGCCAGTCAGTGGGCACTGGGATCACGATTAAAATTTCTCCTATATAATCCTTATCTATAACTTCTGTATGGACTGTGATTCCTTTCATAGATAAACTATTGTGACCTAATAAAAGTCCAGCTGTTCCAGGCAGTTTAGGTCCCCAATATCCTGTGTATAATGTAAAAGGTCATTGAAGAGGAAAAACGGCATGTCTTTAGGACAATGAATGTCAGTGGTAGCATTTCCTTGAGTAGCAGCCTGTAATAAAAGAATAGAATTGATTACCACCTGAAGTTGGTACAAATGTTATCATTTTTGGATTTAACCCTCTAGCTTTGTGAGGCCTGAGGGAGGACCTTCAATCTACTTTGGAACTGCAGGTTAGTATTGCTATTGTTGCTAAGTAATGAGCTGCTGTCCTCAGATTTAGTGTGGCATTCCATAGACCAGTGTTTGACATTTTTGCATTTAGGGTATACGCTGGCTCCTTGACTCTGAGAATTCAGTTGTTACAAAGGCAATTTACATTGTTTCTTTAAGTGGCTATGTCAGCCATAATTGAAACATTTTGCTGACATTTGTTCTTGAACGGCATATGTTTCTAAAGCAGCTAATTTTGCTTTATGTTTGTAGTTTCCACATTTTTACATAACTACCTCTCTCTCTCTCTCTCTCTCTCTCTCTCTCTCTCTCTCTCTCTCTCTCTCTCTCTCTCTCTTTCTCTCTCTCCTCTCTCTCTCTCTCTCTGTCTCTCTCTCTCTCTCTGTCTCTCTCTCTCTCTCTCTCTCTCTCTCTCTCTCTCTCTCTCTCTCTCTCTCTCTGTGTGTGTGTGTGTGTGTGTGTCTCCTGATTAATCCTTGGTAATCTTCATTGACTTTATCAAAGCCAGATGTTGCAATAATAGCTTTTGAATTTGATTCCCTTTAACTTTTTTTCAATGGAATCTTTGAGTCTCCCTACAAAATCAGCAGAGGCTCGGAGAAGGACCTACTATAGTTTTTTATATAACTACAACCAAAGATAGGACCTGTATCACTTTTCTTCCAGGAAGCGATAGCCTGGAAGGCCTGCGGGAGGAATATCTTGCTACTGATCATTTGTTGCAACCCATCTAGCAACTACTATCATAATTTCATATGTAGAATTTCCAGAATCACCCTCAGTCCTATTTATTGAACCTTTTCAAGGACTTCATGAAAGTAAAGCCACCTTTATCACTGGAGAATTGGGAAGGGCTAAGACCCATTTTATCAGTTATACGTAAATCATATGGCAGCTATTGTGCAGTATTATTCTAACCAGGAAGGTATACATAACAATATCCAACAGTACCATAGGAAGCACAGGCCTTTAAAAATAATCTATCATTATAACCATGTAAAATTACTGATAAACGTTTTGACTTTGTTGAAATTGTACTGGAAATACCAAGCTCAGCTCATGAGGCTGGGAATGGTTGATAAATGATTTTTTTGCCCTGCCATGCCCTAGCTTGACTGGGTTCTAAACTTAACTTTTCCACCGGCTCTCCTAAGCCTTCATTAAAAAATGTCGAGATTTCAAGATTAGATTGATCATCAAATTCCTTACCCATACTTTAGGGAAATCTTCAGACAAAGGAGGGCACAAATCTGAAAGAGGCTCCAGTAAGGGAGCCAGGGAGCAATCACCCCAGAGTTATCAGTGGGGCATTTACACTTTTGATTTTTCCCTTAACTGGGGGGGGGGATTTCTACTGTTGATTTTTTTTTATAAATAATATTAAGGTTTTATCATCCAGCTTTTAGTCATTGAAAGGAATTAGCCATCTCTTTCACATGGTTAATAACATCCTTATCTTCCCTAAGGATTTTTATAACTGTTCATATTAATGTCAAAGTGACCCAGAAGGGATCTTTTCTACCTTGTCTTTTCAGTGTGTTTTTGGGACTCTGTCCCATACTTCCTCCTCTAAAGTTCCTACTTCTGAAAGCCAGGGCTTGTGCTCACAAACAACTTGAAAGCAACTTAGTATCTGTGTTTTTGATAGTAGTGATCCTTTCTTTAAAAAACGAAGCAGAAAGTCAATATAAGATGAAGTTTTCCCTGGAGTCTGCTCCATTATTCTCCCTCATCTCCTTCTGTGAGGGGCCCCACTCTCTGATTTCATAGCCAATTTCAGGTCCCCTTTCAGGCACCACTTGTCACCCTCCAGAGGTGCTGGGTCCTGGGAGAAGGAGGTGGACTGGAGTCTCATGCAGCAGCCAACTTTATTCAGAGCAGCAGACAAGTTATACTCTGAGGGTAAGAAAGTCCATATGAGGTCACGCTGTGTACACTGGCAAAGACAAGCTGAGCATGGCAAAATCATGTTCTTCACAGAAGCACACAAAGGACTTTTTAACATTTAAATGATTATCAATAACAAGCAATAAGCGGCAATCAGAAATAAATCCTCTCCTTTCTGCTATGTTTGGACGGAGCATGGAAACACATTCCAAGAACATTTCTGGGATTTGGAGAAACAGAGAGAGAAGATTTTTGTCCTGCTTTCTTGGAGTGTTTCCACACGCGCTTGGAATTCCCAAACTACTCTATTCCTCGGTCATGTTCTTAAACGGAGGGAAGGGTTTGTTTGGTTTATGCTTCCACATCACCGTTTGTCATCAAGGCATCAGGACAGGAACTCACCTAGTGCAGGAACCTGGAGGTATGAGCTGATGCAGAGGTTATGGAGGGGTGCTGCTTACGGGATTGTTCACCATGGTTTCTTGGTCTAATTTATATAGAACACAGAACAATTTGCCCAAGGATGGCACTACTCACAAAGGGCTAGGAACTCCCCCACCAATCACCAATTAATAAAATACCTTACATTTGGATCTTATGGCTGTATTTTCTCAATCAAGGTTTCCTCCTTTCCGGTAATTCTAGCCTGTGTCAAGTTGACAGAACTAGCCAGTCCATGGCCATTGGCCACCATGAAGCAGTGACTGGAAGGCCCACAGAATGCCTTTGGCACAGTGGAGTGGTAGCTTGCCCTATGGTACTGGTAATGAAACTTTTAGAATCTCATGGGGATGTGGAGACCGTTTTCACAGCTTCACCTAAGATTCCAGTCTCCACTTCTTCCTGCCTTAGCTGCTAATTGACTTGGGAAGTGCATAGGAGGTAGAATCTTTTTTTTTTAAAAAAAAAAGATTTATTTGTTTATTTTGTATACAACATTCTGTCTTGATGTATGCCCGCACGCCAGAGGAGGACATCAGATCTCAGTACAGATGGTTGTGAGTCACTATGTGGTTGCTGGGAATTGAACTCAGGACCTCTGGAAGTGCTCTTAACCTCTGAGCCATCTCTCCAGCCCCCTGGAGGTAGAATCTTGATTGAGGCTTGGGACCTTTTCTCATACAGAATTTGGGGTGGGGAGAGATTGTCACCTATGTTGAGCCAGAATTTCTGGTCATGCAGGTGCATTTGAGTCTCCCATGCCCTATAAATTACAATGTAATCTGGTAACCCAAGTAAACTGGTCCAGTCAACTCAGCTTAGATGGAAACAATTTATTGCACAGTTTTTACCCTAACAGGGGTAAACAATTTTTTTTAATGTCTTCCTAGGAAAAGTCACATGGCAGGGAGAATTTGAAGGTGAAGACTGACAAGATCTGAGTAGCCACCCCTTCATATTCCTGGTTATAAGGAGGAAGCAGCCACCAGTAGGATCACAAATGGGGGCAGTTTCTGAGGGCTGTAGGGTACACACCACACTCTGAAGGCTCTACTCTCTGTTCTGTCAGGTTCTATTTATTAGTAAAATTAGGTAGTAATTGTCTATTTGCAGCTGACTTATATCATTTAGCATATGTCCCACAGGTTGATGCCAGTGATGGGAAATCTGTCCAGCTTAAGAAAATGATGAAGTCATTTATACTAAACCCTCTGTCCAATCTCATGTGCTTTACCTGAAGGGCATAATTGAATCTGATATCCAGGTTGCCCTTACTGTCTTTATTTATTTATAATTTTAAACATATATTAAATTTTAATTTATGTTCTGCTCAACTTTTATTTTATATTTTTTCCAATCTACTCTTTTTAAGGGAAAAATTCACAATAGCAACTCTATATGCCACTCAGAGTCCGGACCATCCTTGTTCATGCTGTATCAGCACTCATGTATCTCCTGTCTGCTATTTTTTATTTTGTATTAAAGTTTTCATGGTGAGTTCAAGTGTGTATGTCTCAGCATGAAAATGGAGGTCAGAAGACATCCTGTGGGAGTCAGTTTTCTTCATCAGAAGTACATCAAATTGTCTGATCTTTCAGCAGGTGTTTTTACCCATCGAGGGCTCTCTCCATAACCCTCTCTATTCTCAATGCTGAACACTGTCTCCATCATTCAGATTAAACAAAACTTCCTCCACTCTTCCTCCATGTTCTTACATCACTTCCTTTTGTGTCAAATTATACAGACCCACTGAGAAAGTGTTTGTTAGGTTGACTTTTCATATCAGTTTCTGGAAAAACAGCTGAAAAGAGTGTGAGACTCAGAAAACTAAGAGATATTTCTGATAAACAAGTCACATTTACATGAGAACCATGAGAAGAAGCTGGAGGGATCATTAGGAGACCTGCTCTCTTTGCAGAGGACCCTGGTTCCTTACCCAGCCCTCACATCTAGGACTCATGACTGCCTGTAGTTCTAGCTCCCTGTGGTCAGTGCCCTCTTCTGGTCTGTGTGGATTCTGTACAAATGTGGCACACACTCACACAGACACAAGCATAAAATAAATCTTTATATTAGAATAACAAGATATTTAATAATCTGTAGCACAATACAATACACATAACTTACTTAAATATTTTGTATATACAGTGCAACCAAGCAAAATATAAAAATGTATACATCATTATAAAGTAGAGCCATGATGCATCCAAAATGTAACAGGTGTTTAGTCAGATATGACAGAACAATTTTTACAAATAAGGAATAAAACTACCTCTAGTGATTCTACAATTTCATGTTCAATGATGACATCAATTATTATTGTTCAGAATGCATCTATCAGATTCTTAGAACCATGTTGATATCTTATTGTGTGGATCTAAGAAATCAGGTGGTGAATCCTTCACTTAAATGGATGTAGAATCAGATCCTTTTGCAGCTCTTTGATGAAAAACAGCTGGATAGTGTGGACAGCAACCAGGCATTAACAAAGGGCAGCTGCTAACAAGCCTCAGTCTGTTTCAGTCACACTGCTTATTAATCTTGCAAATTGGCAAATCCGCATTTTTAGTCAATATAGAGACTATAGATGGATAAAATGAAACTTTACCATGTATTCCTTATCCACTTAATTCCATATGGACAACCTTCATTCCTGCAGAGAACCTTCATAAAAACACCACAGAAACATTTCAGTGCATTTATGTTCTGTGCATTGAGATTCCAGGAAGTGGACATAGTTCATATCATTTTTCACAATTCTGTAAAATATTTTCTATAGATGGAAACATGCAGACACTTTGAAGAATCTCAAAACTGCATCATAGCTAAACTAACATTTAGCAAGTACAGCATTAGATACAAGTATGGATTTCTTTGAATAACATGATTAAATTACTATGAAATTGACACAATTTCAGGCAAATGGATGGAAATAGAAAACACTATTCTGAGTGAGGTAACCCAGACCCAAAAAGATGAACATGGGATGTACTCACTCATAATCGGTTTCTAGCCATAATTAAAGGACATCGAGCCTATAAATTTGGGATCCTTGAGAAGATAATAAGAAGGTGAACTCCCAAAAAAAGATATAGTAATCCTCCTGGATATTGGAAGTAGACACGATCGCCAGGCAAAATTGGGAACTTGAGGGTTGGGCAAGACTGGGCCAAGGGAAGATGGGGAGAGAAAAGTGTGAAGGGAAGAACGGGGGGAGCTCGGAGGAATGGGGTGCTTGGGATATAGGAAGGGTGGATATGGGAGCAGGGAAGCATATATCCTAATTTAAAGAGCTACCTGAGGGTTGTCAAGAGACTTGACCCTAGAGGGGTTCCCAGGTTTCCAGGGAGATGCCCCCAGTTAGTTCCTTGGGCAGCTGAGGAGAGGGAGCTTGAAAAGGCCAGTTCCTATAGCCATACTGATGAATTTCTTGCATATCACCATAGAACCTCCACCTGACGATAGATGAAGAAAATGACAGAGCCCCACATTGGAGCACCGGACTGAGCTCCCAAGGTCCTGATGAGGAGCAGAAGGAGAGAGAACATGAGAAAGAAAGTCAGGACCGTGAGGGAACCTCCAGCTGGCGACAGATGGAGAAGGTGACTGAGCCCCACATTGGAGCACTGGACTGAGCTCCCAAGGTCCTGATGAGGAGCAGAAGGAGCGAGAACATGAGGGAGAAAATCAGGAACGAGAGGGGTGCGTTCACTCATGGAGACGGTGGGACAGAACTAATGGGAGATCACCAACTCCAGTTGGAATGGGACTGATGGATCATGCGACCAAACCCGTCTCTCTGAATGTGGCCAACAGCGGGGGCTGACTGAGAAGCAAAGGACAATGGCTCTGGGCTCTGATTCTTCTTCATGGACGGGCTCTGTGGGAGCCTTCTCAGCTTGGTCGATCACCTTCCTGGACCAGGGGGGAGTTGGGAGGACCCTGGTCTTAGCATAGAATGGGGAACCCTGATGGCTCCTTGGCCTTGAGAGGGAGGGAGGGAAGGTATGGGTGGAGGGGAGGGGAGGGAAGGGGGAGGAGGAGGGGAGGGAAGGGGGAGGAGGAGGGAGGAGGGGGAGGAGGAGGGAAGGAGATGGAAATTTTTAAATATAAAAAAAAATAAACCATGAGGAAAAAAAAATAAAAAAAAAAAGAAATTGACACAATTTGCCAAATTTGACCTGAAAATTCCCCTCTGTATTCTGTGAATATGGTTTATTACCATTGGTTAAAAACGAGCCTGCTTTGTTCAATGGCAGGGCAGAATAGAGCAAGGCAGGGAAAATAAACTGAACAAACGGAGAAAGAAGGCAGAATCAGGCAGTTGCTATGTAGCTACAGGAGGAAAAAGACACCAGAACCGTACTAGAAGGCCACACCCTCATGGTGATTGCTAGAATTGGATTAATGTAAGAGCTAGTTAGAAATCCACCTGAGCCTTCAGGGAAACAGTGTTGCAATTAGTACAGTTTTTCTGTGATTATTCTGGTCTGAACAGCCAGAAAACCAAAACATAGTGTCCTTTTACACAATTTCATCTGTGTGCTTCCAGTAACGGTAATAGGAAAATCAGTTTACAAAATATAAGTAAGACCATTCTCTCTGTGCTGGAGGCATGGCTCAGTAGTTGAGAGCACTAGCTTATCTTCCAGAGGACCCAGGTTTGATTCCTAGAAACCACAAATGGTGCAGAACAAACTCTCTAACTCCAGTCAGTCACAGGACATTTGACAATCTCTTCAACCCTTACTGGCACCAGGCACTGATGTGCTACAGGGACACAAGGACATAATGCTGGTAAATTATCAATACACAATACAGATATAGGAATTGTAAAAAAAAAAAATCCTTCCCAAAATGAGGAAAAGTGGAGGATAAGGTTTCACTTATCACTGTAATCCATTAAGATCTCTCTCTCTCTCTCAGCATAAGATTGAGTAACCATGAAGACTGTTTGAGAAAAAACACATACTTAAACTGATTTCAGAAAATTTTGTCTTACCCAAAATATTGCATAACTGAGAGCTCTTTCACATTATTTAATAGAAAAATTAGAGAGATACTTTCTCAATTTTTCCCACTGAGCATGCCAACACTCAGGCAGAAGTCCTTCCCTGTGAATCAATACAATGGGGCTAAAAGTTGCATAACCAAGGGTTAAAAATTCTTGAATATTTCCTATCAAGGGTATCTTTGCTAAAAAGAGACTTAAAAATAGAGAAAAAGCACAGTCAGCCCAATAGAAGAAAACAAAACAGAGCATCAGAAGGAGGACACTCTGAGCAGCTCTCAGCTCAGGGGGAGTTCTGTAGAGAAGCTTGGAGTTCTGGAGGTAGAGGACATGCTGGTGGTGCTTGTGGAGAAGAAGTACCATGTAGCCACTGGCCGCTCCCATGGCTCCCTGAAACACAGCATCTCTCAGGACCATGAGAGGGAGAACAATCCACTTTATTTTCTGATTTTCAAGCATTAAGTAACAATAGTTGTCATCATTCTTAAACTGTGATTTATTCAGGCTTGTACTTGTGATGGAATGGATTAGGTTCATACCTATTAAAGCATTGAGTATCCAAAAGAATGGAAAGAATAGAAGGATGTGCCATGCAGACTTTGGTCTAAGCCTCCTCCACCCAGATGCTCTGGGACTGATGATGATGGCCTGGACCACAGTGAGGAGACCACTGGTGCAGATGGAGACCCCACGAGCCACCCTCTGCAGGTAAATGAGGATCTTACATCCTATGTCATCTAGGAAGTTTCTCAAACCAAAAGCTGCCATTGTCTTTGGCAATCCTTTTGCAAGAAGGATTATGATATTTGTAAAAGCCAAGTGGATGAGAATAAGGTGTACGGGTTTCTTCTCAGGGCCTCCCCACCAACTGAACATATAATTCACAGAAACAGAAATGTTTCCCAGAGTGCCAAACACAGTCATGAAGAGGAAAACTATTTGCTTAATAAATTTCAAAAGCATTTGTTCCTTCCTAGGAAGAAAATCTTGTATTCAGGATACAAAGAGTTTTTTCCATAAAGCATCAGCAATGCTAGACGTGTATCTGTAAAACATTTCACACAATAGCATTTTCTGGTGTACGAGAGTCAGTGATGGACACATTTGCTGATGTAGACTGGGGCCCTGAGCTCCTCCTCTTCCCTGTGGACCCTGAGTTATGTGTTTGCTCTGGCAGGGGAGCTTGGGAACTGGAATAAAACCCTAAAGTTTTAAAGGAGATATGTTTGAACTCTATACTAGCAAAATTGACTTGTTAAAAATGTGTATTTGTGTGTGTGTGTGTGTGTGTTTGTCTGTCTGCCTGTCCACATGCATGGATTGACATAGTTAACTCTCATCATAAATGAATTGAACTTCAAATTTCCCCAAACAAAATTCTTCTTTTTTCTCTTTGTTTTATTTTCCTCTTAGTTAGTGTAACAGTTTCTAGATTTGCATCTGGCTTCAAAGCCTTGTAACTTTAATTTTGACCTCCTAATGTTTTTAAAGTTTTATGTTGATCATTCTGTGATTTCACTCCATTTTAGTATTTACTATTTTTTTTTAAAAGTAGTTATCAATGTCAGGTTCAATTGTACAACCTTTTCAGATAGAGCCTTACATTTAAAGCAAATCATAAACATATAACCTGAAATTTTTTATGTAACTTCCAGGCTGCAGCTAGGGATGGTGTCTAGCAGAACCTTGTGTTGTTTTCCAGAATAGGGGGTAGCAGAGAGCTCTCATCGTAGTGGAACACTTCTGGCTATCTGTAACCCCAGTGAGTTATCTCAGGACACATAAGGGAACATAGAACTGCTCTGCACGAGGGGATGCTGATGAGGTAAACCTAAGAACAGGATTTATGATGGATTATATACTGCCATCAGTACAGGTTTTGAATCATGACTCCTCAATATGAACTGCACATTGCACAATACATGGGGGCGTACTGGTCTGATCAGGAGTTCCACTATCTAGGAGTTAATGGTGGCATTTGCTTCTTTTCTAGGATATGAGAAATCTGAATATTACAGTGACCACATGGGTTTGTGTGTTCTGAGTACTTGCAATGTCTCTGTTCACTCCCCTCCTCTTTGTTAAACTCACAGGATTGCTTTAATTGTCTATGTACCGATAATTGTATGGGTGACGTTCATCAACCTAGCCTTGTTCTGAGATTAGTGTCCAGGTGGCCTCATGACTCTAGAAATGTCAGTTATGGGTTTCAATGATTCCTCTAGCAAAGGGGTAAGTATTGCCTGTTTCAGTGAGTCCTAGAAAACACAATAGCATCTAAATATCTGTACAAATGAAATATCCTCCAGATAATAAATAGAAAGCACATCAGCATTCACTGTCATATTTAGAATTTAAAAAAAAAATAAATGCTTTTTCAGTGATTGGAAACTGTCAAGATCCCTATTTTCAGTCACTCAGTTACTAATAGAAGTTATTAGCAATTGTCTGTTCAAACCTTGCTTTGTGGGCATTACTAATTTTCTTGTCCTCTCTTCCATTTTCCAAGCTTTAAGTAATATTTGAGACCAGACTCTGATATTCTAATAATTGATTCATTTCTACTGAAGTCACTCTCAGTGGAGGAAGAGCTTTATCGTCTTCCACATTATTTGGGAAATCCTAAAGGAAATGAATTTAAAAGATGGGACAGATTTGTGTTTAGATTGATGGGTAATGCCAGGATGAGTCTAACCCCCAAGATCCTGTGGCAGGTTACATCCATGCATTCTGTTTTTCTCTCAAAGAAACAAGCAAGCAGGCAAAAAGACTAAACTAAAAAGATTTGCTGTTCTTTGCCGCCTAGCATGGGATAAGCTTAAGATGAGCTGTTTCAGGTTATACTCGTTCACAGCCTGGATCCTAAATAGTGCAGTTCTCAAGAAGGCAATGGTAACTATTACACTGAGTGTTATATTCTTCACCAGCCAGGAATACAATGACTGAATTTAAGACAAGTATTATAATAGTATGTGATAAAATCGAAGGCCTTTAAAAACAGATACAGACAGAAAACCATCAAACAGAGTCAGAAGGCTGTTGTAAAACTATGCCAATATTAGAAACATGAAAATGCATCAAAAGTGAAAAGTGCACTGCTTACAAATGCTAGTGATACTGTTGAAGTCACAGTGCTGGAAAACTTACACTTGAAAGAAGGATTTTATTTTTTTCATTTATCTAGTTATTTTTGAGAGAGAGTCTCCCTCTGCAAATCAGGCTAGCCCTGAACAATTCCCTTGCCTCAGTCTCTCTAGTGGTGACATTACAGCAATGTATCATGATTGTCTCCAGGGTTTGACAGGCTTCTGAAAATCTTATGTATCTTATTGATCCATTCAGAGAGATAACCTCAGGCAAAGGCTCAGTCAGAGCTCTGTCTTGATTCTCCAGCCTGAGGATGGATAGCGAGGCCTCAGCATTTCTGTTCCATCTCTGCATCTCCAGGAACTAGGCTCCTTTGATCTTTCTGATGCTAGGGACCAGCCTTCTTAGGGCCAGAAGGAAAGCAGAGGTTCTCGGGATCACATCCTGGCACCTGCTCCCTGGATTAGTCAGAGAGTCTTCTGCTTTAATGAAACTCTCCATGGCACAGCTGAGGGGATTGAAGTTCTTACCTCCATGTACTCACCTGGACCACTGTGGTGCAGACAGGATGTGGAGCAGCTCTGGGAAGGTGACACTTGTCAGGTCATATTTGTACTGTGAGGATTTGTGGGGCTCTTGGCTGACTTGGCCTGCAGACTTCAAGTGTCATGTTGTCTCAATGTCAGCAGGAAGAGCCCCAGTCCCTAAAGTACAGCTTACCTCTCTCTTCACAATTACTACATCTGTTTTTCTCAGAAGTTATTTCAAGCTTAATTAAGGTTTAGTTACGAGAAGAAGGCTATGAAGTGAGAAAATGATCAATTAACTAAGTTTCTGTGTACGAAGCTCCTTGCATCTCCTGCCTGTTTTCCATCTTCCCAACTATGGCCTGGCAGGGGACCAACTTCTGACACACTGATCAAGTCTCATTTTTCCCTTTCTAAATCCCTCCTTAAACAAGAATAGAATAAATGATTCTCAGCACCGGAGATCCTGCTTACTAAGTTCTAAACATGGACCAGAACAAGTTTAGAGCCCCTTGTTCTACCTGTGACTGTCAGTCATTAAGGTGTTTGCTGTAACTGATAGTTTCATGCCTGTCCATGAAATATATGAGACTTGAAATATTATTTGCCTCCCTAATGTCGGCCTGATTCTAAAAGCATTGTATGTGCAATATGATGAACTTCAAGGACACTTCTAAAATTTATGTGTGTCCAAGAGTGGTCCTTTTGTGTACTTTTTTATCGTAGTTCCTAGGAGTCTTTCCTAAATCAAATACAACCTGATGTAAATAAATGTGGGTGTAGGCCTGATATTAGAAGTGATGATGGCATCATTTTCTGTTTTGTTGTTGTTGTTTGGTTTCTTTGTTTGTTTTTTGAAACAAGGTTTCTTTGTTTGTGTAGCTTTGGAGCCTGTGTCCTGGAACTAGCTCTTATAGACCAGGCTGGCCTCAGACTCACAGAGATCCGCCTGCCTCTGCCTCCCGAATGTGATTGAAGGCATGTGCCACCACTGCCCAGCTTTTATCATTTTGTTTTTGAAGAGAAAGCTCCACTGGGTTCTTGGGAGATGAGTGTGAGGTCACTTGGTCTCTCTTTGTGCCCTGTGTAACGGTATCTCCAATATGTAAATAGTACCTTTTTGACTTTAAGTCAGATAAGGTGATGCTAGACAGGCAGTGGTGCCCAGATCTTCAGTGAGGTTCAGAGACATCCTTCCCCTGCATTTGTACTCAAAGTGGAACCAAATGTGCTTATAAATGCAGTCATTCTAGGCCACACACAGTCTGAAGGTGACTGTTTAACACATAAGGCAGAACTGAGACTAGGACGCAGTCAAGTCTCAGCATGCGTCTGCCTTATATTTGTTATATCAACAGCTGCCAACAACATGACCACCACCTGGAGGGAGAGGAGAAAGTTTGATCTCTGTGTCCATCCTCTTGCTGGGCTCATCTATCATTTGAGCTGTCACTCTCTTGGTGCATTTGGTTTCTCAGTCATTTTAGAGCCAGAGATTCACAGTGAGTCAAACGTAATGAACGACACACCTAAACTGTAACTTCTGCTGACTGAGACCCAGTATTCCATTACAAGATACCAGACCTGACTGGCCTTGGAGTTCTCTGAAGGAGGCTTGGACGGTTTGAAAGATGATCTTTGCTCTGTTCACAGTGAGTGTGTACAACTTTTTCTTCTGTATATGGCATGATCTTATTCTCTCTCTTTTTAATAGATCTATTCATTTATTTATTTTGTTTGTTTGTGAATGTATGTGTGCCATGTGCATGCAGTACCTGAAGAGACCAGAAGAGGGCATCGGGACCTGAAGTTACAAATGATTTTGAGTCACCTTGTGAGCGCTGGAAAGCAAGCCCAGGTCCAATGCAAGAGCTCCCACTACTCTTAACCACTGAACCGTCTCTCCAGCCGCTACCATTTGTCTTCTTGAAGTAAAACTACTAGAAAGACCTACAGAATACAGTGGCCAAAGTCATGAAATAAGTGGAACATTCAATGACAGCTAGACCTAGATAATAAAGGAGCTGCTAATACTCCCCTGAAAAGAGCTCACCTACTGAAAAGATTCTTTGTTCTCATTCCATCTTTAGGTTCTCTCAGATGTAATCTAGCATGTTTATTGGCTGGTTTTGTACGTCAACTTGAAACACGTTAGGGTCATCAGAAGAAGGATACTCAGTTGAGGATATTCTCCCATGAGATCCATCTGTAAGACATTTTCTCAGTGATCAACAGGGGAGGACCCAAACCATGGTGGGTGGTGCCATCCTTGCGCTGGTGGTCCTGGGTTCTAGAAGAAGGTGGGCTGAGCAAGTCGTGGGAACCAAGCCAGCAAGGAATATACTTCCATGGCCTCTGCTTCAGTTCCTGTCTCTGGGGTCCAGCCCTGGTGGAGTTCCTGCCCTGACTTCCTTCAATGATGAATAGCAATGCTGAAGGGTAAGCCTAGTAAACCCTTTCCTTCCCAACTTGCTTTTTGGTCATGGTGCTTTGTTGCAGCAATAGAAAGCCTAACTAAGACACATGTCACTGAAGGAACCCCAAATGTTTATTGTTTCTAAAATGCCAATGCCAGGGAAACATTGGTAGAAAAAGAACTGTGGAGTTTTCAAGAAAACACTGCCTCTGTTTCCACTGCTTCTTACTGTGTTGGATGGGATGCCGTCTCCATGTGATACTATGACAGCAAAGGCTTTGCTGGTTATGACAGATAACAGTGACACGGGGAAGATGGCAGATTAGAAACCCCCAGCTGGTGCTGGTATCTCCACAAGTCTGAAATAAAACATCAGGTGCTCTCACTGAGGAAGAACTGTGCTGTAGGAGAAAACACTGCTGTTATAGTCAAGAGTAGATGAGGAGAGGTCAGGTGGATTCGGAAATACTCAGCTTTAGGTCTGCAACAAGATAATAAGGACTCTAGCATCTGGTGCAAGACAAAATGGCCTGCAAAGAGAGAATCCTCTTCCTCCTGTGGGGCTTCAAGCAAGAGACAAGGCTCGGGGAGGCTCCAGGGTGTATATTATGTCACTGTACAAAGTGTAGTTTAATCCAGGACATCCTGATTCTCATGGCAGCCACAGGAGAATGGGTTCCCAGCATTTCTTGGCTCTCTGGTGCCCCTATGAGGACTCATCCTTGAAGAAGCCTTGCAATCACTTATTTTGACAGTCAAGAGCAGAAGCGCAGAACTGTATTTTGTATCTCCTCATCCCAGTAAATGCTGCTCGCTCTCCACTAGTCAAAAAATAAAAATCCCGTGTCTCTCTCTACAGTCAATCTCTCCATAATAGTAAAAAACAAAATTTTCCAGAATGTCAAGTGGGAGAGAATAAAGTCCATATTTTTTCTTAGCACCAGTGACAATACATGCATACCTTACAAACATGAGTATCTTTCCTAGGATCGATTCTAGGTTTATTACAAGAATGGAGGATTATTGTCTTGATGAAACCAAAACTTTGAAAACATCTCAAAGGGGAAAGAAAAAATATATGTACACAATGTATGATAAAAATGTTTTTAAAAAAAGAATTGAGATTAACCTTGTCCTTTTCCTTTATTGAAAATTAAGGTTTTTATTTTTTTATTTATATTGACCCTTGAAAATATGATGGGACAATTTAATACATCCAGGCTTCAATTTCACTTTCAAAAGCAAGAAAGAAGGCAATAAAGGACTTTCTTTAATTCACAGACCAAGGATCTTTATCCTGCATTGGGTATCAGGAGTGCCTTTGCTTTACAAGGATACAGGGGTGTTGGGACAGAATTTGAAGTGGAAAAGGGAGGTCCATCTGGTTTGGGAATACCATTTATTTAACGAATAAGAAGTAAACCCATCTCTGTGGCAGACTGTGACCTAGAATGTGTTCAGAGGAAGCAAAGACATCTTGTTCTGCTCAGGTGTATGGTTGGGATGTGCTCAGAAGAAAGACATCTTGTTCTGCTCAGGTGTATGGTTGCGATGTGCTCAGAAGAGAGAGTGTAACGTGCTGGATGTCATTTGTTGTGGCCTCCACACAACAGAGGACTTGGGAAAGAGAACTGACCTCTTTCTGGATCAGAAGCAGCTCTCTATTCTGACTTGTAGACTTAGTTTAGAAAGATAAAGAAGGGATCAGGAGCACGGGGACCTCTAGACATGGAAACTTTGTTCTTGTTCATTTTCTCATGTCGCTTGTTTCTATAATATAATGAAAGCCTAATTAATCCAGAGGTAACTTTTGAGGCAAACTAGTGTAGTAATTGAGGAGGGAGAGGGAAAGCTATACGTTAGGGACTGAGGTCTTGCAGAGGCTTCCTTTTCCCTGACACATGATGTGTTAGTGTCTTGAGGATACTTTATGGTGACAAACATTGGAGGCACAAATATAACCCGAGAAGGCTCACTTGCCAGAAGGACCCAGAGCCTGTCTGCCCCTCATCATCATGGTGAGTAGATTTCCCTGTTTCTTTTAATCGTGTATGCCGTGTTAAAGACGTTTGTTAAAGACACACAGCTGACTCTCTTTGATGAAGCCAAGGAGTAGAGGCAAGAGGCTGAGCCTGGTCACCTTCAGTCTTCTTCTGACCTTTAAAATAACTGGGGTCAGTTCCAGGAGCTGTGACATCAGTAAAACACAGGTACTTCATTCCCTGTGCTCAGGGTCTGTTGTCACGAGAGTTTTGGGATGAATCTTTGTCTAATGGGTCCTCCTTTCTTCCAATAACTAAAAATAAATAGAAAGTTTTCAGATTTCTATGGAAAATGCCCATTTTCTCCAACCTCAAAGTTCACTTGCCTTATAAGGATACCAGTAATGCAAATTTAATCCGTCCATTTAATTTTTGGTGAATTTCTAAATTTCTTGTGCCTGCAACGTTGTCTGTTGTGGTTTGACTGCTTACTGCCCAGACCTGGTGCTGTTTAATTTGAAGGTTTCTTTTGTGAATCCATCCTTAAAGTCTCTATCCTGACATGTGATGTTGTACAAAACTCGTAAGTCAGTATCTCCATAAGTTTCTAGACGGTGGTGAGGGCTATTAAGAACTAGAAAGATGAAAATATAAGACTGGCATGGTGACACACACCTTTAATCCCAGCTCTAGGCAGACAGAGGCAGGTGGACCTTGGTAAGGTCAAGGCCAGTCTAGGAGAGACCCAGGTATCTCACAACAACAAAAGTTTAAAGAAATAAAGTCATAAACTTGCTAGATTTGAGTTGCTAGAACCCAAGATAATCTCACCCTAATATAATGAGTCAAGGGGCAATAACCTTATATTTTAATTTGAGAAAGCTGGGTCTGACAGATTCACTTCCCAGTTCCTGCTGATTTGCAATCCAGATGGAACATTATCCATCTATCAGAATGCAAAGCCATCCTCTTTTTTGCTTTTGTTTCTGCTGCTGCTGTTGCTGCTGCTGCTATTGTTTTTCTTTTGCTGCTGTGTGGAACAATGGGTACAGTTATGACATTTTCATGCATAAGTCATTGTATTTTCCTGTATTTGTCCTTACCACCTTTTCTTCTCCTTTTCCCTCCCACTGGTCCTCCCTACACAATCAATTTAGAAAACTACTTTTCTGGAGTCAGAGTTGTGACTGTCATGCTATGAGGTCAAAGCAGAGACCCAAAGCCAATCATTAGACAGAGCTCTGGGAACCCCTCAGAAGATTGGGTTGGTGCCAGGGTCCAACTTTGGCTCAGGCTGAGGTCTTGAGATGTAGAAGGGGCATCGTTCATGCCAGGAAAACTAAGGACCACTAGGTGTCTTGCACTCAAGTGGCCTCAAATAGCACAAGTTGTCTTTATTCATACTTTTAAGAGTTTTCTCTACCAGGCTTACATGAACAGTTTTATTATTGGCTCCTATTTTTGACTTTTAAGAAACATGTTGTAATCATTATTAAAGCCGCAATTGTTCCCCTTTGTGTTACCTCAAATACACTTTCCCACCTCCTACATAACCTTATTCTAGACAGACAGTTCAGCATTTTGCTGCCTTAACTAAAATCTTAGCATTTTTGCAGGCTTAACTGAATATCCAGCCAGACATGACCTGTTCTCGCATCATTCATGTCTGTTGGCAGCTACTTGCAGTTATAAAGTTAAAAAGTAATAGACATGGATACAGTGCTTTAAGAACAATAGTCAAACACAAACAATTCTTTCTTGTCTGCAAGATATTTTTATGCAGTTCTCTTTACCACAAGAGGGTCCCATGTTTCATTGTCTCTGTAAAAGGCAGACTTTGATAAAGCCCCTTTCCCCCATCCCACTATCCCATACCTTCTTCCACCAATATAAGCTCCTACGTGTGGCAAAGATCGATCTATCCATCCCTCATTTTGCAATGCAGTTTTTCCTCTTGGAACATACCAGATTCTACTATTGAGTCTATGCTTGGTGTCCAGGGAATTCACTCTTAACAGTTGGCACTATTTGTATTCCTAAGGTCTTTTCCATATTCTGTGTATGCATGCCCTGCTCTCCTTTCCAGAACTGTGAGACATGGAAATGTTCCAAGTGTACCTGACTGTCTCTATTGTGTCAGGAAATCTCCCAGGATTGGGAGTTGTAGTTAGCAATTCCAGATAAGAGGTTTGAGAAGCATCAGTGCCCTGATGAATCTTAGGGGACAATGACCAGGAAAGAACAGAATTTCCAGGGGAATCACAGCTGTTGCCCATGTGACTGACCAAGTAAAACTAAGAACCGCCCAAAGAATGTAGAATGGGAGAGAAAAGAGCCTGCAAACTGCATGGATTTTGCAGATTCCTATGCTGTCCTGTTATTTACTGGTCCTTGCCAAGTGAGAACCCCTTTCCATGGATACTTCACCCCAGTAAACCCATTGGATAGGTAGCTGACCCGAGACAAGGCTGCACACTTGTCCATAGGGAGGAACGATTCTAAAAGTCAGAGGGATCAAAGACACCAGGAGAATAAGGACCACAGAATCCGCTAACCTGACCTCATAGTGGCTTCTAGAGACTGAAGCAGCAATCACAGAGCCTGTAGTGGGTCTCTCCTAGGTCCTCTGCATATGTGCTATGGTTGTTTAGCTTGCGGTTTTTGAGAGACTCCTAACAGTGAGAAAGGAGGCGTTTCTGACTCTTTTGTCTATCCTGGGACCCTTTTCTTCCTACTGGATTGCCTCATTCAGCCTTGATATGAGCATTTGTGCCTTGTCTTATTGCATCTTGTTATGCAGTGTTCAGTTGACACTTTTGGGAGGCCTGTTCTTTTCTGAGGGGAAATGGAAGAGCAGTGGATATGGGGGAGAGGGGAAGTTGTAGTCAGGATATGTATGAGAGAAGAATAAGTAAAAAGAAAAAAAGGAGTAAAAACCCCTACTTTCCTAAAAGACTTTCCGGGAGTCTGTAATATTATGGTGACTTCTTCCTCCGACATATCCATTTCAGTCAGAAAAGAGAGGCGTCACTCATTACCTACGATCATTGAAGTCCGTGGGAAGGAACAGAGGGCTGGAAAGAAGCAGGCAGTCCAGACAGATGGACAGACAGAAGAACTCTGAATAGAGCTGAGAAGTCCATCAGGACACTGAGATGTGTTGAGGGTCCACACTTTTAGCATATTCTCATCTCTGATGAAATACTTGGTTTTTATCCCAGGCTTGCTCATCTACACTCCTGTGATTGCTATAAAAGCCGCAGCGTGTTCCATTACGTGCTAAGGATCTACAGCAGTGTTCTGCTCCCTACAGTGCAATAATCCAGGTACAAATCACCCCGCTTGTCGGGGGGTTGAAAGGCAATACCTGATATTCCTGGAAGAGTGGGGGCCGCCTGTTATTGCCCTGGGCACAGCCTAGAGCACACAGTTCACGTTGTCAGAGATCTTCAGGACAGAGATCTACCACGATCTTTAATATTTAATACAAAGGAAAGGCAGGAGGCTTGCAGAATTGCATTTCAAGAACATAAACTTGGACAAATCCAAAGATTGAAATGAACGTCCTGATCTCTTTTGCCGCGTAGAAAGTGCCCGTCATGTGACATGCATTGCTAGACAGGGAGACTGAAGCTCTGAGAAGAGTCAGAGCCCGTCCCAGCCCGAGCTGAAAACAGCCGCACCAATCGCACACAGCCTTGCCGCTCTCGCGTTACCTGTGCTGGGAAAGGCAGGGATCCAACAGCCACAAAGCCACCTGGAAACACAGCTGCTCCTAAATGTCACATGACAGCGGCAAAGCGCCACCCTGGCCCTCCATGAGAACAGTCAGTTCATACTAGGGGTTTGCAAACCAATTATTTTTAAAATACTTATTTTTTAAAATCTCTGTGTGTGCTTTTCCTGCCAGTAATTTAATTGTCTGGCTTTCATGACTTGTGCCTGCAGAAACCAAAAGAGGGCGCCAGATCCTTTATTTATTAATTGTTTTAAACAAAGTTTTATCAGGTCCCAATCTTAAACATATCTTTGTTTTATAGCACAATGCCTAATTAATCTTCTAATCCATATGATAAACTTCAACATATCTAGAACAGCTCCAGACTCTGTTAGAAATCAAACTGTGGTTGAATTTGGGAGGTGGCCAATGTGTTAAAACGATAGGACTTCACAGATGTTTGTATATGCCACATGGCAGACGGGTGAGCATGATTTACGGAACTGGACTACAGAAATGTGATAGAATGAAAGATAAAATGCTTGGAGACATTCTGGTTGGGGCCTTTGGTGTTACTTCAGCCATGCTGAGACAGAACATAGGGGAGACATCAATCTGAACAAGTAGATTAGATTTTAGAATATTAATTAATATATAGCTTGGAAATTTAGATTTTTGAAAACAAGTCTTCAAGTAAGTTCTGTGTCATTAGATGAACAATAATATATATCATTCCCTTTCCTCCAGAAAAGTAAGCAGATTTAAAGGAATTTTTTGCTGATGCTTATCGTGAGTCACTGATTTCTTCACAAAGGCGTTTGCTGGGTCAAGCATTTCTGCATCAGATCTAAGGATGGTTTTGGATCCTGTCAAGGGCACAGCCTTCCTCTGTGTCACTGGGCTTGGCACTATGGGAAATGTCTTAGTTTTCATGAGTTACATGCACATGTTCCAAAGCACTGAGAAGAAACCTATTCACCTCGTTCTTGCTCACTTGGCGCTCACAAATATCATAATGCTTCTTTCAAAGGGAATGCTGAAGACAATAGAAGCCTTTAATTTTAGAAATTTCTTAGATGACACCAGTTGTAAAGTTGTGATTTACCTGGCAAGAGTGTCCCGGGGCCTCTCCATCTGCACCAGCAGTCTCCTCACTGTGGTCCAGGCTGTCACCATCAGTCCCAGAGCCTCCAGGTGGCAGAGGCTCAACCTAAAGTCTCCACAGCACATTCTTTCTTTGCTGCTCCTCTTTTGGATCCTCAATTCCTTGATCAGCATGAACTTACCGTATTACATTAAAAATATCAAGAGTGTGAACATAACTCAGAGTAAAAGGGGCAGCAACTATTGCTATTTTCTGCCAGAAAGCAGGATAACAAGATGGATTTTTTTCACCCTTATGGTCCTGAGAGATGCTGTGTTTCAGGGAGCCATGGGAGGGGCCAGTGGCTACATGGTACTTCTTCTCCACATGCACCACCAGCATGTCCTCTACCTTCAGAACTCCAAGCTTCTCTACAGAACTCCCCCTGAGCTGAGAGCTGCTCAGAGTGTCCTCCTTCTGATGCTATGTTTTCTTTTCTTCTATTTAACAGATTTTTTTATTTCTTTATATTTTACTTTCTTCATAGAGAGTTTTTCCAAAATTCTATATGTTCCAGAGTTTCTCACCCTTGGTTATGCAGTTATCAGCCCCTTCATACTGACCCACAGAGATGAACATTTGACTAAATGTTGTCATACTCCGTAAGAGAGATCAGGTATTGATAAATGTCCATTTATCTTTTTAGCATACAAAATAGAAAACATACTACACAGCAGAAAAAAATAATGACATCTTTACTTTTGCAGGAAAATGGACGGAGCTAGAAAACATCATTTTTAGTTACATAAACCAGACACAGAAAGACAATTATCACATGTACTCACTCATAAATGGTTTCTAAAGATAAAGAAAACCAGCCTACAAATCACAATCCCAGAGAATTTAGACAACCATGAGAACACTAAGAGAGACACACATAGATCTAATCTACATGGAAAGTAGAATAAAAACAAGATCTCCTGAGTAAATTGGGAGCACGGGGACCTTGTGGGAGGGTTGAAGGGGAGGGGAAAGGCAAGGGAGAGTGGAGAAAGATGTAGAGCTCAATAAAAACCAATAAAAATAATAGTTTTGCTTTGGTACAAATCATACCAAATCTACTAAGAGTATTTCAACATATAAAGACAGATTCTTGCTCACCAAATAGTGACCATGCTTAGCTAATAATGAGGCTAAAGAAAGTTCAAAGCCACAAGTGTCTCTTTCTCCATTTGGCCTTCCTTCATGAAATAGGTGATATTCTCTTGTGTCTATAAAGGATCATTTATGATCACCACTTCTGGTAACAGAAAGAATCATGGAAGCACACCATCAATACATGATACAGGCAGAGTGTAAATAAATCCCACTGAATTATAGAATTAACCTGTTAATGATGTCAATGAAAATAAATGCATTACATTTAGTTTTGAAAAACAACTTCACAGGTCAGCCTTGGTCCTCACAGTGCTGGCTTGCTGAAGACATCTGCAGGTCAGTCTGGGCAGGTGTAGTTTCCATCTAGATTGCCGATCAGTTCTGTCCCTCCAGACACTCTCCCATGAAAACACACAGAGACTTAACATTAATTATAAATACCCAGCCAATAGCTCAGGCTTAGTTTTAGCTAGCTCTAATGCCTTAAATTAATCCATTTCTATGAATCTATGTGCTGCCCGAGGCTAGTTTACCTCATCTATGTATTTCCCATACTGCTCTCTCTGCATCTCACAGTGTTTCATCTGACTCTGCCCATCTTGTCCCCAGTATTTTCTCTGCCCCAAAAATCCTGCCTAGCAATTGGCCAATCAGTTTTTTTAGTAAGAAAAGGTAAGAATTAGATTCACGATGTAATTCTGTTTGCATTTGATAAATTCAGAAAAAATATTTCATTATCCATCCTGTCTTGGTAAGTCCGACGTTTTGTACCCAATTCACTTTCCTTCCTAACTTATATTACAAACCCAAAACTATTCTTTTATGTCTCTCAACCTTGCACATTTTACACTGTTTCTGTGAGTTTCTTTTTTAAATTTGATCACAAAGAAAGTCATAATTATAACTATCTAGTCTTCAGCTCCATCAGACACCCAAGAAGGAAATAAACAGGAAGTACAGAGGAGCAACTTCCAAAACTAAGAAATAACTGACTGCCTGGACAGACACCTAAAGTTCTTCTGTATGTTAGGGCATCCATTTTCAGTCTACAGGCCTAGAATATCCGACAGACTTTTCTGTGGAGCAGTAATTTTGAAAGCGTGTACTGCAGTTGCTTTCTTTTGTGTCCTACTTGTCAGGTTTGGACAGCATACTGTCAGCAGTGATGCAAGGGCAGTTTCTTGTCCAGTGCCTAACTTTTGTCACAAACAAAGCAAACTCCATAAGGAGTTTCTTCGGTGCTCATCATCT
This sequence comes from Arvicola amphibius, assembly GCF_903992535.2. Taxonomy (NCBI): domain Eukaryota; kingdom Metazoa; phylum Chordata; class Mammalia; order Rodentia; family Cricetidae; genus Arvicola; species Arvicola amphibius. The sequence continues at coordinate 123,581,923 of NC_052052.2, read as the reverse complement.
TCTCTGAAGTGGGTTGGTGCTGCCAGGAGCAGACATGTCTCATTATCATAAAAAGCCTTATGTTATTAAAACATCTTAAATGTCATGTTTTGTAGATCTATAAAGTGTTTAAAGATGACCTGTCAATCTAAAATATATCTGTTTGGCCTTGAAAGCATACCTAAAATGACTATAAGTTTCATTGTAATAGATGACTAACTATCAGCCTGCATTCTTTGTAATCCTTAATAGTTTATAAGACTAATAAGACCCGCCCGGTGGTGGTGGTGGCGCACGCCTTTAATCCCAGCACTCGGGAGGCAGAAGCAAGTGGATATCTGTGAGTTCAAGGCCAGCCTGGTCTACAAGAGCTAGTTCCAGGACAGGCTCTAAAGATACAGAGAAAAACCCTGTCTCGGAAAAAAAACAAACTAATTTTTTAGAGACTAAATTTGAAGGACTATAAATTTGTATTACCTTATTAATGTTGAATACCTTAAACAAAACCAGTAACGTGTACATTATGTTCTAAGAAAAATAATCTTAAATTTGTATCAATATAAAAAATTGATACTAATGTAAAATATGTAATAGTTGCTTTTTCAATTAAAATAGATTCAATAATCTACCTTTTATCTCATCATTTTTAAATTATATCCCTACTTTTTTCTTCAGAAAGAGATCCTTGAATCTCTTTTGTTTCTTTTTTTTTACCATGGTCAATAACAATGTGTAAGCAAGCCCCTCTCCCAAATGATAACAAACATTCATAATCTATCTCTTGGGATTGTGGGTATTTTTTTTCTCTAGACTGCTTTCTATTGTCTAGGGGCACTGTCATCTTTACGGGAATGTTGGAAAAAATAAGAATAAGAGTTAAGTCTTAGTTGGAGTAGTCTGTGAATCTGAACCATCTCAATCAGCAGCCTTGAAGCTGTTCTGGATACAGAACTCTGAGGAAATTGCAACAGAGGTGTTCTGAGGGCTGAATCACCTGGGCCATTCATTTGTATTGGTGTCTGTTCCCCATGTTCTGAAAATACATAAACTTTTGAAGTAACATACATATCTGCATTCATACAAGTATAAACTTTGTGTTGTGCACAATTCAGCCAAAGAAGTGTTTTTTTCCATTTTATGTTTGAGCAGGTAAAATATCCATCACATGTCTTGTAGCTTTTCTAGGTTTCTTTCTTTATGTCTGTAGCCGGGATTCTCAAGGGGTCTTTCTCAATCAAACTTGAACTTTTTCAACCCTGCACAAATCCATAACTTTTTGTTTTCTGTGGAAACAGAAGTATAATCTCTTCCTCAAAACAACACATCTTTTTGACTTCCATTTTAAAGTCAAGAAATTTTTAAATATATAGGTTATTTTAATCTAGCAACCTCCATAATCCAGTATCTCATGGCAGCTATTGCTCATTCATCAGCAATCACAAATTTTAAAGACAACACAATAACATTCAGGATCCACACTCCCTGTATGTTTTCCATCTTTAAGTGGTTTCTTTATGGGTGTTATATATTGTATACATGTGTATGTATGTATGTATGTATATATATTCTCCTTTAGTAAGGACTTTACTTTTTTATTTTTAAACTACTTACTTTTTTTCTATGACTGTCTATACTCTTTCTCTTTTCTCTCTCAAGACTATGTACATTTTAAACACCATGTAACCTGTTTAGAGATTCTTTTGTCTGGATCTGTCTTTATTGTGCTTACTTTGCATGAGCAAAACCTTAAACCTACCATGTCACTGCCACTTAGCTCACGGAAAGTAGGTGAGGCTCATGCAGGTGGCTCCAGCCCACAGGCAGTGCCTGGGAGATGCCTCTTTGTGCTGTAGGAATAAGAAACTCTCTTTGGTTTGGTCTTTATTGTAGAGTGAACGGCAGGCTGCATCCTGCCACCCGGCTCCTGCATGGCTAGCTTTATACATGAAATAACAACACACAAATTGTATTCATTTAAACACTGCTTGGCCCATTAGTTTCAGCCTCTTACTGGCTAACTCTCACACCTTGACTAACCCATATTTAGTAATCTGTGTAGCACCACAAGGTGGTGGCTTACCAGGAGAGATCTTAACCTGAGTCCATCTTGGAGAGGAGAGGCATGGTGACTGCCTGAGGCATCTGCCTGACTCTTCTTTCTTTCTCCCACAATTCTGTCTACTCCGCCCACCTAATTTTCTGTCCTATCACAGGGCCAAGGCAGTTTTTTTATTAAACAATAAAAGTAACACATAGACAGATGACCCTCCTCCATCATTTTATATGTTTGGAACATTTTATTTAAGCTTTTTTAGGTTTTATGTGGATATACATGGCCCCGGATGTTGTCCGACATTTGTAGGTAAAGTTTTTCATCTGGACCACCAATCAGCTCTGTCTCTCCAAATTTGCTCTCCAAATAACCACACAAAGACTTACTATTTATACTAATTATATATAATTATATATTATAAATTATATAGAGATATATGTTTCTATATATCTATAAATAATATATTCATATATAAATTATATTAATTATAACAGTTTGGGCCATAGATCAGGCTTGTTTTATCTACCTCTTATAACTTAAATTAACCCATTTCTATTCATTTATGGGCTGCCTCAAGGCTCACTCACCTCATCTAAGTATTTCTCATACTGCTTTCTCTTCATCTTATGGAGTCTCCTCTGATTCCACCCTTCCACATAAGCATTTTCTCTACCATGAAAATCATGCTTAGCCATCAGCCAATCAGTTTTCCTAAACATGACCCTGACCATAGCCCTGTCTGTTGTACTCAATGATCTTTTGCTGTTTATAAAAAAAATACGTTTGAAAATTATTCAGAAAGTGATCACTGTAGATTATCAAATTTTTTTCCAAAGCAGCTCTTGGTTGAGGGGGTAAATGAATGGAAAGAGGAAAGAATGGATTTAAGTTCAAAAAGCCCAGACCCCTGTGCACGGTGCTGTTCATCACCTACTCACGGGCATGGTAATTAGAATCAGAAAGTTTCTGGGTTCAGCAAATGGCAGAGCACCAGGGAGAAGGCAGAGCTGGCCTCAGGGATGGAGGTTGCAGAAGCAGCCTTTTCCCCTGACAAAGCCAAACTCCTGATGATAACATCATGACACCCTGTTGCATTAAGGTCTCAGCTTGATAACAGGGCCTGCCTGGTGCCCTGAGGACACCCATCCTGAGCCACTGCACATGCTGCATGGGTAAGTGCTGCCATGCCATGGTGGGTTGGAGCTGCCTTGTTACTGAAAGAAACTGTGGAGGGCTGAGATGCAGGAGACAAGGACTTGGGCTCCCTGTCACTCTGGGAGAGGAAAGTGGCAGAATTTAGGGAAAATACATTCACCATTTCCTACCTGTAATCCAGAAGGGCTTGAGTACCCATGTGGACAGTGTGTGTGAACACTGGGCCAGACCGCACATTACACAGGATGGGCAGGGTAGGAGACAGGGGCACCTGTGCCGCAGCCCGGAGTGGAAGCTCTTGCTCTCACAGCTTCTGCACAATCTTTGGGTGTTTTTCCTCCCAGGACTGGGAACTTAGATCTGAGCTGTATAATTCCTAGTGACTAGTCTTTTGCAGATGGAGTGCCCTTTCTTTCCTTACCATGATTTCATTGCATGTGTGTATGTGTGAATTTCTCCTTACCTAGACACAATGTAAACTACAGAATATGAGAACTGTGGATAAAGCAGGCATGAGGCTACAAATGCTAAGAGCTGATTTTAGAAAACGGATCTTATAGCATGCTGGGCACTTCCCTAGGCACTATGTATGTCAGTTCATTGACTCCTAAAATATGCCAATACTGCACAAAATAAAATTTACCTATGAAAAATGCTTTTTAAAGAAGCCAAATAATATTCCTAACAGGGTGAATAAATGAATTGAGAAAGCTGTAATTTTAATCCACAGTGGGTGGTCACAAAACAGCTTCTTGTGAATCCCGAACTTTCTATTTCTAAAGTTTTGGTATTCCTCCAACTTCTAGAATATGTATAGCCCTCTACTGTACTGATTTGTTTTTTATAATCTAACACATAAAGCTTGCCTGAAGATCAGAGTGCAGCACTAAGTCATTAGTTAGCCATAAAGGCCAGGCAGTGGTAGCACACACCTTTAATCCCAGTACTCAAGAGACAGAGGCAGATGGATCTCTGTGAGTTCAAGGCCACCCTGGGCTATAGGAGATTGAATCTGCCAAAAGGAGAAACAGTGCTCACACAAAAGTGATCCCAGCACTTAGGATCACATGTCTTTAATCCCAGAACTAGGGAGGTGGAGACAGGAGTGATATGGCTGGTCAGAGAGAGGAATATGAGGTGGGAGGAGACAGGAGCAGATGCAGTCTAAGGTTTCGTAAGACAGCATTCATTCTGAGGACTTATAGAGACAGGATAACCTTTTTGGCTGAGGAGTTATCAAGGTAAGTGTTAGCTGTGGCTTGTTCCTTTCTCTTTCTGATCTTTCAGCATTTGTTCCAATATCTGGCTCTGGATTTTAATTATTAAGACCAACTAGAATGTGCTCAACACTCCACCACATCATTGCAGCGAAATCCCTCATTTAACTGGATGCACACAGACGGAATTGATTGGTTCCAGCGTGGTGGAGGTAAGGAGCCTGTGAAAGTGTATTAAGTTGTACATATATGTTTGAAGAACAGGCTCAGGGGTTAAGAGCACTTGCTACTCATGCAATTCTCAGCCCCCACATCAAAGCTAACAGCCATCTGCAAATCCAGTTTCAATGGATCCAATACCTTAATCTGTCTGGCCTCTGCAGACATCAGGGACACAAGTAGTGCCCAGGCATATATTCGTACACATAAAATAACTAAACTCAAAATGAATGAATGGAGATATACATATAAGTGTCCTTTGGTGCTTCCTTGAATAGATGAAAATAGATAATTTTTGCAGTGCAAGAGTGACACTATTCAGAAAACAGTGACAGCTTCCTTATTTCAATATACATTATTGGTACCTAAAAGAAACAAGCAGTACACCTTTAAAAACATACAGTCATAAAAAGATCATTACAGAGATAATGTGACTAAAAATTAGCTACATTGATGAATGCTTTTAAATATAGTCCATGATATTCACTGGAAGTGTGGGAGTTTGGAAATTTCCCTCCTGCATACATGAAAGGACATACAGTAGACATTCCAGAATGTGTATTCCAAACTGGACTGACCTCCCCAGCACCTTAAAGAAAGAGAACAGCCAGAACACCTTTTCTTCCCATTCCTCTCTGTGATTTATACAGATTATTACAACCACAACACTCAGTTATCAATTTACTGAGCATCCCAGACACACTTGTGACCTGTGGGCAGCACTTAGCTATAAAGGATTGTGGCTGGGATCAGATCACAAAGGGGACATCACATGTACCCCTGTCGCAGGAGGAATGCTAGTGTTACGTGTCCTTGGGAGAAGCTGAAAGCAATCTGGAGATAAATTTGGTGAGCAGTACAGAATACTAAAAAGTGGAAGAAAATAAACAATTTTCCCACATAAAACTATTTATGATTTGTAAAAGTGGAAGAAAATGAATACATTCATGTTTTAATCCTCATTTTAACATTAACCAGGACGAGAAAACAAAAATGGCTGTTGTGTAAAATTGCGCAGGTTAGTGTGGGGTAGTAGGCTGCTTGTCGTTACTGACTGGTAAAAAGCACTGACTTGATTTGCCTTGGAAATCAGACTGTCAGAAGGTAGCATTGTTGGGAGCCCAAAGAAACAATGCCCAAGCGGAGAGCTGAGATATGATGTTTTCTTGGGAGAACATTCTCAGGGAATGGTCAGTAAATGCACATAAGTAGCGGGGTGGTCTCCTTTAATATAATCCCACAATTGGATTGATAGAGAACAAAAAATTAATCACACCATCAAGGTGAGGAAATGGGCCAGCTACTTCTCTTCCTAATTATTGTTATTTACTTATTTATTGTCAAGATCAATTCAGAGTTGGAGACAGAGAAAAGCCACATAACTTTCCCTGGGAGGCAACACCATTTGGGCAAGTATTACACTCCTTTGGAGTGGGTATAATTTTCTATTAGTTAAATACTTGAGGGATGAGTATGTACAGGATGGGAAAGAGGATCTGGGAAGAGAAGAAATCTAAGTTGATTTTTAACAACATGACTCAGAAATTGCACAATGCTGCCCTTTGTTTAAATGTTCTCCTGGACAAAAGTTTAAGGGCTAAGATATAACGAACTGTCTTGTGTAAAGAAGCTAATGCATCAGCATGGAGTTTATGTCCAGTTGACATCAGCATCATCTTCATGTCAGTGGGAGCAAAAACAGAAGGGGCAAAACAAAATCAGACATCTACAGCAGAGAACTCTGTGCATACAGACTACACTGTTCTTTTCAGTAAAGAAAGCAGAACACCCACAGGACTGGACCATATCATGTTTATCTCCTTGTCTGTCTCAAAAGGGCTTTCCTAGTTCTGGAAATATCATGGAGATGATTTGGAGAGACCTCATCCAGAGATTAATTTTCATTTCACTTACTGGACTTGGAGTTTTAGGGAACATCATCTTATTTGTGAGACGTGTGTATACTCTCACTATGAGTCCTGAGGAAAAAAAAGTATACATGTTATTCTCATCCACTTGGCTTTTGTAAACACAATCATTATCCATTGCATAGGGGTCAGAAACATAGCCGCTGTTTTTTATTTCAGAAACTTCCTAGGTGACGTTGGTTGTAAAACTATAATTTACCTCGAAAGGGTTGCCCGTGGCCTCTCCATCTGTACCACCTGTCTCCTCAGCGTGGTCCAGGCTGTCACCATCAGTCCCAGGACCACCCTTTGCAGAAAGCTCAAACCACAGACTGCATGGCAAGTTCTCCCCTTCCTCCTTCTCTTTTGGATCTTCAATTCCCTGATAAGCTCCAACTTGCTTCACTATATCACGGCATCCAGGAGCATGAACAGGTCTGAAGCTGGGATGCATACTGGGTATTGCTGGATGCTGCCATCCAGCAACACAGTTAAGTGGCTGTTCCTCGCTCTCATGGCTCTTCATGATATCGTTTTTCAGAGTCTGATGGGCTGGAGCAGTGGGTCCATGGCTCTCTACCTGTACAAACATCACATTCGTGTCCTGTACCTTCGCAACTCCAGGTCAGCAAATAATTCCAGGCTAGAAATCAGAGCTGTCCAGAGCGTTCTCACTCTCATGATCTGTTTCCTTTTCTTTTATTGGGCAGATTTCATTTTCTCCTTCTACACAGGCTTCACAGTGACACATGATTCCACAATACTCAACATAAAAGCATTTTTAGTACTTAGTTATCCTAGCCTCAGTCCCTTTGTCTTGATTGTCAGGGATGTCCATGTTGCTAAGCCCTGCTGTGTCCCCTGAGAAATAAGAAATTCCTTTTCTCACCCAGTTCTTTATGAACTAAACTGTGTACACTGGGGTGGCTTTGCTCTTCCATTCTATTGTATCACAACACTAAATGGATTGAGATAACAGATTTATTTTTTCAGAGAGCTCGTCCTGGATATTGAAGGTTGGTTCAGGCTCTAGAGTGTTTGCATTGATTCTCATTATCCCAGCACCCCACCATTCCTGTCATGCAGCTTAGCTCGCTGCATCCTTCATCAGCAAATGCAGGAGGGCATGCAGTCACCTGAAATTAGAATTTGATTTTTCCACATGCTAGAATTTTAGTCTCATTTGGGTGCACAAAAGTTTCCTGTCTTCTTGTTCCTTCTAATGTACTTCTGTGATCACCGACGCCTCTACTTATGTACAATGCGCTTACTATGTGCCGGGGACTGTGTTAAATCCAGTGAGCAGAAGAGCAAGTGAAGGAGAAGGATGTCAGGAAGCATCCTTTATCTGAAGGTCGCTTGCAAAGTGGGGATGACTGTGGAGAGAAGCTGTTTCATTGCACTTGGTGAATGCTTGGCATTGCTGGGTACCAAGCACTAAAGAATTGGTCAGAATAAAGGCATTTATTTACAAACACACTCGTGACACTGATGTTTGGTCATATAGAAAAGTAGAGTTAATGGCATATTTAGAGAAGGCCATTATGTTTTGGAAAACAAGCCCCACTTGAGAACCTCACTCCTGTGCACGGTGCTGTGTAAAAATATCCCAGGAACATTGCACCCCAGCTGCTGACTCTCACTTCTATTCACTCATGAGGGCCTACATAGAACATGTGGAATTTGTTAAATTGCCCTGCATGCCAGCCACACAGTCAGAGTTTAGGGCTCCATCCTCCCTATTCTATTGCTAGTCAGGCACATGATGTTCATCTGTGGACACAGGGACTGCCGTCCTCAAGACACAGCGGGGAGCTGGCTACTGAAGCTGTGCAGTCTGGCATTCTATGGCAATAGGACATTGGGGCTCTGAGGACTCTACAGCCTCCCACCCAGGAAAACACAGAGAGTCCAGATTTTGCTCTGAGACCATATCATCCAGGCTCCCTGTGCTGCAGGCATCCTAAGGAGGCTCCTGTCAGTGCCCTGTGTGCACCGCCTGGTGGGCGGCAGTGTGGCAAAGGGCTGTTCACCAAAGCTCCCCATCAGCTTCTTGCAAGAAATGGAAAACCTCCACAGTCATGGAAGGAGTACTAAACAGCACCTGACAGGTGTGCCAAGGCCACCTTCCTCCCCTGCTCAGGAGTTGAAACTTCCCAAAGCAATGCATGCGACAGTCCTGGTTGTGAGATTCTCAAATAATGATCTCTTTGCTAAATTTTAGTGTCCATGTCCACTTAGGTTAAAACTACCTTGGGCATAGAGGCTGTTCCAATATTTTTGTGACATGTGTCCACTTCTGCCTTGGGGTCTGAAACAAAGTCTGTGAACATTATTCTTATCCACTTGCCATTTTCTAATATGACCATTATTTGTATTGCTTGTATTTTCTTTATTGTCTCTATTTCAGTTCTCAAGTCTTGAATAGTTTCTTTCATATGTTTGACTGCTTTTTCTTGGTTTTCTTTAAAGGATTTGTTGATGTCTTTCAATTTTTTGTTTGTCTTTTCCTCAATTTCTTTTGAGGGAATTTTTCATTTCCTCTCTAAGGGCCTCAAACACTCTCCTAAAAATTTTTTAGGTTATTTTCTTCTGTTTCACCTATATTTGGTTGTTCAAATCTTGCTGTTGTAGGGTCACTAGTTTTTCCTGGTGTTGTGTTGCTCTTTGTGGTGTTGCCTGTATTCTTACCTTGTCTATCCACCTTTTCCTCTGATTTGTGTAGTTAGGGCTGTCTGTGACTCTGGTGATCAATCTTCCAGGTGCCAGTGGATCCAAGGCTCAGGTGGTTGCTCCTCATAGTGCAGTCAGTGCCACAGTTCCAGTCACCCCGTTGGTCACTCCGTGTTTCCAGAGGTAGCTCGTCACTCCCAGGGTTTGCTCTGCTCCTGTGCAGTTCGCTGTCTCAGGCCTGCTCCAGTCTAGATTGCTGGCTCCGTCCTGTTTCTATAAATCAGAAGATCATTCTTACTTCTGACAGAAAGACGCTGTGCAAAGGATGAGATGGGGATCGGGTCTATGCAGTAAAAATTCAAGTAATAGACACTCTGTATAGGTTTGGTTATGAGAATAACAGGAGGCCACTGGAGAACTTTCAGTAAAAGAATGGCAGATTATGGCACATTTTAAAGGTCACCCCTTGGTGCTGTCACTGGCCACAATGGGTAGGAGAAAGGTGTGTTAGAGAAAAGCATGAGAGAAATGCGCTCATGCAAAATAAGACTGACTGTGAACAAGGCAGGTTGAGTTTGAGCAGAATCAGACAAGGAGAACATGTAGACAGTGGTACAGATGCAATAGGGAAGGAGAGCCAACGAAAGAACTGCATGGTTTCTCACTTCTGAGGCTCGAATGACAGGCAAGCTGCCACCCCACCAGGCATTAAGTGAGGTGGCACTCATACATGGAAGCAAAGAACTTTAACTACAGAGCTATCTCCCCAGTCAGGGTTTATAATCCTTAGTTGTCAGCCTGTTACAATGAAATATTTGTTGTAATTTTCTGTACAAAATGCAGGTTACCAGTGACCCCCAGCAGGTCCTCTGTCTGCCATGGCCAGTTTTCTCTATAGAATTCCTGCATGGAAGCTGCCTGAGTAGCTTGCTTTCTGAGATTTTATTGTCTTTTATTAAATTAACTAGTCAGAGTATTAAAAGCTTTAAATTGCTTTATTTTTCATCTTTCAAAGAACATGTTTACAAGTTTCCCAAAAAACAATAACAAAGACATCAGAGGGAAGTGCTCCTTGTTTGATCAGAGATATTGTTTTTAATTTTCTTTTATTATCATTTTATTTTTAACATTCAAAACAACTTTAAATTCATATATATATATATATATATATATTTATATTATATTCTTCCCCTCCCCTAAGTACTTCCAGATCCTCTCCTCCTCCCTAACCACGAAGCTCCAAGTCCTTTCTCAAAAAATAAAAACCCAATACAAGAACAAAATCCCCCAAAACCAAGAAAAATAAAGAAATAAGCATCCAGAAAGAAAAAAAAACCGTCAAACTGTAACCAAATAAATACACACTTATATAGTGATATTTTATTTATGTTCTAATAAATAAAGCTTCCTTAAAGATCAGAAGGGCAAAGCTAAGCCAATAGAGGTCAGGTAGTTGTGGCACACACGTTTAATCCCAGGATTTGGGAGACAGAGGCAGATGGGATACACAAGAGCAATGCTGAAACAAATCCAGGTAGTGGTGGCTCACACCTTTAATCCCAGCACTACAGGGAATATAAAATGGGAGGAGAAAGAGTCTTGGTCTGCTTACTCTGCAGTCACCAAGCCTTGGTAGACTTAAGACTTCTTTAGTGGCTCAGTTGCTTTGCTTTTCTGGTTTTTTAGGTTAAACCCCAATATCTGTCTCTGGATTTTTATTATTCATGCTGCACATTCACACACAAAAACCTGTGGAGTCCAATTATATGTTGCGTAATTATTCTTGAATGTGAGATCCTCGAGTGGTTGATATACCCAGTGTTTCTGTATTGGAGAAAACTGGTTTTCCTCTACCAGCAGCTATAAGTGACAGTTTGGTCATTAACCTTTACCACAATGACTAAGTTTTCATTCATTCATTCATAGTAAAAAATACATATAGTAAGAAAGAACAAGACCTATCCCATCAAAGTTAGAAAAGGCAAACTTCAGAAAGAAACTAAAAGACGGCACAAGATTCAGAGGCCCACTCATTCACATACTGAGGAATCCCATAAGAACTGGAAGCACACAGAGGACCTGGTGCAGACCCATGCAGGCCCTGTTCTTGCTGCTTGAGTCTCTGTGAGTTCTCACGAGCTTTGCTCATGGTGATTTAGATGTTTTCTTGGTGTCTTCCATCCCCTCTGGCTCTAATGTTCTTTCCACGTCCTCTTCTGTGGGATTCCCTGAGCTCTGAGGGAGGGATTTGATGGAGACATCCCATTCAGGGCTGTGTGTTTCAAGGTCTCTCACTCTCTAGGTAATGTCTGACTGTAGGTTTCTGTATTTGTTCCCATCTGCAGCAGGAGGAAGCTTTTTTGATGATAGCTCAGCAAGGCACTGATTTATGAGTATAGCATCATATTATCAAGCCATTTTATCACCACATTCTCCCCATTTTTAGACTAGTACTATTTTGTTTTACTCGAGGGCCCTGGGCTATTTATCCTCAGGTTCTTAGTTTATCAAGCAGTGTCAAGCATGGGTTTCATTTTTTGGAGTGGGTACTGTCACAAGCTTTGTGCTACCATAGTCCTAACATATTGCAGGCAGTAGACTATTGTAGATAAAGGGTTTGTGGCTGGGTTAGTATTATGCTTCTCTTTTGAGAGCATGCAGAGTACCTTCCTGTAACAAAGAGCTGGAACATAGGGGTGAAGCTTGTTTGTAGGCATTGACTTGACATCTCTATGTTCAGTGAGTAGTGTAGGTGAAGTGTTAAGCAATGGAGCCTTGGAGTTAGTTTGTGGGGAGATACCTAGAGTCTTGACAATAGCCTGGAATGTGTGGGGATTCTGTGGGGCCCTTTGGCCAACAACCCTTAATTTTCAGTTTCTGCCTACTGTGACATATGTAATGTACAACTTAGTTTCTCTGATCCTGGATTCCACATTCAATGGAGAGGATAGAAATTCTGGTTTCCTCAAAAGCTGTCATTTCTTTTACAGAATAAGCATTAGCTTTTAGTATGTGTCAGCTGCACCTATATGTATGGAAACGCCATCATACAGGGCACAGAGTATGAGCATGGCCTTGAACTCATCTCCTATGTCAACCCAATGGTGTTTTCTCTTGAAGAACAAAATAATGATGTCATCACTTTTAATCTTATCCCTGTATATTTATTTACATCATTTTCTATCTGTGCTGGGTAGGGCCTCCCAGGAACTAGAATGAAATGTGCATGGAAGCTCCACTCTTGGGAACACGTAAATTTTAAAAATGTCATTAAAGTTTTATAATGAGTAAATATTGCCTTAGGGATAAGGCTAAGAAAGTATTCATTTCAAGTCCCATATGACATTTAATGTGAAGGAATGAAAGAATCGGTTACAACAAAGACCTTCACTGGTGCACCAACATGTGCCAGCTAACTCCACATAAAACCTGAGAGAGCTTATAAAAAATTTTAGACACACACACACGAAAAATAAATAAATAAAACAAAATAAAAAGTTTGCCACATTTTTTTGGATGAACTCTGTTTGCTGACAGCAAGTTTAAGAGAGGTCTTCCTGAGTCCGCATTGGCAGCAAAAACTGCTCAGCTCCTTTAAGAAACCTTCCTGGTTCGTGCTAATTGCGTGAAGAGCTCTGGCTCTTTCAGAAGGCTGAGCATTTAAATGGGGTTTGTGGGCAGCGTGCTACAGGTTACTCGGTGGCAGCATGGGCCAAATGGTTACCGGCTTTGATGTGGTGAGGACAGCTCTTACCCAGCACTCAGAGGCAGTCGACAGCCTCTGCCATGTTGAACTGGGCAGAGAAAAAAGGCAAATCAGCCTTAGTCTTAGCCACACCACTTAGCATTTTAAGGAGTGGCCCTGGTCAGAAAAGGATTACAGATATTCAATAAAGATAGATTCAGATGAAAAAGGCCTCTAAGTGAATCACAGTGTTGGATAAATGTACGTAGGCTTGAGAGAGAGAGGAAAAAAGAATATAGACAGTTATAAAAGGAAGAAAATGGTTATTTAAAAATTTCTTTAGAGAGACAGAATACAGACAGTCATAGATAAAAGAAGTAAAGAAAAGGAAGTCATGTAAAGATGCACAGAGAGTCTAGATTATGTATATTGTTGTGTTTTCTTTGAATTTTTGTATGGACTGCTAAGCTTAACCAACATAAAGGTATCTTGACTTCAAAATTTGGGTCTAAGGATTTTTTGCTTTGGAAAAGAGGTTCTTTTGTTTCCACAGACAATGAGAACCTATGGATTCATTCCAGACTAATGTGATTTAATGGACAAAGACCCCCTGAAAGGTCACTGTGAACACCCCCTGAAATTACTTCACCCAACAAAAAGCAGGAAGCAGTTTGGAGAGAAGTATGCCCAAATTCCCAAATACTGTATATAAATGTTTGTTTACATTTTAAGGGGGATATGCTATAGAGATGGATACTTTACATTGGTATGGGTCTTGGTCTATTAATACAAACTGAGGTCAACTTTGTTATATGCATATTACTGCTCTTTGATTAATGTATTGTGTTTGTATAGCTCATTTAAAACTGTAATGTATAATTAAAAATATAGATTAGTAGATAATCATCTATAATAGTCAAGTTTGTAGTCATGTTAGTTAGGTTTTTCTAGATATGTAGAGATATATTTCAATTGCATAGATAATCTTCAAACCTTTCAATAACCTATGGAATATGGCATTTAAAATGTTTTAAGAGTTTAAGACTTTTCATGACGTGAGACATGTCTGCTCCTGGCAGTACCAATCTATTTCAAGAGGAAGATAGGCATCGAAGAAGCACCTCATGGACTTTATTAGTCATTTAGGTAAGAAACTGCTCGACTGTACATTCAGGACCCACAGAAAAATTATTGCTGAAGTTGCCTAAAGAAGGTGAGACAGTCCTTCGGGGTTTCTACTTCATAAAAGAGTCTGCCAGACATTCTTCAGGACACAGAAGAAAGTGACTGACAAACTGCCAATATAGGTGAAAAATGTCTTTGAATTTCCTGCTTCATGGAAAAGTCTGCCAGATACTATGAGCCAGAAGGCTGAAGATGGGTGCCCACAATGTTACAGAAGAACTATGGGTGACTGTCCAGGCAGTGAAATGTCTCTGTTAATTCTAGAGTTACAGAAGTTGCTTATATATGCACTTCCTCTTTACTTAAGTAGTATTATATGCTTCTGGAGTCTTTGATGGATTTGAAGAATAGATAGTTACAGTTTTCCTTAGTTATGATAAAAGATAAAGTAGCTATAAATATTATAACTGTAATTCTTGCATGATAACTATTTGGGTTTATATAATTTTCTATATTAAAGTTGGAACCTTCCTTTTTATTTAAACAGAAAAGGGGAAATAATATTGGAAGTACTTCTGTATATGTGTTGCTTTTGTTGATTAACGAATAAAGAAGCTCCTTTCTGCCAATGGCTTAACAGAATAAAGTCAGACTGAAAGAGAGATAGAGAGAGAGTGGGCAGTCAGAGAGAAGCCATGTAGCTGCCAGGGGATAAAGATGTTAGCAGCCAGCCAAAACCTTGCCTGTAGGCCATGAACCTCATGGTAAATATAAAATAATGGGTTAATTTAAGATGTAAGAGATAGTCAATTAGAAGCTGGAGTTAATAAGCCAACCAATGATTTAATTAATACAGTTTCTGTGTAGTTATTTTGAGTCTGGGTGGCCAGGAATGAACAGGCGGCCTCTGACAACACTTAACTACCAACAAGGACATGTAGACCAAAGAACTCTAAACTTGTTCTAGTCCATGTTTGGGACTTACACATGAATCCCCACTGTTGAGAAAATTTTATTCTAATCCAGACTAGGAATGAATTTAATAAAGGAAAGCAAGTGACTTGGTCTCTGTGTCAGAACCCAGTCCCATTACAGGTCACAACTTGGAACTTGGGAAGATGAAAAACAGTCAAGAGACAGGAGGAGCTCCATATACAGAAACTTAGTTGCTCATTTTCTCACCTCACATCCTTCCTCTCAAAATAATTAATCCCTAATTAATCTTGAAATAACTTCTGAACAAGACAGATGTAGTAATTGTGGAAAGAGAGGGAAGCTGTACTTCAGGGACCGGGGCTCTGCAGAGGCCTTCCTTCCCCTGACACAGTGACTTGAAACTTGAAGTCTTCAATACCTGATGGCAGCCAAGAGCCCCACAAATCCTGACAGTACAAATATGACCTGACAAGTGTCACCTTCCCAGAGCTGCTCCAGAGCCTGTCTGCACCACAGAGGTCCAGGTGAGTACATGGAGGTAAGATCTTCAATCCCCTCAGCTGTGCCATAGAGAGTTCCATTAAAGCAGAAGACTCTCTCTGACTAAACCAGGGAGCAGGTGAGAGGCTCTGTGATCCTCAGGACCTCCACTTTCCTTCTGTGCCTGAGGAGGCTGACCCCTGGCACCAGAAAGATCCAAGGAGACTAGTTCCTGGAGATGCAGAGATGGAACAGAAATGCCGAGACATCGCTCTCCATCCTCTCCATCCTGACAGAGCCCTGGCTGGGTCTTTGTTTAAGGTGACCTTGTAAAATGAATAATAAGATAGATAAAATTTTCATATGTCTGTCAAACCCTGGAGAGGATCATGACACACTCCTGTAACATTAGCACTAGAGAGACTGAGGCAAGGGAATTGTTGTTCGAGGATATTCTAGTTTACATAGGGAGGAGACTCTGTCTCAAAAATAACAGGACAAAAGAAAACAAGCAGAAGCTCCTGTTCTCAGTCACCGGTTTGCCAGTGTTGTAACTTCAACAGTATCATGAGTGCTTGTAAAGTTTTTCCTTTTCACTTTTGAAGCATTTCCACTTTTCAAATACTGACACGTACTTTCTTTTACAATAACATTATAACTCTAAATTTGAAGGATTTCTTTCCATATATGTCCTTAAAGTTTCTTGACTATATCACATATTATTATATATACTTATCTCAACTATAGTCATTAGATGTCTGGTAGATAGTGAGAAGTATAAACCACTAAGTGTAACAGTGATCAATAACACCTTGGATGTTTCTGCTTTGAAGGATCCAGGCTGTGAACTGGTCCATCCCAAAACAGCTTATCTTAAGTTTATCCCAGTGCTAAGCACCAAAGAGCTGTAATCTCTTTTAGGTTTGTGGTTTGTTTGTTTGCTTTCTTGTTTTTAGAAAACCAGGATGGTTGGATGTAACCTATGTCAGGTTCTTGGGGATTCTTTCTAGACAAGGACCATCCATCTTTTAAACACAAGTCCATCCTGTCTTTTAAATTAATTTCCTACAGTGTTTCCCAATATAATTTGGAAGATGAGTTGCCTCTTTCTCCTCTGACAATCCACTCCAACATAAGGAATCACTTATTGGAAGTCCCAGAATTTGGTGTCAAATATGATTTAAAGGTTGGGAAAGGGAAAGGAGGACTTGAAAAAATGGAATCCCCAGGAAATCAAGCATTAAACAACCATAAAATTGTTAGTATTTCAATCATGACATGGGGTGAATGGATAGCAGGGCTTTTGACAGAATCTAATCTCTGATTAAATACTTAGTATTTATTCTAAATATTTCATGAATGATGTGTTTGTTATTAATGCTTAGAGTGTATTTCATTATATTCAGATATTTAGGATTGTATTGTGATTTCTAGGATGCAGTAGTACAGAAGATTACACCTTAGTCAGAGGAATTAGTGGAAGAGCAATAACTGACATTTCTAAAGCCATGAAGCCACCTGAACACAAATATAGCAACATGGCTAAGTCACACATGAGATCATCAGGGCATAGATATTTAAAGCAATCCTGTGAGTTTAACAGGAGGGAGCAAAGGGAACAGGGACATTCTAAGTACTCGGAACACATAAACTCATAAAATATCTAGGTTCTTTCTATCCTAGAAACTGCACCCAAATACTTACCACAAATGCCTGAGAATTGAGAATGAAGCTCCCAGGCATGAAGAATAGCATACAGCTGAGGTCTGAGTTCTGGAATCAGCTCAGACTGATGTAGAACAAAGGAACCTGCCTGATAAACAGATTGGAAAAGAAACAGGAGGAGAAGCAGGTTGTAAAGCAGATTTGTGTAACTGTTGCTCACAAGGCCCCACAGAGGTAAAGGCCACCATGGCCTCGTAAATGGGGGGAGGCCTGTCACCACTTTACCCCCCCACACTATTGCACTATTTGTAGCTGACATGGAAGACTCATAACTCTGACACTGCACTTACCTCATGGTAGCACATAAAATTTATTTAATCCTCTTCTTCCATTCACCTCATCATTTCCTCTGGTGGACAGCTAATCCGTGCTCCCTTAGATTCCCTGAGGTCACTTACTGGAGTCACAAATGCCCTGAAGTCATCCACTGCGGTCACAGACCTCTGCTCTCTACTCTCTTAGGAAGTGCCACAGATCCCTCTAGACTTCCTCCCTGGCTGCAATGGCTTTTGATGACTTAACTTTAACTGCTGGGAACTATTGGAAAGGTTATTCAGTGTGACTTGACATTGAGGAGTACCTTAAAAAATAACTAATAAACATTTATATGGGGTGAAATCACAAAATGGTCAATATAAAAGCTTTTAAATATTAAGATGTAGAAACAGAAGTTACAAAGCTTCGAAGCCAAAGGCAAATCTAGAAAATGTTATATTAATGAAGATGCAGATAAGAAAGGAATATCAGACAAAGAAGGAGGCAGTGTGGAGGGTAAAGTTAGCAAATTTGAGAGATGTAACAGGTGACGACCCAGAAGGATCCCCAGTGTCTGTGTAATGTGAGAAAGCAGACAGGTTCAGCATGAACCTCAGGCTTTGGGAATTAAGTGGGGAAATATGAAACAGAATGAGAAACAGAGGAAGAAATTTCGGTTGGAAAAGCTTGGAGTTCAAGCCAATTATGCTGAGAGTTAACTAGGATAATCAATGCACGCAGATAGGAGCACACACACACAACTTAAACAAGTCAATTTTGCTAGTGTAGGGCTCAAAAATAAAAATCTCTTTAAAACTTTAGATTTTGAATAGCACTTACCAAACTCACCTGTCAGAGCACACACAATATCCCAGAGTCCACAGTGGGGAAAAGGAGGCATGTCAAGGACCTAATCTGCAACATTACACGTGTCCACCGCTGTCTCTTGCACACTAGAAAATGCTATTGTGTAAAATTTGCTTTTCAGGTCCATGTCTAACATTATTGATGCTTTCTTGAAAAACTGCAACCTGGACACAAGTTTTTCTACCTAGGAAGGAAGAAATGGTTTTGAAATTTATTAAGGAAACAATTTTTCTCTTAATGACTATGGTTGGCACTCTGGGAAACATTTCTGTTTCTGTGAATTATATGTTCAGTTGGTGGGGAGGCCCTGAGAAGAAACCCGTACACCTTATTCTCATCCACTTGGCTTTTACAAGCATCATAATCCTCCTTGCAAAAGGATTGCCAGACACAATGGTAGCTTTTGGTTTGAGAAACTTTCTAAATGATATTGGATGTAAAATCCTAATTTACCTGGAGAGGGTGGCCCGTGGGGTCTCCATCTGCACCAGCGGTCTCCTCACTGTGGTCCAGGCCATCATCATCAGTCCAGGAGCATCTGGGTGGAGAAGCCTCAGGCCAAAGTCTGCATGGCACATCCTTCCATTCTTTCCATTCTTTTGGATACT
This sequence comes from Arvicola amphibius, assembly GCF_903992535.2. Lineage (NCBI taxonomy): Eukaryota > Metazoa > Chordata > Mammalia > Rodentia > Cricetidae > Arvicola > Arvicola amphibius. Next base: position 123,563,039 of record NC_052052.2, on the reverse strand, counting down.
CAATGCTTTAATAGGTATGAACCTAATCCGTTCCATCACAAGTACAAGCCGGAATATATCACAGTTTAAGAGTGAAAGCAACTGTTATTTTATGTTAGAAAGTCAGAAAACAAAATGGATTGTTCTCTCTTTCATGGTCCTGAGAGATGCTGTGTTTCAGGGAGCCATGGGAGCGGCCAGTGGCTACATGGTACTTCTTCTCCACAAGCACCACCAGCATGTCCTCTACCTTCAGAACTCCAAGCTTCTCTACAGAACTCCCCCTGAGCTGAGAGCTTCTCAGAGTGTCCTCCTTCTGATGCTCTGTTTTGTTTTCTTCTATTGGACTGACTGTGCTCTTTCTCTACTTTTAAGTCTCTCTTCAGTGGACAATTCCTTGATGGTAAATATTCAAGAATTTATGACTCTTGGTTATGCAACTTTTAGCCCTGTTGTGTTGATTCACAGGGATGGACTTCTGACTGAGTGTTGGCATGCTCAGTGGGAGAAATTGAGAAAATGACTCTCTCCTTTATCTGTTCAATGAGTATGAAAGAGCTCCCAGTCCTGCAATATTGTCAGTAGACAAAGTCTTACAAAGCCGTTTAAGCATATGTTTATTCTCAATCTTCCTGGTGACTCAGAGCCATGAGTGGAGAGAGTGAGGAAGACCATAACAAATGACAGTGACATAGAAACCTCATTTTCTGTATTGACACCTTTTTGAAGGTATTTTGGTTTTCTTTTTAACTTTCCTATATTTGTATTCATTTATTGTGTATGAATAGTTTGCATGCAATTATATCTGTGTAGCACATGCATGCCTGGGACCTTCAGCTTCTGGGAAAAAAAAACCATCAAACGCCCTGTGACTGACTGAGGTTAAATAGATGTCTCAGAAACAAATTATGACTGCTAGAAATTGAACCTGGCTGCTCTGGAAGACCAACCAGCACTTTTAACTACTGAGCTATCTCTCCAGCACTGAGAAAGTAACTTCCATTAGAATTTGTAGAACTCATTTCACACCTACCATGACTGGAAGTATGCAGAAGAATTTGGTGGATTGAATCACAATTCATCACAATTTAATCATGTTGCCAAAGGATCTGATTCTACATTCATTTAAATGAAGGATTCACTGCTTGATTTCTTAAATTGAGCACACAGAGTAAGATATTGATATAGTTCTAAGAATCTGATAGTCCTATTTTGAAAAATACTTATTGATATAATCACTCACATGAAATTGTTGAATCATTAGAGATAGGTTTATGCCTTAATTTTTAAATCTTATCAGTCATATTTGACTAGAACCCCTGTAAACATTTGGATGCATCATGGATTTACTTTATAATGATGAACATGTAGTTACTTTTTGCTTGGTTACACAGTATACACAAAACTTTTAAGTGATCTGTATTATTCTGTGTTATAATTTAAAAATAGCTTGCTTTTTAATATAAGGATTTTTTATTTATGTGTCTATATGAGTTTATGCCTCATTTTTACAGGTGCCCACAAAGGAAAGGAGAGATCACTGGGTCCCTGGAAGCTAGAGCTACAGGCAGTCATAAGACCTATGATGTGGATTTTGAGGAACCAGGGTACTCTCCAAGATAAGCATGTCTCTGAACATCATCCCTCCTGCTCTTTGTCTTATGGAAATGTGACTTGTTTGTAGTTAACATCCATTGCTTACCTTAGTCTTGCAGCTCTTTTGTGAAAGTCTTTTTCTAATAGTTGATATAAATCACCATATAAATCACTTTCTAAATCAGTCTGTGTAATTTGACTCAAAAAGAAGTGGTGTCAGAACATGGAGAAGGAGTAGAGGAACATATATTTAATCTGAATAATGAAGAGATTGCTCAACATTAAGAATACGCATGAGGGCTTTAAAACAATCTTAAATTTTTTATAAAGGATAGACAAGAGATATATAACTGTTGACACAGCATGACCATGGATGGCCTGAACTTAAGTGGTACACAAAATTGATTTATTCAATTTTCCTCTAAAAGGTAGAGTGTGTTCAGAAAAAAAAATGATTAAACATAAATTAAAATTTTAATACATGATGAAAAACTTAAATGAGTAGATGATAATGAAGCAAACTGAAAATGGGATTCAATAACGCCCTTCAGGCAAATCACAGATTTGACAGATGGATTAGTATAAAGAACTTCATCATTTCCTTATGCTGGATGCGTTGCTCATCACTAGCATGGACCTGTGGACATTATACTAAGTGAAATAGGTCAGCTGCATGTAGACAAATACCACATGATTTTACTAATAAATGGAACCTAAATACAAAAGAGAATGGAGTCTTCAGTGTGTGATGTGCAGCCTACAGCCCTCAGAAACTACCTGCGTATGGTTTCAGGTTTTGATTTTGTTGTTGTTGTTTTAATTTTTATTATTTAAAACAATTCTCTGGGAGGCAGAGGCAGGGGGATCGCTACAAGTTCTAGCTCAGCCTGGTTTACAGAGTGAGTTTCAGGAATGTCAAAACTACACAAAGGAAACCCTATCTTGAAAAACAAACAAAAAAGGTCAAATTTAAATATACTTTGAAAATATCCTTCCACTCTTCATAGTTCCTCCAGAACCCTCTGGCAATTTCGCAGACAACGAGGAGAAAGACCATGACCCAAATCACAACTATATTAAAGCAGCTTTATTTGTGGACACATCAGAGCCAAGTCAACACTGTCTCCCCTAAGGCAGGGTTCATAAGACCAGATCTGATTCAATTTTCCATACATCTTTTATAGAACAAAACCTCAAGGTGGGGAATGTTTCAAGGCACCATGGTTACAGAAGAGAGACCAGGCAGTTAAGAGTTCACAAAGCAGTTGAGGAAATCTTGGAATGTCTGTTACAGAACGTTTCATGGTTATGGGGCAGGGAACAGCCAAGCTCTGTAACAGACACACAAGCTTTACAGTCAACAGACTTAACAAAATGGAGTAGGGCTGGTTCCTCATCTAACCACCTCAAGTTCAGACATTCTCTCCACTTACTCAAGATTCAGATGCTGAATCCAAGCACAGTTCACATTCACTTGGAGGGTAAGACAGTAGATCCTCAGAGTTCCTTATTCTTTTGTTTATGGCACAAGGGATTTTACCCTCTTTTTGTGAAAAGCGTATCACTTAGTAACACTCATTGATTCACATCAGAAACACAGGGAAAACAGTGACCTGGAGCCTCCTCCTCAAGGCCAGAGTAGCGACCAGAAGGGTCCATGCAGGACAGGACCAGTGACCAGGAGCCACATCCCAGGCCAGCCCACCACTGCTCTCACTTCTGCACTGGAGATGCTCCTCTCACTTCCACTCTCAGCCCTGTGCCCACAGCTATTTACAGCACATTGCATCAGCAACTGGAAAGGCCCCCCAGGTGGGACAGTACATGACAGACAGAAGCATCCCTAAGGTAGATGAAGTTGTACAGGGACCATGGAAGAGGGTTGAAGGGGAGGGGAGGAGGAGGAAGGAGAGCAGAAAAAAATGAATAGCTCAATAAAATCAGTAAAAAAATAAAAATTTAGATTTATGATTCTTTTAATATCCCTTAGAAGATTACCTTCAGAGATAAAAAAGTGATTGATCTTTTTTTTTTTTTTTTTGTAAGTTAAAAAAAAATGCAGCCTGGCAGTAATAGAACTGGCTGAGAAAAAGACTTTGCTTGCTTACACTCTGTAATAAATTGTTTGCGTATGAAAGTATGTAGGTTTGTAAGTGCTACAGCTCTGAAGGGAATGGAATCCTGACTGCTGGAGTCAGGCTATACCTACAGCTGTTCCAGTCAGGGATGGTTTCCCTGCAGGAACATAGAGGCCTGCTCCTCCCTGAGAAAGACTTTACAGCTCAGCTCTGCTCCACTCTGCTAAGAGCTTCCCAGCAGAGATGTCCACTGCTTCTCTCCTCTGCTCCACTGAGGGAGCTTCCCAGCAGACCTGTCTGTTGTTTCTCTGCTCTGACAGAAGTAGCTAGTTGTCTGCTTCACTCTGCTAAGGTGGAGCTCCCAAACACCCGACACCCAGACACCTCTCACATTCCCACTCTCCTTCCACTCCTACCCCCACTCCCCTACCCCCTACTCTCCTAACCCCCACTCCCCCTACCCCTCACTCCACTACCTCCACTCTCCCAATCCCCACAAAATTGTAGTACTTTGCTCCTGTGGAAGTTGGTCCTTCTCTGCTCTGCCCGGAATCAGCCCTATATGAGCCCAGTGCCTGTTCAGCAGGGAGCTGACTTGCTGACGTTTTTCCATTCTGGCAGAGGCAGCTGCTCTCCTGGATTCTTCCCTCCCGATAATTCTCTTGAATGACTTTTTGGGTGAAGATTCACACTATCGTTTATTTGCCTTAATGTTTTGGAGGGTACGTGGAGGGCATGCAGCTTTGCTATGTGGTGTCAGTTGCTCTGGAAACCATTTTATAGCCCAGGCCTTGACCTGGTAATCCACCTGGCTGAGCATTTGCCGCCACACCACAATCTGTCCTAAAGTTTTAATACGTCCAAACACTAAATAAGTTAAGCATTATAATGATTTTCATAAAAAAAAAAATAAGACTAGCTCAAGGCAACCTAAGACTAGGTAGGTGGAAGGTAGATGCTTACCATCTTCCTGTCTACCAGCCTTGTCATGTGACTTTTAGTGTTTTTTCCTTCTGTCAGAAATTGTAAAAAAAAAAAAAATTCTCTCAAAACCAAAGACTGAAAACGGGACAGGGTAGACGGAAGTAAGAGATTACCCTTTTCTGTGGTGGGTTTGCACAACAGAAGTCACCACAGCACAGTAAACTGGTCACCAATTGTTCGACATTGCCAGGTTTCAAAAACACTAGGAAAACAGTGAGGACAAGGTGGGACAATCCTAACATGTTAGATCTCAAATAACCACCAGGAGAAGCACGGCATCTCAAATGATGCCATCGCGGGTCTGTAGACCACACTCCAGGCCAGAGCCTCATTGGCACAGGGTCTCGCTTTCTGTCAATCACTGTGGCCGACACTGAACATCTGGGGTTTGCTAATCACTTTGCCTGTAAATCCACGCTCCTTCATCACTGACCTGCACAGGTGCACGCTGCTGAGTTATGAAATAGGAGACCTGGGGAGTGAGCTACTGAAGACATCAGCTTTGGTGAAGGCCAAGAACCACGGCTTTGCCCAGCAGGACAGTGCTTGTACTGAACACTCACAGCCTCAGGTCCAGGAGGACAGCGAGGGTTCAGGATGCCCCCCTGACCCTGCTTCCCTGCAGCTCCCTGTGCTGCAGGTTTCCCAGGGAGTTTCTTGTCTGCCACTTGTGTGTGCTGACTGGAGGACCCTGGGATGGCTAAGGGCTGTTCACCAAAGCTGTCCATCAGCTCACTACAGTTCCTGCTGGAAGAGAAACGGAAACACCTCAACAGTTCCTGATGGGTGTGGAGCCGAACCAACTCTCTGCAGCTCAGGATCAAACAAGCATCGGGCAGGAAGGAAGCTCAGTCCTTCCTGGTCTCTTCCAGGTCCAGGAGTTGAAACTCTCCAGAGCGAAGAAAGAGAAAGGCCATGTTGTGGGTCTGTATAATACTGCTCTTTACTTAGATAAAGTAGGTTTTAATAAGATCCAACTAGGTTAAAGATCACCTTCAGAGTATCACAAAGTAGAAGCATGCTAGGGAGGAGGGCTGTTTCTCTACAGCATTTATATTTACAGGTTTTATGAGTCTCACGAGTGGACAGTCTCTCTCACGAGTGGACACTCTCATGAGTGGAGAGTCTCATGAGTGGACAGTCTCTCTCACAAATGGACAGTCTCTCTCATGAGTGGACAGTCTCTCTCATGAGTGGACAGTCTTTCTCACGAGTGGACTGTCTCTCTCATGAGAGGACAGTCTCTCTTATGAGTGGACAGTCTCTCTCATGAGTGGACAGTGTGAACAGAATGAGAGATCTGTTCCTCACCTAGCATTTCCATCCAGATCCATATGCCATCTATATTTTCTCATGCATCTTTAAAAGTAAATGTGAAAGAGAATCTTCAACAAAGGTACTTTTGATACACAATGTGAAATCATTCTCACAGAAAAACAAATTTACTTACCCAATTTCCTTCCAATACATCATCTGGTGGGTATAGTGAGAGCACTTGACATTTTGCTTAGAGAATTCTGTGTACACTACAGTGGGAACAGCTGCCCCAGGCTGTGTACTACCTCACTTTAAATAAATGGGGGAAAACTAATAGTTATCCACGTCTGTACCCACAGGAGCCATAGCATGAGACCAATAGGGAAAGAGGTGTCATGGTGTAGCTCTGCTGGCAGGAGAGCAGACATTCTAAGGAGAGATGTCTGTCACCTCTGTTTCACTATCTGAGTATTAGTACAATAAACCCAAAGAATGACATGTGCCCAGGAGTCAGCCCCACCCTTGGGGAGGAGAAAGGCTGACGCCCCGGGACTGATGTTGGCCTGAGTATGGCAAACATGGCACTGGCAGGTTTTTCCCTTTCCCCTTCCTCTCTCTTGCTCAACCATTAGACTACATTCCCAAATCTGGCCACCTAGGGCTTTTCCCTTACTGGCCATTTTTTTTTTATGTCTGACTCATTTTTGAGGTTGATCACCACAGTCCAATTCTCGAAACATCAAGGTCAAGGAATACAAATTCCTTATTTAGACTAACCTAATTAAAATACTCAATCAAAACTTACCAAGTCATCCTGGCTCATTCTAACACAGATCTCGCCATTTCCCTATTAAAGTTAACACTTGCAAAGCTGTTTGCTGCTGTGTCTGCCTGATTCAGATTCAGCCACCTTGTCTCTTTGCCTTGCTTAGTAAAGGATTTCTGTGTTTGGTTTGTGCTTGGGAATTGGTGTTTGGGTGCTTGGGTCTATGCCTAATCTGCTGTCCAGAGAAGAGCACCCTGAAGTATGCAGGTCCCTTCAGAGCATTGCTACAGAGAAGGCAGAGAGAAAGGAAGATTCTTTTTCTCCTTGAATTTGCCAAATCACAAATAAATCCATTTGCTTAATCAGTTTATTTCCTAATTTCTTTAAGGAAGCAGTGGAATTGGGAAATTCTGCGGTTTCCATTTTTCATGTGCATCAGTGTTTATGTGTCTGTGTTTTGAATGTGTTACGTTTTTGCAACACCTGTGGGCCGGCACACCTTCCCCTCCTCTGTGTGCGTGTGTGTGTGTGTGTGTGTGTGTGCGTTTGCACATATGTGCATTTGGGTTGTCCTACCTGCAGGAGACTGGGGGTGTCAGCAGGCATCCTCCATCGTCCACTTCACTGAGTCAGGATCTTTCAGTCAAACACAGGGCTCATCAACATGGCTACTCTCACTGCCCCGTTCCTCTAGAGATAGCCTGTCCCTGACTTCTGAGGCTGTAATTACAGACAAGCTGCCAAGACAAGGCATTTAAGTGAGTTGGCACTCACACTTGGAGGCAAAGCACTTTAACCATTGAGCCATCTCCTCATCCATGATTTATTAATCTTCAGTGCCACCCAGTAACAGGAAAATCCCTCACATGAGATCAGATTTCAAAACAAAACAGAGGTCACCAATGACCCCCCCAGAATGTCCTCTGTCTGTGAGTGGCCAATTTTCTCTACAGAACTCCCCCCAGATGGAAGCTGCATAAGAGGCTTTCTTCCTGATGTTTTATCTTTGATTGAATAAACTAGTCTGAGCACTATAAACTTTAAACTATATTTTCTTTATCTGTCAAAGACAAAAAAGAAATTTAGAAGTTTTCTAAAGAGAATAGGAAAGACATCAGAGAGCTGTGTGGAGGTAGTGCATGCCTCTAATCCCACCGGGCACTTCAGAGGCAGAAGCAGTTGGATCTCTGGTCTACAGAGAGCGTTCTAGAAGAACAAGTTCTACCAAGAGAAACTCTGTTTCGGGGTTGGTGAAGAGAGACATCAGAAGGAAGTGGTGAGGCTGAAAAAAATCATTTTATTTTTCAATATCTATCTACCCTGACATTTGCAATATACAACTTAGTTTTTTTACACCTGGATTCCCCTTTCAATAGAGAAGATGGAATCCTGGTTTCCTCAAAAGCTGTCATTGCATTTACAGAGAAGCATGTTTAGCTTCTATTACGTACCAGTTGCACCTATAAGTATGAAGACGCCATCATGTGGTGCACAGAGTAAGAGTCATGACCTCAAATGGATCTCCCAAGGCAGTGGTGCATTCCCTTCAAGAAAAAAAATGATGAGGATCTAGAAAATATCATTGAATCTGGATTGGCTTGTAGAATGAGTGGCAGGGCTGTGTCCCGCCACCCAGCTAGCTTTACCCAAAATAATTACATGGAAACTGTATTCTTTTAAATACCACCTGGCCCATTAGTTTCAGCCTCTTATTGGCTAACTCTCACATTTTGACTAACCCATATTTAGTAATCTATATAGCACCACAAGGGGTGGCTTACCAGGAGAGATCTTAACCTGCATCCATCTCGGAGAGGAGAGGCATGGCGACTCACTATGGCAACTCCCTGAAGTGTCTATTCCACTGCCTTCTACCCAGCATTCTGTTCTGTTTACTCTGCCTACCTAATTTTCTGTCTCTTAAAGGGCCAAGGCAGTTTCTTTATTAATTAACCAATGAAAGTAACATAGACAGATAACTCTCTTCCATCATTGGCGACTTCTTGGGTGGCCTGGGCGGTGTTGGTTCCGCGCGTGATCACCCATGGCTATGGCCGTGGTAGGGGCTGCTTTCCGCCACCTAGGTGCCTTGTCCGGACCTGGGGCCTTGGGTTTGGCCACCTACGGGGCACACGGCGCCCAATTTCCGGATGCCTACGGGAAGGAGCTCTTTGACAAGGCCAACAAGCACCACTTTTTGCACAGCCTGGCCCTGTTAGGGGTGCCCTACTGCAGAAAACCCCTCTGGGCAGGATTACTGCTAGCTTCTGGAACTACCTTATTCTGTACCAGCTTTTACTACCAGGCTCTGAGTGGAGACACTAGCATCCAGACTGAGGGTCCTGTTGGAGGGAGCCTGCTGATCTTGGGCTGGCTTGCCTTGGCTTTTTGAGGTCTCCTGTTTAGTTGTCCTGTCCTGGACTTTCTGTGTAACTGAGTGGGGGGTGTAAAGCAGAAAAGAAATTAAAAGAAAATGGCAATAAAGAAATAAAAAAAAGAAAATATCATATTGAGTGAGAGAACCCAGACTCAAAAAAACAAATATCATATGTACTCACTCATAAGTGGCTTTTAGACATAAAACATAGAAAAACCAGTCTACAATTGACAATCCCAGAGAACCTAGACAACAATGAGGACCCTAAGAGAGACAAACATGGATCTCATCTACATGGGAAGTAGAAAAAGACAAGCTCTCCTGAGTAAATTTGGAGTGTAGGGATCATAGAAGAAGGCAGAAGGGGAGGGGAGAGAAATGGAGGGGAGTGAGGAAAAATATATAGATCAATAAAAACAATAAATAAGAAAAGAAAAATATGATGATATCATTACTTCCAGTCTCAGTTCTGCACGTTTATTTACATCACTTTACACGCAGGAAAGGAAGGGTCTCCTCAGAACTAGAATATAAAGTACAAAGAAGGACCACTCTTGGGTACACATAAGTTACAAAGTGGTCTTAATAAGTTGTATACTAAATAAAGACTACTTTTGGAATAAGGCCAAGGTTAGGGAGGCATTCAGATTTCAAGTCCCATGAGAAAGTTAATGTGCAGGAATGAAACCATCAGTTACAGCAGCAACCTTCCCTGCTGGTGGGCACAGGCAGAACAAGGGACTCTAAATTGTCCTGGTCCGTGTTTGGGAGTTGCTCGGGCAAACAGAACTCTCAGTGCTGAGCATCATTTCTTCTACTCTTGTCTAATGAGAGATTTAAGAAAGAGAAACAAGAGACTTGGTCTGGGTGTCAGAAGTTGGTTCCCTTCCAGGTCACAGCCTGGCACTTTGGGAAAATAAAAATTAGTCAGGAGATGTGGGGAGCTCTATACACAGAAACTTAGTTAGTTGCTCATTTTCTCACCTCACATCCTTCCTCTCAAAATAATTAAATCTTAATTAAGTTTGAAATTACTTCTGAGCAAGACAGATGTAGTAATTGTGGAGAGAGGGAAGCTGTACTTCAGGGACTGGGGCTCTGCAGAGGCCTTCCTTCCCCTGACACTGTGGCCACATGAAACTTGAAATCTGAAAAATCTGATGGCAGCCAAGAGCCCCACAAATCCTGACAGTACAAATATGACCTGGGAAGTGTCACCTTCCCAGAGCTGCTCCAGATCCTGTCTGCACCACAGAGGTCCAGGTGAGTACATGGAGGTAAGATCTTCCATCCCCTCTGCTGTGCCATGGAGAATTTCATTAAAGCAGAAGACTCTCTGACTAATCCAGGGAACAGGTGCAAGGCTCAGGGACCCTCAGGACCTCCAGTTTCCTTCTTACCCTTTCTGGTCCCTAGCGCCAGAAAGATCCAAGGAGACTAGTTCCTGGAGATGCAGAGATGGAACAGAAATGCTGAGGCCTCGCTATCCATCCTCAGGCTGGAGAATCAAGACAGAGCTCTGGCTGAGCCTTTGCCTAAGGTTTAGCTTCTTGCCTTTTTAAAAAGGAATCAATAAGATATAAAAAATTTTCCATAGACAATCAAAATCTTGTGACAGGAACTGGAGAGATGGCTCAGTGGTTAGGAGCACTTGCTGCTCTCCCACAGAACCTGGGTTTGTCCCAGCACCTACATGATATCTCACAACAATCTGAAACCATAGTCCTAAGAGATCTGATGACTTCTGGCCTCCACAGGCACCAGGTATGCATGTGTTGCACATACATACATGTCAACAAAACACCCATACATATAAAATGGTTTAAAAAAACAAATTCAAAATAAAAAGCACAACTAAGAGACTGGAGGATAGTACATGCCTGTGATGTCAGCAGTAGGGAAATAAGCCAGGGAGATTATATGCTTAAGGCATTTTCATATTTCAAATATTGACAAGTGTTTTCTTTTACAATGGCTTGATAAGTCCTAAACCCATTTACGGTAAACTTGAAGGTTTTTATTAAAGTTTCTTGATTCTGTCACATAATATTATACATACTTGTAAGTCGATTCTGCTCTTTGTATGCCTGGCAAGTGTGAAGGATAAACTACTAGAGTAACAGTTACCATTGCCACCTTGAGACTTCCTGCTGTAACGGCTCCAGGCTGTGAAGTACTGCATCCTGATACAGCTTGTCTTCTTTTTAATCCCAGTGCTAAGCAACAAGGAGCAATAATCTTATTAATTGGCATGGAAGAAATCACTAATATAACTCAGGGTTCTAGGATTATACCAGAATATGGTATTCTTTGTCTCTGTAAATAAAAATCAGGTCTTTTAAACTAGTTTTCTAATACATTCCACAACCTAATCTAGGAGATGAGCCACCTCTACCTCCCTGTAAGTCTTCAGTTAGAAAACAGAAATCACTTTTAAGATGTCCCAAAGCTGGCTTCAAATAAGACTCAGAGCTTTAAAGCTTGCAGAAAAGAAAAGAGGGTTAGCAAAGTGGGAATCCCTAGTACTTCAACAAATGGAAAACATGAAATATTTTTCATTAGGACTAGAGGAAAAAAGATCTCGGGGATTTTACAGATTCTACTCTCTAAGTAAATATTTCATGATTATTCTAAATGTGCTAATGAAGGTAGTCATGCTGGTATGCTTGCTATTAATATCTGGAGCATGTCCCATTATTTACAGACATACAGAAGGTTATCGTAAATTCTGGGATTCAGTGATACAGGAGATAATTACTCCTCTGTCAGAGGAGCAGTAGAAAGGCAATAACTGACATTTCTTGAGTCATGTGGCAATATGCACTCACAAGGTCACACGAGTCACAGGTGAGATCAGACATGATATTTAAAGCAATCCTGTGTTTACAGGAGAGAGCAAGGGGAACAGAGGCATTCCAAGTACTCAGGACACACAAACTCATAAAATATCGAGATTCCTCTTATTCTAGAAAAGATGCCAAAGAAATGAGAATGGAGCTCCCAGACATGAAGAATAGCATCCTGCCGAAGTCTCAGTTCTGGATCAGCTCAGACTGATGTAGAACAAAGTGGCCTGCCTGATAAACAGGTTGGAAAAGAAACAGGAGAAGCAGGCTGCAGAGCAACCTGCAGAAATGCTGCTTACAAGGTCCCACAGAGGCAAATGACACCATGGCCTCTGAGATGGGGCAATCCCTGCTCTCAGCAGTAAGCACCAACATACCATGCTATATGTAGCCACTACCGAGGACTCATAACTCAAAAATCACTCATTTCATAGCCGCACGTAATACTCCATTAACCCCCTTTCCCATCTACCTCTTCATTATCCCCTGGTCCAGAACTATTCCAAACTCCTTTATATGTCCTGAGGTCACTCACTGGGTCTCAGATTCCCTGAAGACATCCACTGAGATCACAGCCCTCTGCTACCCACTCTCCTAGGAAGTGCCCCCAAGATTGCAACCTGATAGTAACATGAGTTTTTAACCCAACAGTCTTTTCCAGGATGTCTTTCAATGATTCAGCTTTAACTGTTGAACCCTATGTAGAAAAGTTATTCACTATGACTTGACATTGGTGACTATTTAAAAATATATATAAATATTTATATGAAGTGAAATCACAGAATCATTCATCTCAAGAAATTTAAAAGGAGAAATCCAAATTATAAAACTTTGAAATCAAATGCAAACCTGGGAATGGTTATACTAAGCAAGATACAGATAAGAAATGAATAGCAAAGGAGAGGGCAGTGTGGAGGGTAAAGTTAGCAGATCTGAGAGATGTTACAGGTGCTGACCCAGAAGGATTCCCAGTATCTGTGTGATGTGGGGAAGGCAGACAGGGTCATCATAAGCCTCAGGCTTTGGGAATTGGGGAGGAAATATGAAATAGAATGAGAAACAAGGAAGAAATTGTGATTAGAGAAACTTGGAGTTCAATTCAGCTATGCTAAGAATTAACAAGGATAATCCATACACACACACACACACACACACACACACACACTTGTACAAGTCAGTTTTGCGAGAGTAGTGCTCAAAACTAAAAGTCTCATTTAAAACTTTAGATTTTGAACAGTAGTAACCAAATGCTGTGTGTCAGAGCACACACAATATCCCACAGTCCGTGGTGGGGAAAAGGAGGCTTTTCAGGGACTAATCTGCAATATGCATATGTCCACCGCTGCCTCTCGCACACTAGAAAAGGCTATTGTGAAAAGTGTGCTTTCCAGGTCCATGTCTAACATTTCTGATGCTTTCTTGAAAAATATTTGCAGTCTGGAATACAAATTTTTCTACATAAGAAGGAAGAAATGGTTTTGAAATTTACTAAGCAAATAGTTTTCCTCTTCATGACTGTGTTTGGCACTCTGGGAAACATTTATGTTTCTGTGAATTATGTATTCAGTTGGTTTGGAGGGCCTGAGAAGAAACCCGTACACCTTATTCTCATCCACTTGGCTTTCACAAACATCATAATGCTTCTTGCAAAAGGATTGCCAAACACAATGGTAGCTTTTGGTTTGAGAAACTTCCTAGATGATATTGGATGTAAAATCCTAATTTACCTGGAGAGGGTGGCCCGTGGTCTCTCCATCTGCACCAGCGGCCTCCTCACTGTGGTCCAGGCCATCATCATCAGTCCAGGAGCTTCTGGGTGGAGAAGCCTCAGGCCAAAGTCTGCATGGCACATCCTTCCATTCTTTTCATTCTTTTGGATACTCAATGGTTTAATAAGTATGAACCTAATTCATTCTGTCACAAGTATAAACCTGAATGTATCACAGCTTAAGAATGGTTACAGCTATTGTCATTTTATGCTAGAAAGTCAGAAAATAAAGTGGATTGTTCTCCCTCTCATGGTCCTGAGAGATGCTGTGTTTCAGGGAGCCATGGGAGCGGCCAGTGGCTACATGGTACTTCTTCTCCACAAGCACCACCAGCATGTCCTCTACCTTCAGAACTCCAAGCTTCTCTACAGAACTCCCCCTGAGCTGAGAGCTGCTCAGAGTGTCCTCCTTCTGATGCTCTGTTTTGTTTTCTTCTATTGGACTGACTGTGCTCTTTCTCTATTTTTGAGTCTCTCTTTAGGAAACGATTCTGAGATGATAATTGTTCGAGAATTTCTGGTCCTTGGTTATGCAATCTTCAGCCCCCTTGTGCTGATTCACAGGGATGGACTTTTGGCTGAGTGTTGGCATACTCACTGGAAAAAATTGAGAAATTGTCTTTCTCATTTATCTGCTTAATAAGCATGAAAGAATTCTCAGCTCTGTAATACTGTGGGTAAGACGAAATCCAAGCAAAACACTTTAAACATGTTTTTATTCTTAAACAGTAATCCTGGTGACTCGTAGCCTTGACTTGAATTAGATCTAAACAAATTACAGCTATATAGATATCTCTTCCAGCTAGGCACCCCGGATAAGGGGTTTTGTTTGCAGATTGTGAAAATGATTTTCTCAGGACTGTGATTCCAGTAGGATATGTGAGAACAAATTAGGTAAATTTTATCAAGACAACTAGAATGTCTCTCTTTTCTGACAGGAATTTCTTATCTTAGCTCTATAACCACAGGAACATTTGTTCTTTGAGAATTTTATCGGGGAAAATTTTATATATTATAAAATTGTACCTAGGTGCTCTGGAAGAGCACACAGTGCTCTGAAGTACAAAGCCATCTCTCTTGTGTCTCTCCCAAACTTTCTACTATGAAAATTTACACGAAAGAATCAATAAGTCTTATTTTTACAATTATTGACATTTTTTTTCACTTTTGATCCCAAGTAAACAATACTTCAGAAAATGAGGAAAAATGTAGTTTCCTAAACACAATGATTAGTTTCCTAAGCACAAAAAAAAAGGTTAATAATTATACTGCCATAGAAAGGAATTGTAAAGAAATGGTGAAGAATCAAAACACCTTCATCTGGGATGACAGGTACTGTGCAATTTCAGTCAATAGAATCCATTGACCCCAATGCACTGAGACGTTTCATGGGTGCATGTGGACTTTCTACGGGAAAATAGATTATAGATCGTGTGATAATAGGATAATGAATGCACAGGAAAGTTTCAGTCTAGATCCTCCCATAACTGCTGCATTGATGAAAATGTGAATTCTTCTTTTTTCAGTATGGATAAATCAATGAGTTTTCCAGCAGAGAGAACTTGTCTGTAGCTGCCCTTTGTGGGGATGTGGGCTCTCCACAACACTGTCCATTTCTCTGTCTCCAAAGAACTGCAAAAGGATCTGATTCTACTTTAATTTAATTGACAGTTTCTGCAATTGGATTCATGCAATACGGTTCTAGTTATCAGCTATTGAATGAACCCATTACAAAAAATTTCTTACTGATAGATAACTTATTATACAGTCTCTAAACACAAAACTCTAGAATTGTCAGAGACATATTTGTACGAGAACCCCTGTAAACATTTGGGTTCATCATGGTTCAGTTTTACAACGGTGAATACATACTTATTTTGTGTGTGGTTGCACAAAAAAATTGTTAGCAATTTCTGTTATAACTTTATCTTATAGTTCCTTAAACTAGTTTCTAGTATAACTATTACTTTGCAGTGTGAATACAAAAATATTACTTATCTTAGTCTCATGGCTTTCTTCTGAAAAGCTTTAAATGTGTCTGTCATTAAGATTAGACCACACAAGAACTTTCTAAATCAGTTTCTGAGAACTGACTCACAAGGAAGTGGTGTAAGAACCTGGGGATGGAGTGAAGAAAAATGTGTAAAATCTGAACCATGAGAGAAGATTGCTGAGCATTAAGAATAGACAGGAGATGCTTGACCATTGATACAGCATCAGGAAGGATAGACTGGATTTTGAGGTTTCTTAAATTGGTGCCACTTTGGGCTTCTCTCCGGAAAAGCAGAATTGAATCAAAATTTAAATGGCTCTAAACTTATATGTAGAAAATAAATAAAACTAAGGGAAATGCTAAGTTAAAATTGTTGCAAATCTACATGTGTAAGCAACAGAATTTGGAAATATAGAATTTATAGTAGTTTCAAGTGACTTTCGTTTTCTTCTCTTCATAGATTTTATTGCCAGTAACATAAAAATAAAAACATGAATCTCACAGTGATTATTGCCTACAAATCCTTTCATAATGTTTGAACAAATGGTGACTGAAAAAAATGCTTGAAATCAGGTACCTTCACATCAAAACACTTTGGCAGTGTGGGTGTGCTCACCTGCTATCTCAGGACTCAGGGTTAAGAAAGGGAGGAAGGGGAAGGTAGAGGATAAAGGAGGAAGCAGAGAAGGAGGTGGAGGCAGAGCTGGGGAGATGATTCTATCAGGCTGTGAATGCCTGAGACCCTGAGTTCAGATCGCTAGGTCCCATGTGGAGTAAAATAAGCCAGGCATAATGACGTGAGCAACTCTAGCACTGAGAAGGTGTAGTAGGAAAGACCCTGCCAGCTCACGGGACAACTTCCCAATCTATAAGCTCTGGGGGAGATCCTGTTTCAGAAGACAGTGTAGAGGATGGCTCACCAGGTAAAGGTACTTTGCCACCAAGCCTGGTGAAATGAGTTCAGTCCTTGGGACCCACATAGTGTAAGGACAGAAATTATTCCCATAAGGTCCCCTCTGATCTCCATGTGCATGCTATATGCACACAAACGTGAACCAAAAAATAGTAATAAGGTGGAGAGTGATAGTGGACAATGACACCAGATATCAACTCCATATTTACATGGAGAGAGAGAGAGAGAGAGAGAGAGAGAGAGAGAGAGAGAGAGAGAGAGAGAGAGAATATGCAAGCCTTCAGCAGGAAACATTTAATAAGTCCACACCCAGGCACATCATAACTTGCTAAAGATTAAAACAATAAATAAATTTTTGAAAGCGTCCTTGGAGAAACAAGAGACTACTTTTAAATACATATAGATTATCAAATAACACTGGCATCTTCACAAGGCAATCTGAATTTTATATAAAACCTTCATTGATCACCTTTCCTTGTGAAACCTCAACTCAGATTGGTGGGGACCAGTGACCTTTTACCTTTAAAACTACAATATACTTTACACACTAGTGCCATGGCTGGAGAGATGTCTCAGTGGTTAAGAGCACTGAATACTCTTCCAAAGGACCCTGTTTCAATTCCCAGCATCCACAGGCAGCTCACAACAGTCTGTAACTCCATTCCTAGGGACTCTGATACCCTCTTCCAACTTCCAGACATGGCATGCACGCAGTACACAGATACTCATACAGGAAAATATTCACAAACATAATATAAAAATCTCAAAAAAAATTCTAAAAACTGATACCCTCTTCAAACTTCCAGACATGGCATGCACACAGTACACAGATACTCATACAGGCAAATATTCACAAACATAATATAAAAATCTCAAAAAAATTCTAAAAACGAATGTCATTTTACACTAGTGTCCTATCGAAACTGAAAGGTCTAAATAAGTTCATTTCTCACCACAAAGTAACCTAAGAATTGAGTGCACTTCATTTGTGCAAGAAGGGGAGAAATGATTGACAGTGCCTATTTGTGGCAGCATCTTTGAAAGGGAATCTGGCTTCACCCTCTTTGCAGGAGCTATGAGACTCAACACTGACTCATAGCTGCGAACTCACTGAAGAACAGTTCTAGTGTTTCAAGTCAGATTAATCTAGAACTGGTGATTTCATAGATAGACAGACAGATAGATAGATAGATAGATAGATAGATAGATAGATAGATAGATAGATAGATGAATGATATACCTGATATATATATATATTATACCTGATAGATAGATAGATAGATAGATAGATAGATAGATAGATAGATAGATATCAGGTAGAATTCTAGGCCACTTGAGTTTAACAGTTATCAAATACCATGATCAACTGATCATAATACAAAAGGGTTGAATTATTCTGATCACTGTTATTTTCATGACCATAACAACCTTCTCTATGGTGAGTAAGTCTCATCATTTGTTCCCTATCCCCTCATAATCAGATTGGCACAGTTTGACAGGAGATTCCATGTCAACTGCAGAGCCCCTTCAGAGAGCTCATCAGAACGCTGAGGCTGTCCGTTCTCCTTACATAATTTCTCACAGCCACAGTGCAAGGCTGTGGACCACTAAGATTACACAGTGTATAAAGTGATGTTCTGACACATGTGTCCCCACACACACAAGCACACTGTGGATTGTTAAAAATAATTGATCAAGGTCTGTAGAGAAATAGCTCAGAGTTTAAGAGCACTGACTGGTCTTCCAGAGGATCTGAGTTCAATTCCCAGCAAACATGGTGGCTCACAACCATCTGTAATGAGATCCGGTGCTCTCTTGTGACGTCCAGGCAAACATGCTGTATATATATAACAAATAAATCTTAAAAATAAATAAATGATCAACATGTTTACAGGTTTGTTGTCTCTTTTCACAATGGTAACTAATGTGTGTGTAAACCAGATCCATCGTCTTTGACTCTTTGAATCTCAATGAATCTTTCTCCCCCCTCTTCAGACATCCTTTGAAGGATTCCACATAGATTATGTGAACTCATTGAAGCCAGAAGCCTTATGGAGAAACCTGCTAAATACCAAGTGAACAATGGGTTAGTTAAGCTGAAATACATGAATATCTGGGAAATGTTTACCCGTCACTTAAAAATTCATAAGATCACTTGAAAAATAATTTTTTTTGTAAAAAAGAAACACAAGGGGAGGATGATGGAAAGTAATAGAAAAGAGGGAACAAGAATAGATGCAACATGAAGGGTGTTTGAAAAGACTATAGGGAAACTCTATAAGCTGACTCAAAAATGCATATTATTCATCTCTGTATGTATATATGTACATATATAAACACTTAAATATACAAGTACATCACACATGCACACAATATAAATATTTAAACAAATTATCCCACACAGAGGATAATAATTCTCCCAGAAACCACAGACTAACAACAACCCTAGTGTCTAGCAAGGAACACTGCTCTTTGAGTTATTGCTCAAAGCTGTCCAAAGACCCCCAAAACAATATAGGCTATAACCATCATCTTTTGTTACCTCCCAGAACCTGAAGGCAAGACCCTATTGCTGGAGATATCACAAACTTCACATAAAGGACTTGGGGGAATCAAGCTGGTTATGGACCTGGAAGCCTCCTCTCTGAGAGCTACCTCTTAATAGTATTATAAGATGATGTACACACTGCTAGGGAGAAAAGCAAACAGTAGTTGTATTCAGTTGTAAAGCCTACAAACCACAATGGCAAGATGTCTCTAATGGTTCAACATTATATCTTGGGGATAACCAACATCGGTCTAATTGAATTTAAGGGATGAGTGTTCAATAGGAGAAAACTCATACTTGACCCTATCTGTAAACCTAGCCAAGATCCCATAGATGGAAAGGCTATAGACTGTAGGGGAGAAACCTACAACAGCCATTTTCCTAAATCAGCATTGCTTTAAACTGTGTTCCAAATACTTATGCTCATACCAACAGATAAATGTAGCCTTACCCACTGTGGTGGCTTGAATAAAAATGCCCCCCACAGGCTCATAGGGAGTGACATTATTTGAAAATATTAGGGCATGTGGCCTTGTTAGAGTAGGTGTGGTCTCTTGTTGAAGGAAGGTTGTCACTAAGGGTGGGCTTTCATGTTTCAGAAGCAAGCCAGGGCCAGTGTCACTCTCTTCCTGCTGCCTACTGATCTGGATGTAAAACTCCCAGATACCTCTTCAGCCACATATCTGCCTACATGACACCCTGCTTCCTATCATGACAATAATAGACTAAAGCTCTGAACTGTAAGCCAGCCCTAATTAAATGTACTCCTTTATAGAAGTTGCTATGGTCATTGCAAAAGCCTAAAACCCTAAATAAGAAACTCCTCATCATATGTGTGTGTATATATAGGGTGCCCAGCTTCAATTGATGAATCCACAATACGTCCCCCGCATCTAAGACTCAAGGAACTTTTAAGAAGCGGGGGCAAAAAGATTGTGTTGGAGGAGCAGCACACCTGCTGAGAGACAGTGCCTTCTAAACTTGACAGGAATATCACACCCATGAAACCTCGCAATATGTTTGCCTGCACAAGACTGCACATTGGCCACACCAGTAGACATGTCATCATAGACCAGAGGAAACTTCTCACAAGGCCTCACCCTGCCTTTCCTCTTGGTAATGCAGCATGAGAATCCCACCTTGAAATACACAGAAGGCAGGGACACTGCCATCTTCATGGACTCTGTCATTACCAACTGTACCTACTTGTTCTCCACCAAGTAGTGACAGTATTGACCCCTCCTGGAAAGGCAGGTAGAGTTAGTGGGAATGTACTAAGATTTTCAAAGATAAACTCTAACTCAATATCAAATAAGGGACACACAATTTTGCAGAACACAGTTTATCCTGAATTCACTTAGTAATTTGGCTCCCTGAGTAAATTTACTGCCTCCATCAATAATTCAGTCAATAACCTTCTCATACGTACTGACCGTTGATATGGGACAGGATTCATCTTTCACATGGAATTCCATTGGGTTTGGGGGTGTCCCAGTTGTTGTTTAAAGAAGGAAGCAATCACTCATGAAAGACTTTGAAACATCAAGATGCCTACAGTAAGGAGAACCCCTCTCTCCCCGCTGTTTATCTGAGACTTTCTCAGAAAGTGAGATCTCCAGAAATGGATGGCATGGGTCATTCTCATGTGTGGAACAGGTCAAGGGAAGGAACAGGACATTGCTTTTTCTGTGCCTGGAAAGCCAGTCTCCTAATTTACAGAACTTGGTGAAGGTGAAGAGAGGACTGGAGACATAGGGGACTTGAGACACAGAACCTAGTAGCTGTTCACCTCCTCACTTCATGTCCTGTTAAGTTAATTAAACTCAAGACTGTATCTTCAAGGATCATTTCCATAGTTTGTTGCATAAAGTAATTAAATTCCAATTAAGACTGAAACAGCTTCTAGAACAAACCTAGGCAGTAATTGTGGAGGGAGGGAGAGAGTTGTACTCCAGGGACAAGATTCTGCAGAGGGCTCCCTTCTCCCCTACATACTGAGAACAGAAAACTGAAGGCCAGCGACAGTTCTTGTTATTGAAAACAAGAACTCTATAAATCCAGAAGATTCCAATACAACCCTGGAAGGCTCCCCTAGCCAGAGACTGAACCCAGAGCTGGGCTTCCACAGCAGCCGCTACCCTGAGCACACCTGACCACTCTTTGATGGTCCTCCCTGGACTGGAAAATTTCCCTCAGAAGCACGTTAGCTGGTTTTTCTTTGACTGTGAGGCACAGGGCTTTATGAGCCTGATCTTCACAGGTATGTGCTACGGGCTGATGGTTAAGTGCCAGCCTTTCATGCTTAGGAGCCAGGGCTTTGGGGGAGCTCAAGGAGGGTCTTTGCATGTGTCGCCTCTTTCATTTTGGGGGAGAATAAGAATTGATGCAAGAACTTTTCCAGTTCCTAGGGGGAAACTTCTCTAAGCGTTTGCTTTCATCTGTAACATGACTGACACCATTATCAGTTCTCACAGAATTTCTTTACGGCATATTTGTCTCTTTTATATGGACAAACTTTGTCTTTGCCCGTTAAGATCTTAATTCCACAAATCCTTCCTTTCCCCCCCCCACTGTGTGTGTGTGTGTGTCTTGTTTTTCTGCGCTCATCTTCAAAATCTCTCCCAATCTCTATACCTCTGAGTCAATTTCATCACTATATATCAGTATGAATGAGAAAACTATTACTTGACCAGGTTATGAGTTAATGTAATCTATTGTAAGATAGACTTAGTTTTATGAAACATCAAGCACTGTTGCCATTTTTAGTTGGAAGAACGATGTCTGAAATGGGCACAGTTGCCTGCCTGGGTTGTTACATAACTCAGCGTAAGCCATGGCCTTCTAAGTAGCTGCTAATAATAATTCAAGGGCTATTTAGGAACGTAATTCCCCACTTTGTCCCTTGCTACTGTTCAAATTGTTCAGAAAAAAACTTATAGAAGCATTGTAATAGGTGTTTAAAGCTTACCCTAAACCTGACTGGGGGCTTTGGGTCCTCACTAACATTAAGGTAGGGATCCTGGAAAGATGGAAAACACTAGACCCAAATCATAAAAACATAAAAGTATTTATTAATGACATAAGGATAGTGGGGAATAGTCTGGAATTTTTTTCTTAGGGTTCTAGATCTCTAACTAAATTTTTAATCAGCCCTAATTTGAACTTCCTTGTTATAACTGTACTAACCAATATGCCTGGTGGTTTAGCGCAGTATGGACTGTGGACTTCAAATCACAGCATGCTTTGTTTAATGTGTGGCTACAGATTGTAACCTCTCATTCTGCAGTCACGGAAACTGAGGCTGAAAGAAGGTACCTGATGTTTCCACTCATGAGGCTGTGTCATCGCAGACTAAGGTACATGTCAATGTTCACACAGTTCTTGCTGCCAGTGAGATCTTGAGGATAAAAGATAAAAGACGGGCATAGTGACCTACACCTCTGGTGTATAATGATATATAAATCAAAGACACAGTAACTAGAGAAAGTACATAAAACAGGTCTTTGCCATGTTCATTTTAAAAGAAAAATCACATAGTAACAAAACAAAAGACATTACAGAAGAAGGAAAGCCTTGCACTCTGAAAGAGGCTAATGTTGATGCTGTTTTGTTTTGGGGGGTGTTCTAGGGTTTTCTTGGGGTAGGGATTCAGACAAGGTCTTGTTATGTGACTATGACTGACTTGAAACTCTCTGTGTTGGTCAGGCTGAATGTAATTGCAGTGAATCCCCAGTAATCCTCCTGCCTCACCCTTCTTCAAGTGCTGGGGTTACAGACATGAGCCACCATGCTTGACACAATTTTTTACCAAAGTGTCTGTTCACTAGGTGTGCAGAAGGGAGAGAGGGGAAGGGAAGCTGCTGTTGGGAACTGAATCACAGGGGTGGTAACAAAATTCAACAGGAAAAGCAAGGTTGGTGAACACTTGACTTTATTTAAACACATGTTGAAGTTCAAAATACATGGAATATGTAAACATCTGAACATACAATGTAATTTGCTAATATAGAAGTCTATTTGCTATTATAAGTATGCTTTGTAATTTCAAATATTTTTATGTTCTCCCACAGATCCCACTTTAGGTACAAGATGTCCCATAAAGACTAACAAGAGAAAAAAAGAAAGTGTAATTCTTTAGATAGAAAAATTGTTCCAATGCATGTCAGGGACGTCTTTTATATACCAGAAACACACTATGACATAAAGTATATTTTATAGATACACATCATTTCCTCAAACTCGACTTGGAAGATCCAAAATTTTCTGCCCATGAAATTAGAAATGGTTTTGAATGTTGATGAAATAACAATATTTCTTCTTCTAACTGGACTTGGCACCATGGCTAATGTTTCTGTTTTTGTCAATCAAATATGTACTTTTGCAGGCTCTAGAAAGAAATCCATACATCTTATTCTCATCCACTTGGCTTTTACAAATCTTATGATGCTTTTGCTCAAGGGCATGCAAATAACAATTGAAGCCTTAGGTCTGAGACACTTCCTAGGGGACTTAGGCTGTCACATTCTTGTTTATCTAAGAAGGGTGGCCCGTGGACTCTCCATCTGCACCAGCGGTCTCCTCACTGTGGTCCAGGCCAACATCATGAGTCCCAGAGCCTCTTGGTGGGGGAGTCTCAAACTGAGGTCTCCAGGGTATGTGCTTCTCTCCCTGCTTTTCTTTTGGATTCTCAATTCTGTGATCAGCATGAACATCCTCCATTCCATCAGGAACAGAGGTACAAACACACTGCAACTGAGTATTAATGATCAATATTGTTATTTCAGAAAAGAAAGTCAGAAAATAAACAACATTTTTCTTATGCTCATGGTCCTGAGAGATGCTGTATTTCAGGGAGCCATGGGAGGGGCCAGTGGCTACATGGTACTTCTTCTCCACAAGCACCACCAGCATGTCCTCTACCTCCAGAACTCCAAGCTTCTCTACAGAACTCCCCCTGAGCTGAGAGCTGCTCAGAGTGCCCTCCTTCTGATGCTCTGTTTTCTTTTCTTCTACTGGACAGATTGTTTCGTTTCTTTACATTTATCTTTCTCTTGGAAGAATGACTCCTTAACAATGCATTTTCAAGAATTTCTGACCCTTGGTTATGCAGTTCTCAGTCCGTGGATACTGATTCACAGGGATGGACATCTGGCTAAATGTTGGCACGCTCAGTAAGATCTGAGAAGCCATGTTGTTCTGATCGCGTCAAAAAAAAAAAAAGAAAAGAAAAGAAAAGGTTTCAAATGGCCATTAGTATTTTCTTCTCCTTGTATTTATTTTTCAATCAAGTAAGAAAAGCTTAACCAGGTAAAGACAGTCTCACAAAGTAGAGCTGTGGCAAGCAGCCTGTATCTGACACAAAGATCCTGGGGGGCTAAAGGGACCCAGGGATCTTTTTTTTCTGTTACATCATCTGTGAACATTTGGTGTGACCTCTGCACAGACAGATGGAGGTCTCTCTCCACTAAGCTTCAGGTAGTGTAGATTTACAGAGTGATGTAACAGGAACCTGCACAAATTACTGTATTGAATCTCATTGACTCGGGAGCCTCATTTCTAGAACTAATCCTTCAGATATAGGTGTTCACTAGAGATACACAATTTGCAAATTATATATAACATTCCAAACACATTACCTAAATATCAAACAAGATGAGCAGTTGTTAGCTACTTGAAAATGTCCAGGCAGGACTGGGAGAGTGACTCAGTCTCAGAGTGACTTCCTTTATGAACAGGGCTCAGGTTCAACGTCCAGAACCAAATCAGAGAGAAAAACACAACTGAAAACATATCCCTAGCTCCACACTTATAACAGAATGGCATTTAGGACTGGGGGAATGGCACAGCAGGAAAAGGCACTATCACCGAAGGTGATAACCTGAGCTTGATCCCCAGGTCCCATGTGGTTAAAGAAGTAAACTGACTCTCTTAAACTGTCTTCTAACCTCTGCAGGTGTGCCATGACACGTGCATGCCCCACTCCCACAAATAAATGTAATTTGAAAAATTTTAAAGATTTTTGGTATGGTATTTATAAGATAATAAATAAGCTCAAAATGTATTGATATGGAATGAAATAAAATAAATAAAATAAAGTAAAAATAATGGAATATAGTAATATCATTAACTAGATTTGCTTTCCATCATTTGCGAGAGTAAAATAGCTATAAGAATTATTACACTGGAGAGAAACTAGAGTAGCAGAAGTTTAATAAGTACTTCCTTTTACCTCTCTGAGTTTTTTTTTTTATTTTTAAAAACTATGAGGAAACTGAAGAGCTAAGCCAGCAGTAAACAGCACATACTGTTCTTGCATTGGACCCGTGTTTGAGTCCCAGTGCATAGAGTAGTTTACAGCTGCAGACAGCTCCGGGTCAGGGG
This sequence comes from Arvicola amphibius, assembly GCF_903992535.2. NCBI lineage: Eukaryota > Metazoa > Chordata > Mammalia > Rodentia > Cricetidae > Arvicola > Arvicola amphibius. The sequence goes on along the minus strand of NC_052052.2, from coordinate 123,537,553 downwards.
GATCTGGCACCTCTGGAATTCTCAGACATCTGTACTCATGTGCACAGACACATACACCTAACTAAAAATAAAAACAAACACTCTGGCCATTGAAATTTTTCTTTTTCTTTTGTTCTTTTTCTTTTTGAGACACAGTCTCATGTAACATAAATTGGCCTCAACTTGCTTTAAGGCAGAGGCTGGCTGTCTTAGTTAGGGTTCTACTGCTGTGAAGAGACACCATGACCACCGCAACTCTTATAAAGGAAAACTATTAATTGGGGCTGTCTTACATTTCAGGCATTTAGTCCTTTATCATCACGGTGGGAAGCACAGTGGTGTTCAGGAAGAAACAGTGCTTTGAGAAGGATCTGGGGGTTTCCACATCTGAATATGAAGGCATCAGGAAGTGAATGTCACACTAGACTTGGCTTGAGCAATTGGGATCTTGTAGTTCACCCCCTAAAAGCACATTTCCTCCAACAAGGCCACATCTCCTCATAGTGCCACTCCCTATGAGCTAATGGAGGTCATTTCAAACCACCACACTGGCCTTGAACTCTTGATCTTTCTGCCTCAAACTTTCCAGCTGCTGGGATTAGAGGTATATGCCACTGTGCCTGGCTCAAACGTATTTTGGTGGCTGTGTTGAAGATCGGAGAGATGTAGGAATAGTGCTGGTCAGTGCTCCCATTGGCAGGAATAGCATGTCAAACTGGTAGAAGGCAGGGAAGAGCCAAGGTAGGGTCTTTCATGGCAGGGAATTTCCCTGCTCTGTTGAGGACATGACAGGAGAGGAACATGGAAGGGTTTCTGGCTTACTGTAAACATTCGGGTGTGATTTTGTAGATATGCACTGTTTCTAAGAGTCACTGACTGCTTTAAGATAAGTGTAGTTTTCTTCTTTATAATCCAATGAAATCTGAATGGTAGAGACACTTGTACTCCTATGTTTAGTCGTAAAAGCATTCATTAGTGGCACGGATTCAACCTAAGTGTCTGATCAATGCATAAAACTGTCATATGTAAAATGAATGAAATATCATTCATTCACTAAAAGAAAGAAATCCTAAGGCTTTAGGTGGAAGTAGGAAATGAGGAACAATAGGAGAGGAAGAGATGGGGAGAGGGTTAACAAAATCCTAGCAAGTATTAAAATGCCATAATGAAGCCAACTATTCTGCATGCTGAAATAAAAATGTTGAAAGAGATAAACAAATGGATAAAAAAATAATCATCACCACAAAAGGAGAGAAATTATAAAATGAACAAAAAGCAAAGCATCAACCTTTAATAAAGGTGGTGATGCGGGAGAGAAATAAAACAGCTCTTTCATAGCCTAAAAGGGAGGAATAGGAGGAGGAGGAAGAAAAAGAAGTAGAAGAGGAGGACAAGAAGATGAAGATGAGGGAAAAGAAGAATGAGGAGGAAAAGGAGAAAAGATGAGAAGAGGAGGAGGGGGGAAATCCTGGTATCTGAAAACAGCATGTTCAGTAAAATATGCAGACATTGAAAAATGCCACCTGATTTCAGTTATATAAGGGTTTACATTCTTAAGAAGACAGAACAATGGGACCACGACTGGGGACTCACAAGTTCTGGGAGATACTGGTCAAAGGATCAGCGGTACCACACTTGCCTGGCAGTCATAAGTCTCTGGGCCCAAACCCAAGCACAGAAGGAAAACTAACCAGTTAGACAAGGGGAATGTACTCACGAGACCAATGAAGCAACATTGGGACTATGATTACCACCATTAATAACAATGTACTACATATATTTTGTGTATGCTTATTTTATTGGCATATATGCATGTTTTCCACCCACATGACTGCTGCCCGCAGAAGCCAGAACTGGAGTTACAGATACTGAGAGCTGCCAGGTGGTTACTGGAAACTGAAAGTGGGTTTTCTGCAAGAGCAATCAATGCTCTTAACCACTAAAGCACTGTTCCAGTCCTCACAATGTACTATATTTTTGACAATTGCTGAGTAGATTTTAAGTGTTCCTATCACAGGAAAAAATGTAAAGTATGTGAGATAATGCATACATTAATTATTCAAATTAGCCATTCTACAATGTAGTTATATTTCAAAGCATCTGGGCTTGGTAATACATAATTGTATCACTTGGAAGCTAAGATGAAAAGGTCACAAGTTTGAAGCCAGCCTGAGTTACCTAGCAAGATCTTCTCTCAATAAATATATAAATATAATAAAAATAAAAAGGGAAACGAAAAATCAACCTATCCTTTCAATTGGAAGAATATATTTGTAAACCATACATTTCGTTAAGGTTTAATATCGGGACTGGAGAGATGGTTCAGTGGCTTTTGCAGACAACCTGAGTTTGACTCCCAGCTCCCACATGGTGCCTCACAAATATCTGTAACTCCAGTTCCAGGTTATCTGATTCTTCTGTCACCTCCTGCACAGCTTGGTCCTGGAAACCTGACTGGGGGCATCAATGGAATGAAGGACAAACACGCAGACACACGGAAAAGCTGGGATTAGAAGGTCGGGAACTCAACAGGGCAGGTACATGGAGGTAGGAGCTGATGTAGAGGCCACAGAGGGCTGCTGCTTACTGGCTTGTTCATCATGGCTTTCTTACAGAACCCAGAACCACCAGCCCAGCAGTGACCCCAGCCACAATGGGCTGGGCCCTCCCTTCATCACTAATTAAGCAAATGCCATACAGCTGGATCTTCCAGAGGCATTTTTTCTCAATTAAGGTTCCCTCCTCTCAGATGATTCTAGCTTAGGTCAAGCTGACATAACAGTAGAACTAGCTAGAACATGCATAAAGGTGCAGCAAGTGGCACTCACATGTCAGTTGTCTGGTCGGACTTAAGTCCCACAGGAGGGAAAACATGCCTGGTGCTACATACCTAGCCAGCTTCCCAGGGAATACTGACGCTGTGGGCCTTAGGAAAGGATCTACTACCGCCACTGTGCCACACCGGCATCTTATCTGGGGACCCACAGATAAATGTAGCTATCCCCCTCATCAGAGAAACCTCACTTTACAGCATGTGGAAACCATCCCAAAACCATGAATGTAGAGGTCCATGGGTCGTGGGGAATCCGGCCCCAGCAGATACAGCTACATCACAGCTGCATCCGGTCTCAGAAAACACCGTGGAAGAAAAGGCAGAAAGCAGGTCAACTAACAAGAGCGACAAAAAAAAAAAAAAAAAAATTGTGGTGGGGGGGCGGTGGGGGGCGGGGGTAAAATTGTGGTGGGAGGAGGGGCGGTGGGGGGCGGGGGTAAAATTGTGGTGGGGGGCGGGGCGGTGGGGGGCGGGGGTAAACTTGTGGTGGGGGGGCGGGGGGGGGGGGGGGGTAAAATTGTGGTGGGAGGAGGGGCGGTGGGGGGCGGGGGTAAAATTGTGGTGGGGGGGCGGTGGGGGGCGGGGGTAAAATTGTGGTGGGGGGCGGGGCGGTGGGGGGCGGGGGTGGTCAGCTGGTGAGATGGCTCAGTTAGTAAAGTGCTTGCCTTAAGCATCAGGACCGCAGGAGAGCCCCAGAGCTCTCACTTTGGTTTGGTTTTTGCCCAGCATGCCATATGTGTGTGTAATTTCAGTGCTGGGGAGGCAGAGACAAGCAGACCCTAAGGGGCACAGGCAGCCTAGCTGACTTGGCAAGTTCTAGGTCCCAGTGAGAGACCCCGCCTCTAAGAGAAAGGTGGACTGCTTATAAGAAGCAACACTGGAGTTATCCTCTGGTCTCCTCATGCATGCAAACACAGATGCACTCCCACACACATGAACACATACAGAAACGGGTAGCAAATGGCAGTGGTGCACACCCCAGCCCGAGGCAGGCTGAGGCAGGACAATCACAAGCTGCAGGTCAGAAAGACCTTGTCTCTAAATTAATAAATTACTTTAATACTAAATAGTGAAAAACCTTTGCCACTACTAAATGAAAAATAAGATCACTGTTTTGCTTACACATATTTTGAAGCAAGTGAAACTTTAAAGCATGTGATTAGTTTGAATCAGAATTTTTGAATCAGAAAATGACTTTTTGGAAGACAGTGAAGTATAGATTCCTCTTGGTGCAAAAACCAGAATCAGGCTGGGCACAGAGAGCAAGGTGATGGGAACCTCAGAGCTGAGGTGACACTGCTTGGACCAAGCAGGTCATGCAACAAGACCACAACACAAGGCTCTTCATGGAAGAAAATAACTACTCTTTGCAACTCTTGAATTCACAAAAGCAAGCACAAAGATGTTGGTGCATTCTTAAGGAAAAGAGTCCTGACTGAACAGTGAGGCACCGGGTTCTCCCTCTTCCCGTGTTCAGCGGTGACTGATTCACCGGACCCAGGGAGGAATCTTCCTGACGCCTTCCTTTCCAGGTGAGGGATGGTGGCATCAGCTACTAACTTGCCGCCTACTCATTCTCCATCTGACCCGTATCGTCCTGCCTGTCCACTGTTGCTCTGTGCCTTCCTCTGAAAATCCTTTCTCTTCCTTGGAAAACTTGCTGTCCGAGGCTAGAAAGACGTTTCAGCCTTCTTGCTTTTCCAGTGAACCTGAGTGTCGTTCCCAGCAGCTCCAGAAGATCCCACGCCCTTTTTCGCCCCCCCTCCCCCGGTATCCGCATGCACATGTATGTATACCTCTACATTGACACGCACACATACACGAAAATAAAAATAAATCTTGAAAGAGAGAAAAAGGAAGGAAGGGTAGGAGGGAAGGAAGGAGGGAGGGAGGGAGGGGGAGAGGGAGGGAGGGAGGGACGGAGGGAGGGAGGACACATACTTCTCAAGCAGGAAACTGTAGCTCCTGCCTGTAATTCCAGCACTCGAAAGCCTGAAACAGGAGGGCTGTCACGAGCCTGAATCCAGCCTAGGCTACATCCTCTCTCAACAAAACAAAAAGCAAAGCAAAAACAACAACAAAAAAATTTGCTGTTAACTCATTTTCAAGCGGACGTTTTTGGCCCTGATTAGTCAGTAATCCCTATCCACGTTTATTTATTTTATTCATTAGTCATATCCTAAAACAAACAAAAACAACTGAACTAGTCATTTTTCACCTCTTTCCTTTCCGGAATCATCCTGTAGCTCGGGGCGTCTACCCACTCTGTTTCTCCCTCCTTTCCACCTGGCCCTTCTGCCTGCCCCTCGGTCCACGCGCGCGCATGCGTGTGTGCGTGTGTTTACGCGTACTTTTTTAAGCTCCGCGTTCCTTGGAAAAATCAAATGTCAGCTAGGCAAGCCAGAAAGAAATCAGGGCCCCTCTAGTGCCGATAGCCTGGGAGAAGAGTCCAGGGATCCTACTAAACAGAAGAACCCGCGGATCCTGAGTACCCTCTACTCTGAGCCAGCGACCACGTTCCTAGAAGTAGCTTCCAGAGGGGTCGGCAGCACACACACAGGGGTGGGAACCCGCGCGCTCACGGGCTCTAGGGGGCGCCCTCTCCAGCACGTCGATCACACGCTCCAACATCTGCAGAGATGCTCCTTCCCGGAGGTCCTATCCAGGTGACTGTTTTTCTGAACACTGCGAAAGTGCACACATCCCTGCTCCTTTTGTTGTTGCTGCTGGAGGTTTTTTTTTTTTTCGCCCCTCTTATTTTCTCGGTTTCTAGTTCATTCTTCTGGGGACGAAGTACGTGTCCCCGACTTCCCCCAATGTCGCTCTGAGCACCACAATGTGGTGTTAGAAAACTCTGGTTGAGCCACGTGATGCATTTGGTATGTCCCGACGAGGTGGCCGAGTGGTTAAGGCGATGGACTGCTAATCCATTGTGCTCTGCACGCGTGGGTTCGAATCCCATCCTCGTCGACTCAGGTCTTTTATTTAAAACTAAAGGTTTATAAAGAGTTGTAAATTCAAATCTTGCCAGAGATTTGTAAATATCTATGAACTCAAGTCCTGACTTGCTTAGGATGGCCGCTTGGTTCCAGCATATTAAGTCTTACTAAACTCTGGGTTTTAACCATCGTAGTTAACTTGATGCTTGTTGCTGGCTAGGGTGTGAGCGAAGTTCCCGGACTGATCAATTTAATGCACTTTCTTCTGGTGAGTTTCTTCCTGGACCAAGAAATCAGGGTGAGAATAGAGGGAAGAGAAAGAAGGGGATGAGAAAGAAAAGAATGAAGCCGAAGTCCCTTTTTTACTCCATTTTAATTTCATTATGGCATTTTCATACATATACCAGTCCCTCTGTTAGAAATCAGCACTTCTGTGAGCGTTAGAAACAAATGGTCAGAGCGCGCGCGCGCGCGCGCGCGCACACACACACACACACACACACACACACCCCAGAACAACCATACCAGACTGAAATTATTACTGCTTACATACTTTGTGCACAATGATTCATAAGCTATATTTTCACGTGCATTTTGGATCTGTCTAGTCAGTAGACTGCCGAGAATCTTACAAATTCCATTCTCTAATTATGCTTTCATTTGCTGCCAACCTGTCTGTCCTTAGAATTACTAATTGCCCCAGGCTGAAGGAACATCTTGTTAGAGGAAGCAAAAATAATGTAAGAAACAGAAGCGAAGTGGAGGGGCGGGGCTGCTGTGAAATGCCTTGTCTGCCACATCTGTGCACAATCGAGGCAGTTAAAGATTCCAGCATAGGTGGGAGAGGGACTTCAGAGGCTGCAGCCCTAGCTGATGACTGACAGCTAGGGAAGGGAGAGTCACGTTCTTTGGATGGGAGTGGCCACTAGTAGGTTGCCCACAACCATGTGTATATAGAAAACACTAATTAGACTCAAAGGGTGAATTAATTAATTAATTAAAAAGGACATGAAGATGGAAGGCAGACATATGGGGTGTTGTTTCTGGGGAGATTTAGATAGGGTAGTACAATCAAGATACATTGTCTACATGTACAAAATTTTCAAAAACTAAAAATATTGTTTTAAGAAAACTACTAACTGCAAAACTCTTAAATACTCATAAACTTTTTAAAAATACACTGAAATTTGTTAGAATAGCCATGTAAGCCAGGAGTGGTGGTGCGTGTCTTTAATCTCAGCACTTGGGAGACAGAGGCAGGAGAATTTCTGTGAGTTCAAGGCCAGCCTGATCTACAAAGTGAACTCTGGAACAATCAATGCTATTATACAGAGAAACCCTGTCTTGAAAAACAAAACAATAAAAAAAAAAACCAAGCAAACAACCAAAGAGTCATGTAATTATCTCATAATTTGTATTTCTTTGCATTTTACAAAATTTCTGCCTTACAAAATAGGCCATTTCTTTATTTATTTGTTTGCTATTGTTGTATGTGTTTTGTTTTGTTTTTATTTTTGACAGGGTCTCTCCTGGAACTCACTGAGGTAGACCAGCCTGATCTTGAATTCACAGAGATCTGCCTACCTGCTTCCTGAGTGCTGAGATTTAAGGCGAGTGCCACAACACCCAGCAGGCTTCTTTTCAAGTTTTGGGCTCTAAAACATCACACAAGACAGAGTTCACAAAATAATTGCTTAAACAATCACAAGGCAAGCACCTGCATGGGCAACAAAGGCATCGCCTGTGCAAAGCCAGCCCTAGCCCCGCTCTCACAGTCATCACAGCTTTCTGTTCTCCTAACACCGGTTTATCATCTCGATCATTAATACTGACTTCAGGGGACTTGGAGTTGGCACAGAACATACCCAGACCCCCACTTCTCTGCACAAAGGAGATTTATTACCCCAGAGAAGAGAAAAGAGAGTGGGGGTGTTGCCTCTGGATTGGATTGTAAAAACAGCAGTAGGGTTTTTGTTTTGGTTTGGTTTTTTGTTTGTTTGTTTGTTTTGGGTTTTTTTTTTTTTTTTGCAGGAGTAGTTTTTAAGGAGAAAAAGGGGGAGTCTGTGTTAGGATGAGTTTAAGTCACGTAATGTTAGCCAATGTAGCCAAATAATGTATTTTGATGACTCGATCTTGGTGTTTTGATAGTTGGACCTTGGAGTTTTAGTCAAGCATAAAGAAGTGACCAAATAAGGGAATAGACCTTGGTGGGGAATCATATGTGTTTTTTTTTCCTGCCTTTTTGTTTCTATGTAGTGGGTTCGTTGTTGCTGTATATGTATTACTACTAGCATTTCTGCCTAATTATGTCACAGCATGGTTACAACTTATTTATTACTTACATTTACATTACTGATATGTAGCATATCAAGCTAGAACTTCCTTGCTTAAAATATTTATTATCTTCCAATTTCTGAGGGCCAGAGTGGCCTAGCTGGTCTCCCTCAATATCCCTAGCTGGTATCTCAGCTGATATCTCACAAAGCAAACTTAAGTGATCAAAATATGCTCTACCCCTGTTTTAAAATAAACTCCCAAGGTATTTCACCTCTAGTGGCAAGAGCAGGAAAGCGAAGCTAGTAAGTAAATGGACAAGAATAGAACAGAATGCCAGATCTCAGATCCTAGGCTAGAAAATGCAGTATCAGTGAGGTGTGTAGGCAACAAGATGTCAGAGAAGATACCGCTCCTAAGATGAGTGTCTGTTGTCAGGACACAGAAACCCTGCCGTACTGAGTGAAGGTTCCCAACAAGAAAGAGAATAACTATTTGTCCACACACCCACAGTGATCCTGGCCACAGGAGCCCCCCATGCCTGCCCTTCCTCTCAAAGGTAAGAATTAGACATCTTCAGAGAAGATGCAGCAGCCATGCTGTGGGATCCCTTCTCAGATCAGGTGACCCACGTACGACTCAACTACTATGATAATTAGGTCACACGACTCATAAACAGGAAGGATCCCAGGAAGGTAATGAGAGCAGCAACAGGCAGAACAGGTTTAATCTCAGTCATTTTAATCCACAAAGGAGACAAAGAGAAGACCTGTATGTCTTTACCTATTGTACACGGCTACGTGTAAAACTAATAAACAGGGTTTTACAGAACATCAAAAATAAGCACAGCTGAATAGCCATGAATCCCGTGGAAAAATTTAAAGACCACAGAGAGTGAGGAAAGAGGCTGAGCTCCGTGCTTGAACGAGGGAGACGAACAGTTAGAGTGAGAAGAATGGCCTCACCCAGGTTAGACAGCTGGGGACAGGGTTCCTAAATTAACAGGTTGACAGTTCAGGGACTACATCTTTTGTCAGCTTTGTTTGAGTTTTACCAAGAGGTCATTTGAAGGCACTGGGGTCATCCTGCAGATGTGGCCTTTAACCAGTAGTTAGTATGTCGTTGTTCACGTCTTTAACTAGGTGGCACTTAGTCCAGAAGAACCTGGTTAGAGTTGCTATAGAAGTTGGAAAACCTAAATGATTTACATATTCTCTCCCCAAGTAGATTAGGGAGATGGGCCTTGGAGACTGCTGTAACTGGGCTCTTTTCTATATGCTGTTACCTAAAAACCCAGCTACATTATCCTAAATGGCCACAAGATGGAGACAGAGCTTCTCAGCTACTCTTCAAGATGGAACAACCCCAATTCTGCCAACTCCCCCTAGGGCCAACAATTCCTTCCAGTTCTCTGCTGAAATCCAGCTTCAGTGGGGTTCAGGTTCCAAAGAGGGGGTGCGGAGTCGGCTGAGGAAGAAAGAGACGAACGCACATCGGAGAGTTCAGCTGTTCTCTCTACCAACCAGAGAGACTCTTTATACAGCATATGGACCACATTAAGTCATTCGGCCAGCATCAGAGCCCCAGATCCCATTTTTACTTTCTCATTAAATATTCAGGGTGAAAAGAAAAAATTACAGAACAGTCTTATCAGAAACAACACCTAGGGACAGTGTCTGTCAAATCAGGCATAAAACTATTTTTACAGCCCATGTCTAGGCTGGCTGCTCATGCACTTTAGACAGTCTGAAACTATTCTCGCCTTAACCAAGTTATGTGTGCAACCATCTGATGTTTTCTAGAATGCAAGCTCTGCAAAACGTCTTATCATAAGCATTTAGCTGGCTGATCACAGCCTTTCTCTGTCCTTTCGTTTTAAAATAGGGCATGCTCTTTTCATGGGATCCCAGAGGGCAAGATCCTTGCACCACATTCTTTTTCAGTCAGCCCACACTATTCTTATTCTCTCTATAAAGGCTCCGGTATAGGGCGATGGTGTGTCCAAATGAGGAAGATGAGCAACCCCGCCACCCGTCTTACACGCCGCATACCCTGGAGATTTATATTTATATTTATATTTATATTTATATTTATATTTATAGCACAAACAGGTTTATAGAGGGGCCCACGAGCCTGTGGTGACATTTCTACCTCATTATCCTTGACAGCTCCACAGAAGAGGATATATTTTTGAAAAGTTTATAGTCTCGTGGACTTTGCTTATGGTTGATACAAGCAAAATCTCCTGGGAATAAGACTGCTGTTTGTGGATGCAGAGGAACATATCTAGCACAAAGAAAGGTGTAGACAAAGCAGGAAAACTGAGTCACTCTGCCGCAGTTTTATCCCAAGCTGTCTGTACAGCTCTCCTGCTCGAATAGATAGGTGGCTCTGAAAAGAGCCTTTGGGTTTTAAGAGAGAGATGGGCGCGCTCACTTGGAGCTGGTGTACTTGGTGACGGCCTTGGTGCCCTCGGACACGGCGTGCTTGGCCAGCTCCCCGGGCAGCAGCAGGCGCACGGCCGTCTGGATCTCCCGGGACGTGATGGTCGAGCGCTTGTTGTAATGCGCCAGGCGCGACGCCTCGCCCGCGATGCGCTCGAAGATGTCGTTCACGAACGAGTTCATGATGCCCATGGCCTTGGAAGAGATGCCGGTGTCGGGGTGGACCTGCTTCAGCACCTTGTACACGTACACCGAGTAGCTCTCCTTGCGGCTGCGCTTGCGCTTCTTGCCGTCCTTCTTCTGGGCCTTGGTCACGGCCTTCTTGGAGCCCTTCTTAGGGGCGGGAGCGGACTTCGTTGGATCAGGCATGATAGTTTTTTCAATAACGTCGATTGGCAACGTTCACAGGCAAGCGAACGCTCTCCTTATATAGATTTCCATATGCAAATGAGGTGAGAACTGAGACGCAATCTTATTGGTTAGTTGAACTTCGTTTTATCCAATCACAAGACAAATTTTCCAAGTCCTTACTTCTATTGGTTAATATGAAAATAAACTTCTAACCAATACCACGTCTTCTTTTTTAGCGCCACTGTGTAAATATAAAGATTGAACTGCTCTTCCAGTTCAGTAGGTAAATTATTATACACGTTAGTTCGCGATGTCTGGACGTGGCAAACAGGGCGGCAAGGCTCGCGCCAAGGCCAAGACCCGCTCCTCCCGGGCCGGCCTGCAGTTCCCCGTGGGCCGCGTGCACCGCCTCCTCCGCAAGGGCAACTACGCGGAGCGGGTGGGCGCCGGCGCCCCGGTGTACCTGGCGGCCGTGCTGGAGTACCTGACGGCCGAGATCCTGGAGCTGGCTGGCAACGCGGCCCGCGACAACAAGAAGACGCGCATCATCCCGCGCCACCTGCAGCTGGCCATCCGCAACGACGAGGAGCTCAACAAGCTGCTGGGCCGCGTGACCATCGCGCAGGGCGGCGTCCTGCCCAACATCCAGGCGGTGCTGCTGCCCAAGAAGACCGAGAGCAGCCACAAGGCCAAGGGGAAATAACTTCCATTGGTTAGTTCTAACACAAACCCAAGGCTCTTTTCAGAGCCACCCACATTTTCTAAAAAGAGGCTTGGCATTTACCTTTTTCATCGAGTGAAACACAGATGTACGGAAATAGCACGACCCTTGTACCCTTTCAGCAAACCAGGCTCAGTAAATTAAACACTTAAGTACCAAAATGTTCCGGACACAACAGGGCTAGAGGTGAAACATGCCACAGTCTGATTGCCAGGGCAGTGCACAAAGCTTGCCCCTATCGAAAGTATGTAAGGGTACAGTTTACGAAGGCAGGGCACTCGGTGTTTCAGGAATCACAAGAATAGGCCACACCCTTGCCACTGGATTTGGCGGTCTATGCCTAGAGACTCACTAATTCACGCTAGGGTCAGGGGGTTTTTTTTGTTTGTTTGTTTCCTTCTATGTCACGGAGAGCTCTGCGTAGCTATATCCTCCTCGGCAAGTGGAGCCGCTTTTTCCTTAGTAGTCTGTGAAGCCACCTCCACCTCCCGTGTGAAATTTATGCGTTGACAAGATTTATGTAAACTTCAGGCAGTGGTGACACACGCCCTTTTAATCTCAGCACCTGGGAGGCAGAGACTCGCGGAGAACAAGCAGGTCTCCAGAGTTCCAGGACAATCAGAAATAGAGAAACCGTCTCGGGGACGAGGCGGGGGGTGAGAGGGGCCGCGGACAGGTTAATATACTATAAAATCGAAAAATCTGGTTTCCCTGAAACTTCTAATTGAAATTTTTTCATCATTTATAATCTGTTATCACAAAAATATAGTTTCGCTTTACTTCTCCGTACTTAAATTATTTCGAAATTTGTCTGACTTAAAAAGTATAAAACCATGTGTTGTGCTGCAAGCCTTTAATATTCTCATTCGCGAGGCTCGAGCCAGGTCGATCTCAGAGTTCGAGACCAGCTTGTTCTACACAGCAATTACGTCAAATTCATTAAGGAAACTGTCTCAAAATAAGAGTGAAAAATAGTAATGACAGCAGTTTAAATGATTCCCTCACTAAAACACTTAAAGAATTTTAGCTGCGCGGCTCAATTAGTGATTTTTTTCGCACTTTATTATTGGATTCATTAAAAGGTATTTCAAGTTAAATAGCATCGTCCTATACAAAATGCTAAACGGAAAAACGTAAATGTGAGATGACAGAATTTGGTTCCTTTCCATGTATATCCTATAATGCTAAATTTTTCTTGTTTAAGGGTTGGGCAGGAATCACAGTAAAGGGTGAAATACAGACTTTATTTTTAAATGAAGTAAAATAGAATTGAAAAGGCCGCGGGACTCCTGCGCTGCTGAGGGCCCCTCCTCCAGCCTTAGGCACTTCCGCCTGGCGCTTCCTGTTTTCACTCCGGTCCGCACATTGCCTATAAGAGAGAACTGCTGTTTCAGGGATGGCATCAGTCTTGTTCTCTCGTTTGGTTTAGCAATGTCTGGACGAGGCAAAGGTGGTAAAGGCCTGGGCAAAGGCGGCGCCAAGCGCCACCGCAAGGTCCTGCGCGACAACATCCAGGGCATCACCAAGCCCGCCATCCGCCGCCTGGCCCGGCGCGGAGGAGTCAAGCGCATCTCCGGCCTCATCTACGAGGAGACCCGCGGGGTGCTGAAGGTGTTCCTGGAGAACGTGATCCGCGACGCGGTCACCTACACGGAGCACGCCAAGCGCAAGACCGTCACCGCCATGGACGTGGTCTACGCGCTCAAGCGCCAGGGCCGCACCCTCTACGGCTTCGGCGGCTGAGTTGCCAGAGGTTTGCGCACTGTTACACAAAGGCCCTTTTTAGGGCCACCACGCACTCAACAAAGGAGCTTGACCAGTGAAACTTTACAGAAGGTTTTATAGGAACTACCGTTCTTGATTGGGTTTTTGGGATCGAGGCCCAACTCTGCCTTCCCAGAACCCAACTGAGTTTGGGGGTCCGAGGGTTTTTATAAACGCGGAGGTTTGAGATTTTAGATGCACATGTGCACAGCCGGCTGTAGGCCTCAGTGTAATAATGGGTCTTAACTAGTTATCTGCTTTCACTCCCTAACGTTTAGCTTAAGTTTCGAAATCTTCCAAGTATAAGAGGAAGGTAACAAGTGTTAAGATTTTTCTATGGCTTATTACACTTTGGTAAAGGTACTAACAGTCATTTCATTACCAGGTCATAAGTATTCTGTTCTTTAGTTTGGTCATGATTTGTCGGGGTGGGCTTTGTGTCTGTTTTGTACAGAGAGAACTTAAGAGTTTTTAGTGGGTATTGGGAGGGGTATGTTAGGGGGAGGAGTATTGTGGGGGAGAAAGAAATAGACGGGAGGTGGGGTTAGGGAAGGGGAAGAGAGACAAAGCTTCCTCTTCAGAAGAATGGGACAGGGGAGAGAAAGAAGACTGGAGACCAGTTTCCCTCGGCCGGAAGGGAGATATTGGGAGTGAGCGGAGCTTGCCTCTTAAAGGGTCAGGGTGCTGACAGGGAAGGCCAGCAAAATTTTAGCAGGGGTCCTAACCAGTGTGGAACCACGGAGTCTTCTTTCATTTCATTGGATTGTAATTCCAGCCAAGACACCTCCAGCGCCATCCAATAATCTCATTATCTAAGAAAAGAGGAACAAAGGGACAGGAAGAGAAAGGACCCGTAGAGCCCTCGTGAAGCAATAAAATTCCAAATAGCTTCAAAAATCCTATAGGTAGTCACAGTTAGAGCCCTTGAAATGAAACTTTCCACAGAATGGCGGCTGAAACAGTTGTCTAGAATGTTCAGATGTTACCTGAGGAAGTCAGAGCAGAGCCACAACTGTCCTAAGGTATAAACTGCCCGGTACAAAAAGAATCGCCACCACCACCCCCAACCCCTGCAGGGTTTCTTTGTGTAGCCCTAGCTGTTCTGGAACTCACTCTATACACCAAGCTGGCCTTTAACTCAGAGATCCACCTGCCTTTGTCTCCCGAGTGCTAGAATTAAAGGCATTTGCTGCCACCACTCAGCAAAATCATCCTTTTAGGGGACACTGGTGTAGCAAATTCAACTTTTTAATAATTTGATTATAAAAATACAATTAAATCTTGCTTTGTACAAAGTTAAGTGGAACAAATAATGACTGAAGAGGCAGGGAATATGAGATGTATATATTTTTATATATGTTTTATATATACGTTATATAAATACACACACATCATGTAATCATAAGGGAGAAAGGTGCCATTGGCCATGCCAGAGAGAGAGGAGCAGCGAGTTGCAATTGGAGTTCCAGCTCTCAGCCCACCAGAAGGGACTCCTCTGAGAGGCCAATCTTGTTTAGGCAAGGCCGCGGGACTACAGGTCCTGGAATGTCTTTTGCTTCTGCTGTGGATCTCTTTCTCTGGTGTCCAGCATGGTGTCAGTGGATGCGAGGAGAGTTCCATTGCCTGTTATATAATGTGTTTGGACATCATCCCATTCTACTGGGGATTTTTACCTGTGAATTATCCCTAAACTGTATTGTCTAATTTGATAATGATGATAGCTTATACAGAGTTTTGATGAATAAAAATAAATTCAAGGACATGTTTCACAGTTGGGGTCTGTGAGTCTCACCTAAGGAGCTGCATGGATTGCAGCTCAAGTTAATGATTAACAATTGAGTTCCCAAAGCCCAGATAGTTTAAATTCTTTTAACCTTAATGTTGGGAGATGTGTTCACAGGTCTCAGAGTGAATCACAGCTGAAACAATGCTTTGAAAATAATAATAAGTTAGACTAAGATGTTTTTGTTAAATAAATGAGGTGAAAAACCCAAGAAGACAATCTAAAGTTTTAGAGAGGGACATAGTTGAATGTGGAACTCTTTGTGGTCAGGCAACAAGAACAAAGCACCCTAAGTATCACTGGCTGATGTACTCTCCTTGCTAGATTTGGTTGATGACCAAAGGTAATGATAAATTCTTTATCCCCATTTCTGCCCTTAATTTCCTACTAATGAATGGATATATACCATAAAGATTTAAGTAGAGCTGACTGATTCTTTTTCATATATAAAAGTTTAGGTTTGTGATTCCTTTAAAATTCCTTACAAGATTACCTTTCAAGACAAGTTATAAAGTAGCTGTAACTGCAAAATGCACCTGCAGTGAAAGACCTGACAAGAACACCTTGCTTGCCCACATGGCTAATCAAGTTGCTTGGGTATGAATATATGTGGGTTCTTGGGATAATTTGTTTTTTACCTGTAATACATAAAATGTTTAATCATGTGAGGGAGATGAAAGCATGCTTTTACCTGTAATCATTCACTTGAGAAATGGAATGCAACTCTTTCGACTCTTGTACTGCCTGGAAGATTCTGTTGGGGTATAAAAGCTGTAAAACAACATGAGATAGAGGACGGAGAATAAAGAGAGGAAAAAGAAGAAGAAGAAAGACAGAAACCATCAAGAGAGTTTCTGAGTGCCTTTTCCCCTAACCCCCCCCCTCCCCTGAGAGAAAAGATTAGCTTTGCCAACACATGGATTCCTGTCAAAGCCCTGCACTGCTGAAGGCTGGCCCCCCAGACCGCAGGAGAAGGGGGTCCTGGAAGTTTCTCCAGCTTTTCATAGTTCTGTGAAAACTTATTCAAGGTCTGGGCATCAGTTTTGCTATTTATGAAAGAACATTGATCTAGACTGATTCCTTCCAGCTGTTAACTCTCCACTACTGATTCCTTCCAGCTGTTAACTCTCCACTACTGATTCCTTCCAGCTGTTAACTCTCCACTACTGATTCCTTCCAGCTGTTAACTCTCCACTACTGATTCCTTCCAGCTGTTAACTCTCCACTCTCCAGAGAAACAGAATGAGATCTAAGTGAAATGAGAGAAAAGTAGTAGTGACAACGGAAGCCAAGGTCTTATTTCCACCAAGTTTTTTTTTTTTTTTTATTAAAACATTGCGTATTCTCAGAAAATACATTTTGTAGAATCAAGATTCGGTATATTTGGGAAAAGTAGCTTACCAACTTAGAGTGAATAACAGCAGCATCCCATTTAGAACTCAGAAGCTAAAAACTTGATCCAAGACTAATCAAATAAACCTGAAGGTGGAACTCAACATCCTAACATCATTCTATCTTTCTTTTCTTCTTTTTTCTTTTTTTTTTTTTGTTTGTTTGTTTGTTTGTTTTGAGATGGGGTTTCTTTGTAGCTTTGGAGCCTGTCCTGGCTCTTATAGACCAGGCTGGCTTCAAACTCACGGAGATCCTCCTGCCTCTGCCTCCCAAATGCTGGGATTAAAGGCGTGCACCACCACCACCGCCTGGCTCAACATCATTCTTAAAAAAAAAAAAAAAAAAAAAAAAAACTTAATATCAGATGCTGGATAAGATGGCAAAGGTTTATAACGCGAAACCTCAAATGGCTGAGGCAGGAAACCACAATGAATTCCAGATCAACCAGCGCTACATAGCAAGAAAAGAACCTTTTTTTTTTTTTTAAAGACAAAACAAAACCCTGTATAGTGTATAGTGGAAAGCTAGAATACTTATTGGAGAAACCTAAAAGTGTTTCTCATTCTTTTCCATGAAACTGAAATAGGCAGCTGCACTGTGCTGCTGTTTTGTTCCATCAGCTACTTGAGATCTGCCTAAGGGGTCAGAAAGACTTTGCTATCATTAAAAGTGAAGGGGCAGATTAGAGAACTTTATACTGGTTGGGATACGCCAAAAAACTCACATGATACCAGTACCCTTTACTTGTGTGATAGATCCCTTCTCCAATTGCCTCTGCCCTTGCTCTTTTAGATGAAAATCATTTCCTTTCTATCCTTCTAGACTGCTTCTGATTTATAAAAGATACCTATTAATATCTACCTCACAGATTTGTGTAAAGATTAAATGGGTTCATATACTACAAGCATGTATATATAGATGGGTGACTGACATGTTAAGCACTCAATAAATGTTAAAAATCATTTGATATATTTAAAAAGTATTAACATAACAGGCAAATCTCTAGTATAGACTTGAATGACTAGAAAACATATTGCAGTCTGACCCTGCTCATCTCCTAAGTACATTCCACCCAAAAGCAATTAATTATGTTGAGTAGCTGTGCCCCCAAAGCTTAGAAAAAGCGAGTAGCAAAAATGTATGCGTGTTTCCGTAGTTAAATCGGTCTTGGTTGTTTTCTGGAGAGAGGGTTTCCACTGTGTACTATCCTGAAATTCACTCGGTAGACTAAGCTGGCCTTGCACTCAAGAGATGCAATCGCCTCTACCTCCCCAGAGCTGGGATTAAAGGCGTGCACCACCACTGCCCGAAACCCTTTTGAAACTAGCCTCCTTACACGAGACCGCACGTAGGCCAACCTGGCGGGAACAAAGGTAACACATCACATGACCTTAAAATTCTAATCCTACTTCCACTTAAGACACTAACATAGACGTGTCCCATCCACTAGGCCAGGTTTATGCACTGTTGGGAATTAAGCCCAGGTTTTTTTGCACCCGCTGAACTTTACATTCTCAGCCCTGATCTCTACTTCTAAAAAATTGGGCCAGAAAATACAGCCCAAAGTTCATTTATACTTCCTTTCGTAAATTCAGTCTGTGGCTTCTCAGGACACAAAGTTGAGCCACTGGCAGACAGTTCTTTGCGTTACCCTTCCGTATTTGTGCACTACACCTGGCACCAGAATCGCGCTCTGCGCAAGTGTTCAGGAACCCTTGCCCTAGAACTCGTTCATGTTGGCAGCTCTAACACTGACAATTTAGTGGCTCTGAAAAGAGCCTTTGGTGGTGTCAATAGTCGCTTGGGAAGTTTACTTGGCGCTGGTGTACTTGGTGACGGCCTTGGTGCCCTCGGATACCGCGTGCTTGGCCAGCTCCCCGGGCAGCAGCAGGCGCACGGCCGTCTGGATCTCCCGGGACGTGATGGTCGAGCGCTTGTTGTAATGCGCCAGGCGCGACGCCTCGCCCGCGATGCGCTCGAAGATGTCGTTCACGAACGAGTTCATGATGCCCATGGCCTTGGAAGAGATGCCGGTGTCGGGGTGGACCTGCTTCAGCACCTTGTACACGTACACCGAGTAGCTCTCCTTGCGGCTGCGCTTGCGCTTCTTGCCGTCCTTCTTCTGGGCCTTGGTCACGGCCTTCTTGGAGCCCTTCTTCGGGGCGGGAGCAGACTTTGCTGGTTCAGGCATGATGGAGAACCAGAGTTGTAAAACACCAACGGGAAACCAAGACAGGCCATACCTTGTATACACTTTATCTAGCGCTTCGTATGCAAATAGAGTGAAGTGTTCTGTGTCTTGTTAGTGGTCACTCAAAGAAAAAGGTTGGGTCTATTTTGATCCAATCAGAATACAAAGCTCCCCAAACCTCGTTTCCATTGGTTAAAATGAACTCAGGCTGTTAACCAATGATGTGTCTCCTTTTTCGCGCCCTGGCTTGACTATAAAAACCAAGGGAGTTGACCTTATTTTGTTTCGTAACCTCCAGCTTGTTAAGGCTTTTAGTATGTCTGGACGCGGCAAGCAGGGCGGCAAGGCTCGCGCCAAGGCCAAGACCCGCTCCTCCCGGGCCGGCCTGCAGTTCCCCGTGGGCCGCGTGCACCGCCTCCTTCGCAAGGGTAACTACTCGGAGCGGGTGGGCGCCGGCGCCCCGGTGTACCTGGCGGCCGTGCTGGAGTACCTGACGGCCGAGATCCTGGAGCTGGCTGGCAACGCGGCCCGCGACAACAAGAAGACGCGCATCATCCCGCGCCACCTGCAGCTGGCCATCCGCAACGACGAGGAGCTCAACAAGTTGCTGGGCCGCGTGACCATCGCGCAGGGCGGCGTCCTGCCCAACATCCAGGCGGTGCTGCTGCCCAAGAAGACCGAGAGCAGCCACAAGGCCAAGTGAGCAGGTTTTGATAATCCCACCAAAGGCTCTTTTCAGAGCCACTCATATAATCCAGAAAGCAGCTGCTGCATGGAAACCTAAAAACTCAGTTAAGTGTCACAAACATTTAAATACGTTTAACTATTTTTATATTGTGTCTGTTTGGATTTTGAGAAACTTTTGCCTAAATATTAACTCTAACTTAATCTCTACTACAGAACATAATTATGGTCTACTAAATGACTAAATGTCATTCTGGCAAACTCTTGGCCCGCCGTTAAAGGTACGTTTTTGAGGATACCTCTGGATAATACAGCCTAGAAAATCTTATCCCCGTGGAAATTGCTTCCAGCTGGGGAAACGAAGGTACAGGATATCAGGTGGTAGATAACTCCCGGAAGAAAATGCCTAACACATTTAAGGTGTATAGCAACTAATATTATAGAGGTGTACAAAGACTTCATTAAAGGTACTGTTTTATCAGAAACAAGTTTAAAGGGAACTAGATAATTTGTCGCATGAAGTGTGCCAGATAAGAATACTTCTGAAAAAAATCATAAAGGTTAGCTCTGAAACAACGAAGCTGCTCCCCAGCAGCAGCATTCACAAGTGTAAGAAATAAATTATGGTCCATTTTCAATGTGAGATGCACTGAAAGTTCAGAGTTATGCAGGAGCTAGCTGGCACAAACTATCTCAGAATCCTGAGAGATGGAAAGCTACAGGTGATCTATTGCATTACTGAGCACAGAGAAGCGGGCAGCCTAAGTCACAAATTAAACATTAGGTAAAGCTCTGTGTCCTAAACCTATATAGGGTGGGGAGTTTGGGAAGAGGGCAAGTCCTGAACCGGAGATTCTCCTGATCGAGGCACTTTAAAAACCAACCTTGGGCTGGTTAGGTGACTCAGCAGTTAAGAACATTGGCTGCTCTTCCAGAGAACCTAAATTCGACACTCAGCAATTATACGGTGGCTCACAACGACCTATAGTGGGGTTTGATGTCCTCTTCTGAAATGCAGGTGTACAGAGAGAGCACTCATCACACACACACACACACACACACACACACACACACAAAAGAAAATTTAAAAAAAAAAAATTATTAAAAAAAAAAAACTCTTAGCCTGATGGTGGTGGCAACAGCCCTGCCTTTAATCCTAGCACTAGGGAGGCAAAAGCAGGTGAATGAATCTCTGAGTCCGAGGCCAGTCTTAACTACAGAATAAATTCCAGGTTAGATAAGGCTACATAGAGAGCCACCTTTGTCTTTTCTCTGTGCAGAATCATATATTAAAAACTTCGTTTTCACTAGTCTATTCTCTAATTTCCAACTGTTGGACCCTGAAGTCCAACTACCAGGAGGAGTCACCCCAAGAGACCATCTCTCACACCACAGCTGATGTAAAAGCATGAGGATTTTATTAATTCTGTCATAACAGGGTCTTTCAGCATTCAAGAAGCCAGAAAGACCCCAAATAGCTGCTACAGGCTACTTTTAAAGCAAAAAGCCACAGAAATGGGGGGGGGGGTTAAATCTGGGAGTTGTTTAACTATTATGGTTAGCTTATTTAAAAGGGCTATTACCAATAATTGGCTGGAGAGCGGTTGCCAGATCAGATGATGTAAGGAAACATCTGAGGGTCACTTTGCCCCTTTCCCAGGAACTGAGTCAAAACACCAGGAACTGAGTCAACACCTGAGGGTTATCTTGCCCCTATTTAATAACTTCTATTGGAGAACATTTACAAGGACTCAGGAAGATGATGGAAAGTTTCCAACATTTCAGTACGTGCATGTGTAGTTGTTAGGTACCCCGGGGGGGGGGGGGGGGAACTAAGGTACTGAGGCTGAGAGGGCTCAGCTTAAAGTTCTACACAACAAAGTATTCATGTTCAATCCCTCACCTACCTTCTTTTTGTGTGCTCTTCTCACTAACTACCTGGTTTTATATGGATATGGACCCCCCAAAAAAATAGTTCATGGTGTGCATGTGTATATGCATGTATGTATGTATGTATGTATGTATGTATGTATGTATTATGTATGTATGTATGTGAAGTGGATGATAAAATTTAGATTAATTCAGGGTTTTTTTTTTTTTTTAATTACCACAATAGTGCAAATCCTACCGCTCAGAGTAGTAGAAACTCGGAGATTCTTGCTCAGAGCCTATCTGGTAGTGAGAAGGATACAGTCCTCATTCTGACACAATTAACAGCCTAAAAAGCCAGATGAGCGATCAGCATAAAATTACATGTGCTCTGCTCAAAAAGTAGAGCTTAATTATTAGTGTGTTTAAATAATGCAGATTCTTGGTCCAGTAAACTTAACCTCAGAGCCCACAAAGCTCAAGTAGTTAGTGTGACCTGGGAGTCACTGCTGAGAAAGAATTCAGGATATCGGGTGTGTTCAATAACCACAGCCCCTTGCAGCGAGAGAAGTTGGAAAAGGAGGTCCCACAGCAACCCACGAAACAAAGGAAGGAAATTCTGCACCTTTATGGGCTTGAGGAAAGAGGACTCCACCTTTAGAGAAAGGTCTTTTGAGTTTATCAGGACATAAGGCAGTAATCTATGTGCCACCCTTCTGTGGGGCTGCAACAGGTTAGCTTCTCGGCTTTGGAAAGGTGCTGGACAGGACAGAAGATATGGCTGACCCTCCGCAAGGGATCTGACAACTCAGTGTGTACCCTAAGAGGGTAAAAGCACGTGTTTAGATTAAATGGGGCAGGGATGGAAATGCATTCTCAGCTGGGGAAGAGGGGAGCTGTTATCTTACAGGCTTCAGAGGCTCAGAATGTGACTTTGTGTCACTTGTCCCTGTGGTCCTGTTGGTATGTTACCACTTTCTATTCTTGTAAAGATTTCCCTAGCAGGAATCAATACTGGTGCATTCCCTAGTATTGAAGACAACAGAAACCAGATGGCGCTGTTTTCCTTCTCTTTGATATAAAAAAGAACCTAAGGTACTTATCTAGATGACTCATCCTAAAAATTAAAATCTAGACATTCTTTTTTTCAAGACAGGGTTTCTCTGTGTATCAGCCCTAGCTGTCCTGGAAACTAGCTCCTGTAGACCAAGCTGGCCTCAAACTCACAGAGCTCCACCTGCCTCAGCTTCCTGAGCGCTGGGATTAAAGGTGTGCACCACCACCCAGTTTAGACATTTTTTTTAAGATAACATTTTTTTAACCTCACAACAGGAAAAGGTCTTTTACATAATGTTATGAGATAAAAAAAAAAAAAAAAAACCCCAGAAACCACTCAGTTTCAAATCGAGAGTCTGTATTAAGTCAGCCAGCGACTGCCTGGAGAGAAACATTTCTCACACAGTAGCCCTAAGGGTATAATACAGGGATTTTTTAAAGATGAAGAACATAGAAAAACTACATCCTGGTTGGCAGTTGCAGAGAGAAACAAGCAAGCAGTTTAACAAGAGCCAAGAAAATGCAATTAGCTGGGGTATTAAGACCCTTTCTTTCTTTTCCTTTTTTTTTTTTTTTAAATTTTTCGAGTCAAGGTTTCTCTGTAGCTTTGGAGCCTGTCTTGGAACTAACTCTTGTAGACCAGACAGACTGGCCTCGAACTCACAGAGATCTGCCTGCCTCTGCCTCCAGAGTGTTAGGATTAAGGGCATGTGCCACCACCGCCTGGCAAGACCTGGCAAGAGTTTCTAGAACAGTGCTTTCCTATGGGACTTCTCAGGGCTGGGGATAGCAACCAAAGAAAGATGCCTTCGGCTCAGATAAGATGGGGAAACCTTTACCCTGTTACAATAACTTCAATGGTTCAATTGCGAGAAAGAAAAAGTAAATTTGATCAAGGACCTGATGTTAAGAAAATAGACAGCAGTGAGCAGCCAATATGACCAGATCTGAGATCTACAATCTGCTAGATTAGAGTATAAAACACACCTGCTGGGTGTCATCAAGGAGACTATGTCAGCCTCACAAAGAACATGGACAGTCTAAGAGACGTTCATGTGTAAGATGCAAGCCACAGGGCTGGGAGTGTGGTTCAGCTGATAGAGTGTTTGCCTTGTATGCATGGGACCCTGAGTCCAGTCCCCAACACTACAAAAAAGAAATGCAACTCAGGAGCATTTAAAGAGATGACCAAGCACACAGGCAACCAAAATCCTTTAAATACATATAAACGGGAAGATTTTATTGTAGAGCTTTATCACCATGCATTATTTGTTTTCTACTATATGCATTATACATCATCACTATAAACATTGTATATTCCAAAGCTGATGGCTGGATTTAAGAGTCGACAGTAACAGACAATGCAAAGTCCTGGTGTGGATGTAAGCTATCATCTCAGTGTTCAAAGCCACCGCTGTCCTGAACCATCAACACTGCACTGTGCTTATTAATATTTTCTTTTTCTTCTGGGTTTTTTAAATTAAAAAAAATAAATAAAAATGTGTTCTCTCTCAAAAGGGGGTGAGGGGGAACTGGATAAATTGGCCATTCCGCCTCTAGTTATCACAAGTAAAATACCCACATAGGAGCATAGAGGGAGCTGAGAAACAGTAGAAAAATCTTTAGTTTTACTCCTGAGACAGATGTTAAGCAGGGCATGGCAAGTGCCCCCAGGAGGATTTTATGACGCTATTGGCCTTTAGAAAAGATTTATGTGTACACAGGGTAATTTCAGTGGGGTGGGGGGGCGAGGGAGGGAGAACCACCTATATTCAGGACTGTAGTGTTTACGTTCTTAATCCCAGCTCTGGGAAGCAGAGGCAGGCAGATTTTTGTGAGTTCGAGGTCAGCCTGGTCTACAACTCAAGTTCCTGGACAGCCAGTGCGGTTAACCCAGAGAAACCCTGTCTCAAAAAAAAAAAAAAAAAAAAAAAAAAAAAATTAAAAAGTGCTTATGTGAGGAGAGGAACGACAGGCTGGCAGGGTGTGTGGACAAACGGATGCCATCTGGCCACTGTGGGAAGGGACACGCGGATGGGGCCGGTCTGAAAGGAAAGAGTTGGAAGGTAACCGCAGGGAAGCAGATCCACAGCACTGTAAACTCTGTCTCTCAGGTCTTGCCATTTGTGAGTGCTCTGTGAGTGCAGATGCCCTCAGTCTTCTCCACAAAAGATCATTCCAGGGAGCATCAGGTGTGGCCAATGCTTATAATGCCAGCCCTTGGGAGACAGGATGACTGTTGCAAGTTTGAAGCCAGTCAGGGCTCAAAGTTCCAGGCAAACCTGGACTTTCTAGAGACCCTGTCTCAAATTGACAGAGGAGGGAGGGAGGGAAGGAGGGAGGGAGGGAGATCAATTTCATTCTTATACGATGCTAAGCTGCCTTCCTCTAAGTTCGCCACCACCTTTCCCCACGCATCAAATGGAAGGTGCAGTGAGGAGGTCTCTAGTCTGCTCTGATGCCCCATCACCCAAAGTTAGAGACTCCGACAGCATTCGGAAGGGGTTGTCGCGTTTCACCCACTTCTTTATTCATTTCTCCATGTCCCCTATTTAGTTTATTATAACCTGGAGGAGAGGGAATTAGTCTGTTTTAACCTCGTGGGGCAAAGAACTAAACAAGAGGCGGGAGATGCGCAGAGCTCCCAGCATCATGAGAAAGCCAGGGTATCTTTGAAAGGTGGGGGCGGGGTAGGGGTATCTCAGGAGAGGGCATGTGGGAGCTCACTGACCGGACTTCCTACAAAAATCTTCAACTGGGCCAGCTTTCTCTGCCAGATTAAAGTAGGAGAGCCAGTCAAAACGGCCCACGCTTTAACCCTAGTACTTGGGCAGATAGATCTCCGAGTTTGAAGCCAGCCTTTATAGAAAAGTAAATTTTTGCTGTTTTGTTCGTTGTTTTATCTCCAATATCTGGAAAAGTAAGGACTGAAGCCCAATGGAGAACAACTTTAGGGAACAGATGAAAATGAAGAAACTGTTAAAATATACGGAAACGTCCAATATTCCCTCTAGGGGGCGCAAGTCACCACGAAATAAAATTGTCAAGCATTTAAATTTGAAATTTTATACTTTACATTTACAAAAATATTTCTTAAATGCTGGAAATTCTCTTTGTATAAAGATGGAGACATGCGTGTGGTTTCTTTGGTGCAGGATCAAGTAAACACGGGAAATAGCTCTGTTTCACACAAGCCATATATAGAGAGACTATAATGGTATAGGTGCTTAAGGGGGGCCCTGTGGCTTAGCTGGTCAAAGCACCTGTCTAGTAAACAGGAGATCCTGGGTTCGAATCCCAGCGGGGCCTTCTTCCATTGTGTTTTGTCACACTAATATCACCATCTCCAAATATGTTGAAAGTGCTTCGTGACATTTCTAGTTGGCCATCTTGGCGAATCCCTGAATTGAACTCTTTTAAAGGGTAAATGTCTCCTGACACAAAAAAAAAAAAAAAAAAAAAAAAAAAAAAAAAAAAAAAAAAAAAAAGAGGAAGGTCTGCTACCTACTTTGTTATCTTGCAGTACAGTGACACCTAAATTCTGCTGTAGAAATTCAGGTGGAATCTCTTAGCCTGTGCCAGCCAACCTGTTCAGTCAAATGACGGACTCTGATTACCAATACCAAAGAAATAATAAGCCATGTCATTTGGTTTGGAGCAGGATTCATTTTTACTTTTGAGAACAAGGAAAATAGTTATGCTGAAATTTATACCCTGATCATTCTGTTTTTTAAGAACCTTAAGAATTTGGAGTTGTCTTTATCATTTTATATGACACAGAAAAAAACTCAGTCTTTCTTAGTATCATAATTCTTTCTGGTTCGTGATCCTCCTGACTTAACTTCCCCAAAGCTAAGCTAACATCCTGAGCCAACATCCACACCGAGCTTATAGTCTTCATTCTTAGGAAATTACATGAGACCTTTCTTGTTTGAAATATAAATACAATCAATCATATTAAGTGTTTTTTATCTACACCGTTTTGGTTTTGATGCTAGTGTTGGTTAGGGACTTAAGGCTGTAACTATATCAATGCCTCACCAAAAGAAAAAACGTGAGATATTCTGAGTGAGGAAAACTAGATTTACTTTCAGTTATTCTAATGTATCAGGATTTAGTTGGTGAGGCTCTGGATTTGGTTGAATTAGCCGGCTAATTTAAGAAAATACTCTGCTGGCCCGTACGGGGATCGAACCCGCGACCTTGGCGTTATTAGCACCACGCTCTAACCAACTGAGCTAACCGGCCGGCGCCTGAGCAAGTGCCTTTCTTAGATATACTTAAGATACATGACTACCATTTTTGTTTAATTTTTTTTTTTTTTCAAAAGCATGGGAGCTTGTACTGTTACTTAAAAGACAAGTGGAGACAACAAGCAGCCGCTGTTGGTGCCTGCACAAACACAACTCTGCTTCTCCAAAGGGAACAGAATCTCTCAAACTGCGAATTCTGACCTGAAAAACCTGAGAGTTTGGCGCCTCGGAGCCTAGGGGTCGCGCGCTTCCTCAGCCCGTCTCGGGGCGCTGCACCTCCGCCACTGTTCCCGGGACCTGCCACTCAGCTGGCGGAAATCAGTCTCTAGCTGCAGTACCGCATGAAGACGCCCGGTGGCACCCGCCACTCTTTACCCAAACAAAGCATGTCTGTAACAATGCAAGAGAGTCAACAACCCAGGGCACAGGTCACCACCGACAACGGCGTCTGTTTTGCCATTGCCTGCCTTCTGTAGGACGAGCTTGGGAAAGGGCACACCGAGACTTGCCTCAAGTCCACGGTGACTTTGGTGATGCATCGACCGGCACTTTTCAGATAGGTTCTGCGACTTTATTGTCAGCTGGAACTCATTTTCCAAACGATTTAAATATAAAAATTGCGATTGTTGCCTTATTCACAACGAACAAGGGCATTTTTTGTCGAATTAATTATAGACCCGGAGCGACCGTATTTACTCACCAGCTCTCCAGATGAAACTTGTAAACTTTGTGGTTTTATTTGTTTGGTTGGGTTTGTTTGAGGTTTTCGTTGTTGGGAGTTTGGGGTTTTTGTTTGCTCTGAGTTTTTAGTTTCTTTGTTCTGATTTGGGTTTTAGTTTGTTTTGAAAAGTCTCCTTGAACTTGTTATGTGGCCACCGATGATCTTCTTACCTGTCTCCAGAGTTTACGGAATTACAAACCTGGTTATCACAAATGAAAGCCAGCGTGCTGCTGTCATGGCTACACACTGTGTTTTTAAGGAGCGGAATGCTTTAAAATAACAGTGAGTCGGTTAGAGTTTTCCAGAGAAACAGAACAATGAGATGTGCACATACACAGACATTTGTTTTAAGGAACTGGCTCACATGGTTGCGGAGATTGGCAAAGATTCTTTGGCCACACTGCAATCAAACTCCTGAACCATTTCCCAGGCCCTTCCTTGTAAAATCCACCTGCAGTAAAGATGTCTACAAAGTAAGTTCATTGAGAGAGCGTGTCAGTGCCCTCAAACTCTTACCTCAGTATCTACTCGAGTTCTTTACCTCCCTCTCTCCCCTGCAGAATGTTGGCTCTCCCTGGTTTGTTACCAGCAAGAAGCATTTGAGGTCAGTTTAGTGAGAAATACCTTTACTGTGTTTGTCCACTAAGCCCATGCTATCCACCCCATTAACCTCATACTGCTCCTCAACACATTCCACTGCCCTGTGCTATGTGCAGACTTGAGCGCAGTCTCCCACACAGCAAGACCCTCTTTCAGTGGTCCCTGTGCATTCCAGTCCAAAGAAAATTGCTGGAAGAATACAGTTGCCCAGAATCCCCAAACCCACCCCCACCCCTGACATTCACCCCTGATGTTGATTATGGAATACCCACACACATATTCTTTACTAAATGTCCACCAATTTAAATGTGCCTCATCCAAAACTCAACCAAGCAGAAACACCTAGAATGAGTTTTTACTAAGTATCTGAACGCCACAGCCTAGTTAAGATGATACATAAAATTAACCAGCACAGCGGGCGCGTGGTTTTATTCTGCAGTTTCCAGACAAGGTCAAGGACACTTGGGGCCTGACTGGCGTTCATCACACAAAATGGATATCATGAGTCAGGATGATACAGGCTTGTGTACTGGCTGGTACTGTGTGTCAACTAGACCCAAGCTAGAGTCATTAGAGAGAAGGGAGCCTCAGTTTAGGAAATGTCTCCATGAGATCCACGTGTAAGGCATTTTCTCAATTAGTAATTAATGGGGGAGGGCCCGGCCCATGGAGGGTGGTGCCGTCCCTGGGCTGGAGGTCCTGGGTTCTACTAAGCAAGCAGGCAGAGCAAGCTTTGGGATGCAAGCCAGTAAGCAGCTCCCCTCCATGGCCTCTGTGTTCCAGCCTTGCTTGAGTTCCTGTTCTGACTTCCTCCAATGATTGACTGTGAGCTGGAAGTATGAGCCAAATAAACCCTTCCCTCCCCAACTTGCTTTTCAATGATGGTGCTTTGTTGCAGTAATAGAAACCCTAACGAAAACAGCTTGGTAACGGCAGAGATGATTGTGTTTGTCATGACATTGAGGAGGCGGAGACTACGCCTCCCAAGGAGGCTGCTCCCCTAACATGAGGCAGGCTGTGCTGTGGTGTCCATTCCCCCGAACCGTAAAAGGAGGGAAAGTTGTCTTAATTCCTGCATGCAATTTGAGGGAAATTATTATGGGAAAAGAAACAGCTAGTTTAAAAAAAATGTTCTTATTGCATCATGAGACAAATGTCAGTGTATTTTTATTAAATACAGTAGGCAGGTTGTTCTGTTGCATTCGTTAGCATTTTTAAATTATGCATTGTAGAGGAGGGAGTGGGACCTGGGATTGGTACATAAAATGAAAAAAAAAAAGATAGTTTGTTTTCTTTTTAAAATAATTCCTTAGCGGGGCAGGGTGAGCACACGTTGAATCCCAGTACTCAGAAGGCTGAAAGCAGGAGGATTCTTGTGTATTTGGGGATAGACTGAGCAACTTAGGGAATTCCAGGTCATCCTGAGCTACGGCGTGAAACTTGTCTAAAAATCAAAAACGATGGTGATGGTGTGCCAAAGGCCTTGAACCAGACTGAGGACTCATTGTGACGAACATTTGTGCGTGGGGCTAATTGGACAGAAGGGTCTACTGCATGACACACCACAGCTCCCAGTGCCACCAGGATGAATGAAGAGATGCTGGAAAGATGGAGGAGCAAGGTGGGGATTTTTGTTGTGGTTTGGTTTGGTTTGGTTTTCAATTGCTTTTTTTGGGAGGGGGGGGTAGTGCAGAGATGAGAGGAGGATATGGATGGACCAGGAAGTAAGAGGGATTGGGGTGCAGAATGGGAAGTTCCCAAAGAATCAATGAAGTATTATGTTACTGGGTGGGGGTGGGGGAATCAAAGCAAAACATCTGGGCATGATGGCACACTCCTTTAATCCCAGTACTCCAGAGGCAGAGGCTAACCGGTGCCTGCTCTGTATAGTGATTCCAGAACATCCAAGGCTACATAGTGAGACCCTGTTTCGAAACAAACAAAAAAATCTTAATCAGAGGAGGACAGAAATATTGAAAGTTTTCTGTATTCTATGTTCAATTAGTTTTATACTAATTACTATGTCACTTTTATACTAGTAGTCGTGTTTGTGTTGAATGATAGCATTTATACATAAGTAACTGAACAGCAAATAGAATAATTTTAAATAAACACCTTTTTTTTTCCTTTTTCTTTTTTCACATTAAAAAAATAGTACCTATCAGGAGTCTGTATTTTGTATTTGGTCTTGTGTGATTACGTTTGTTAGTTTGGGCCTGGTATCCCGCCCCACCATCACTCGTGGGCTTGGCCTGCAGTGCTCCTCCCTGAGAGGTGCAAAACCAAAAAAACAAAGGTAGATTCTGCTTTTTATGTTTAAGTGTGGCCTTCTACCTTGCTCCACCACCCAGCTGTAGCTGGCTAGAAAACACTGAGCACGCCACACCTTGGTGGATCTATTTTCAAACAAATAGTTGCTTCCAAAAAAAAAAAGCTAGCCGCACTGTTTCCGCCCGGTTCCGAACCGGGGACCTTTCGCGTGTGAGGCGAACGTGATAACCACTACACTACGGAAACAACACGCTGGCAGGGCTCCTAGTGCCACACCCATGTATTACAGAGAAAGTTACTAATGCTAGGTTTTTAGAAATGATCATTTTTAAGGAGGTAGGATTCTCTCTCTCTTTTATATTTATAAATTATAAATAATAGCGAATAAACTCTGCCCAAACTTCGAGCGAGAGAGAAAAGCTAAGGACACATTCTGCAAAAAAGGATTTCCAGACTACAAACTCTGTCTACACAGCTTACTTCCGTATGTTCAACGCATCTGGATGCTCATTCTTGGAGAAAGAAAACAATTCCTAGGGAATCTGAAGTTAGCACTGTGAGCCCAGGAAGAGGGTCAGAGGCCATTAGCACCGCGTGCAACTATTAAGCGTTATTTCCTTTGCAGGCAATCAACTCGACGTAGTCACTTGTGCCAGGATTCTGGAAAATTTTGAGAAACAAACGAAACCTTGAAGTAACGCCACCATCTACAACAGAATGCAAATATCTAAAGGCATGATTTTTGCCCCCTGGGAAACAGGTGTCTTCTTTGGCTGCCTTTATAAAATCACGATAGTGTCAAGTTTCTGTTGTTTGATTGTCCAAAGCAAAGGATGAAGAACACAGAAAATAACCTGTATAGACCTTGATAAGTGCCCATCCCACCCCAGTTTGTCATCTGTACATCATGCGTTTTTTATCCATCTATAGTTCTCATGGTCATTCATAATTAGCCTGTCTTCATGAAGCCTAACATGATAGATTTACCTGTTTCTTCGGGACTGCCAGTCCTTAAACTGTTGTTTATTTGCTTGCTTACTTCAGTGCTGGCATTACAAATGTGCACCCTTAACCCAGTCCATATAAATCTTGATGGAGTGTTTATTGTCGCTGTTGTTTGGGGTGTTTTGTTTGGTTGGTTGGTTTCTGAGATAGTGTTTCTCTGTATAGCCCTGACTGCCCTGGAACTCTCTCTGAAGACCAGGCAGGCCTCAAAATCAGAGATCTATCTATGTGTCTGCCTCTGCCTTTGCCTCCAAAGTGCTAGGATTAACGTTGTGCACCAAAAGCACCTGCTTTAAATATTGTTTTAATACTACTAATAACATTTCTCTTGTCTGTTTATCGTCCCTTTTACAGGCCTGGGTCACAGTGGTTGGTGAGTAAAGATATTTCTTCTCCCCTACAAAGCGTGGGTAGGACACAAAAACCAGGGAAATTTAGTAGGAATGCTTGCCTGGGTTGACATTTTTGGTAAGATTTAGAAGTTTTCTGTCTGTAATAAAGTAAGGGTGGAAGGTGAGAACTATGACCTTCCTGAACCAAGTTTACTGAAATGATTCTCTAGTTTCAGCTTTTGACTCCAGTGATAGCTGGGAGTAGCTGTTCTACCCACCCTAAGAATGTTAGTGTCTCTTGCAGAGAGACAAGACACTATCCTGTCTGGGGGAGCTGTCCCCTGAGACTCTCCTGATACTCTTCAGGATGTGTCCCTGACCCTTGGGGGTAAAAATCAAAGTGTGACTTTTGAGAAGATGTGTCACAAACTAGAAGTACGTCATTTTAGTCATCATTCATTCATTCACTGGAGACAGCGCCACATTGCAGCCCAGGCTGGCCTAGAACTTGTGCCGATCCTCAGCCTTCTGGCTACTGGGATTACAGGCCACCATGCCACGTTAAATTTCTCCATGTGTACTGATTGAAATCTGACAAACCTAAAGAAGAAGGAATTTTGAGGGTGTGGGATCAAGGGAGAAGGGTTATAAACATTGTATCAGATCAAACTCATTGACTCATTAGGCAGAGATTCCTGATCCAGGGCTACAGGTCAAGGGGATGGGGATGGTTCCAAGTGATTCAGGTTAATTAATGCATAAGCCACAGTTAGAGCAAATCAACAAAATGAAACTGAAATATCAGCTCTCTTTTAATACACTGCAGAGCAAAATACCTACCGACTGGAGAGATTCAAATGCTAAAACGAGATTTATGTAGGAAATAGGTCCTCCTTGAAAATGGTGTTACACTTCCCCAGAGGGCCTTCTGCCATGGTTGTGAGAACATTCATGCACACAGCTCTAGTGCCCTCAAGATGCTCTGTGATAAGGACTCTTCCTTTCTTCCTAGACATCATAGTGAATTCAGCATGCTGTGATCCCGCTGCCCTTGCTCCCCCTGACCGACAGCAGAACTTCCTTGTACTCCATAATTGACAAGGATGTTTGTGTTTTTCCTGGCCGGTGTTCCCAGTACACGATGCCCTAATCTTGACCTCTGGCTGCTCAGCAGGTCTCGGGCCATCTGCCTAAAGCTATAAAAGGCTCTAGCTTAGGACAAATAAAAGTTGCTGTTCTTCCACCTAAAAAGAAGCCTTCGTGTCTCAATCCTGGCACCCTCTGCCAGTCTCGGCATGAAGAGGCGCTGGCACAGCACAGCAATAATTGTGATTAGTAGAAGTCAGAGTGAGAAGGCCCAATGTGGGCGCTAGACTACCAAAGACAAGATGGAAATGGCGCGCGCGGCCCGATTGCATCTTCCTGGAGATGCCTGCTTTTCAAGCTCGAGTTCACTCCAGTGTGAGAGCATTGAGAGATGGAACTTTTAGAGGATAATTAGAGTTAAATGAGGTCACAATGGGGGACTGTAATCCAGTGCAACCTGTGTCCTTGTGTGACAAAGGAAAGGACGTGAGCTATCTCCCTCCCTACATGCACAGAGAAAAGATCTCACTAGGATAGAGAAAGAAAGCAGAAAGACGTGTCTTACCAGAAAAGAACCCTAGCAGTTCTTTGATCCTGAACTAGCCTCCAGAATTCTAGTAAAATATTTTTGCTATGTGCGGTGGCCATGTCAGAGGAACAGCAGGTGGCAATAGACTTCAGGAGACGGGCCCACCAGAATGCAAGGCACTGATGAGTCAATCTCAGGTAGGCAAGGCCCAGATGGCTTTGACTCCAGAATGTCTCTTGCTACTCCCGTGCCTTCATATGTTTGCCACCTCCATTTTTAACTGCTATCTGGCATGGTGGGAATGGGTGTTGGGGGGATCCCCACTGCCTTAAATATAATGTGATTACCTCATGGAAATACCTCATTCTGCTGGGCATTTTTATCTGTGGATTATTATGAAGATGATTTCCTTTTAAGCTGTACTGTTTAAAGTGTTGCCACCACCCCAGGTAAAGCAGGAGCTGCAGAGGACAGGAAATAGGACCAAAGAAGTGTCATGCACTAGAACCTATGAGTTTCTCTTGAGGAGAACTATAGACTATGGTTTAGGTTAATAATTAAGAAACAAAAGAGTCCGAGGAATTAGCTCGAGTTCTTCCTGATACTGGGAAATCTATTCATGGGTTTGAGTGTGCATCATAGCGAAAGCAAAGCTTTAAACAATTGACTTCATGTAACTAGAAAACAAAGATAGTTAAGATAGTTGGACAGAACTCTAAAATATGAAAAGTGAAGCTAGTCACCTGTTTTTCTAACAATTATAAAAACTATGTAAATAGTTATGACTGAAAGGTTCATGACCTATAAGAAGTCTGAAAGATAAATATGTATGTGGGTTCTTAGAGATAATTTTTCACCTCTAATATACAAAATGTTTAATTATGTAGGGATATGGAAAACATGTTGAATTTTACTTGTATTCATTGTAACCATTCACTTAAAAAATAGGATATTACCACATTGTAATTTCTATATTGCTTAAGATTCTGCTGGGGTATATATGCTGTAAGGGAAGAAATAAAGAAGGTAGAAGGAAAACCACCAGGAAAAACGCAGAAGGATGTTATCAGGAAGTAGTGAGAAGGAAGGCATTAGGAAGAAGAAAGAAGGGAAACATTAGGGTAGAAGAACAGGGCAGAAAAATAAGAGTAGAACAAGCAACAGAAATAATAATAAAACAGAAGAGAAGCTCTTATCCCTCAGAAAAAGAAGTCTATGTTTTCTTGCCAACTCTGATCTCAATCCTGGTCTCTCTGGCCTGCAGAAGGCTGGTCCCCCCGCAGCTATTCAAGCCTCCCAATTTGTGACACCCCAGAAAGTAATAAAGGAGAGGCTCTTTAATAGCAACAGCACGCAACCTGTCCTAACTGCTGCTCAAGGGGGACTGGCCTCACGTAGGAAGTTGTCAGTTTACATAGGTAAGTTTTACCATTTTAATCTTACATATGCTTTTGTCTGAAGATAGCTAAGCAGGTGAAACAGAAGCTGAAACTGTCAGTTCAGTCTAAAAGAAAATCTTCAAAGCCATTGAAGGAACCATCTAGTGTCAGTTATTTGTTAATTACACATTCTTGTAGAGATTTTCTTTTCTCCCCATAGTTTCTCTGCATACCCTGGGCTGTACTGAAACTCTCTATGTAGACCAGACTTTCCTAAAACTCAGAGAACCACTTGCCTCAGACTCCCAAGTACTGGAATTGAAGGTGTGTGCCACCATGCTCAGCTCTTGGAGTAATATTTTGTAAAAATACATGAATAATCTAACACTAATATGTCTTCCATGGTAGTCGTCTATACACTTTGATCTCAACATGGATTTTACAGTAAAGATTTATATGCGCGCGCGCACACACACACGCACACACACACACACACACACACACTCCTCATAGTCTCATTTTCTTATTGTTTTCTTTCTTTGAAACAGGGTCTCATGTAGCCTCGAATTTTCTACGAAGTGGAGGACTGCCTAGAATTTATGCTTCTCCTGCCTCCTCTGATGGGGAGAATCAGAGGATTATTTGTGTTTATTATCAAGCAAAATCTGTGCTCGCTAATCACGGCCAAGAATGGGGAATCCAAAATGAGTCTCCAGCTGTTCCGCTGCTGTGGCCCGCTAGCCTTCCACGTTCCAAAGGGTCAGGGCATCACCCCTCGGCTCCGCCTTCTTTCGGGTCGCTTATTTCCCCTAACACTCCTCCTCTCGAGAACTAGAATTACAGGTGTGTAACCACAGCCAGCATGCATACTACTTCACTATGCGTGTGTGTGTGTGTGTGTGTGTGTGTGTGTGTGTGTGTGTGTGGCCATAAAGTACCTGCTTAAATTACTTTGAATTATTTAACATTGTATATACAACTAACTCAACCTTTATTCCCTAACACAACTATGAAGAAAAAAATCGATTATCTGTGAGTACCGGAGTGGGGAAGAACGTTAAAAACTCTGGTGTGCTGCAATATTGCTATCATTTTAAAACCTGTAATTTGGGAGCTAAAAGCCTGTAGCAATAGAATCAAATTGAGAAAGGCTGGGGGGGAGGGGAGGGATCTGATTAGGTTTTAACCAAGTGACTGCCTTCTGTGTATTGCTGAAAGGAAACTGTCCAATAGACGAGAGTATGTGGTATTGATAGAATTACAGTGCTCAATGCTTTCAGATACCTTTTTTATTTTTTTATTTTTTGTTTATTACATATGTGAAAAATAGCAGCTCCAAGCATAGCTAGCTGTGATGGCCGAGTGGTTAAGGCGTTGGGCTCGAAACCCAATGGGTTATTCCCGCGCAGGTTCAAATCCTGCTCACAGCGTACAAGGGCTTTGCTATATCTTTTTCTCTCTAAGACACATAGCTTTTCCTCTAAAGCACCTGCGCGGTAGTATTAAACCCTAAAATGTAGAGCTTTTTTTGTTGCTTTTAAATTAGAATAACGAGGCTTGAAAGCTACTCAGCAGCAGTATCTGCAGTGCAGCATCCAGGCTGACCCAAACTCAACCAGGAAACGTTTGACCAAGTCTGTTGTGTTTTCGCTCACATTAACAAACACTTAAAACACTTAAATAAAATTCAGCCAAGCTTTCTTTTATATTTTTAAGATAACTCCATAGGTAAAAACCAAAATGCTGGGGTTTAAAGTTTTGTATGCCCACGTCTGGCTCATTTTAATTTTCAATTGAACTCTGAGCGTCTAAATTTCTAACTGAATTGAGATTGTAAAACTTAAGATATTTAACTTTGTGGTACATACCTATAATCCCAGAATTCCAGGAGCCTGAGGCCGGAGAATTGCCATTTTGAGGCCAGAATGATACTGTTTCAAAACATCTAAAAGTAAGAGGAGGAGGGAAGGAAGGGGAGGAAAGAGTGGGTTTCGTTTCATCGCTTTTTCATTCAATCAACCGGGCTGGAGGTGAGAGGTTGTTTAATGTCAGAGGCGCCAACTGCCTAAATTAATGGAAACCAAGAGGCGCCGAGAATGGAAAAACAAACTTTTATAACGTAAGTGGCGTACAGTCAGGAAATTCCTTTATGAACGTAAAACATTTTAAGGGTTGTAAACTATGCAAATCGAACATTTGTTGAGTTTACATGACTTGAAACCAGGTCGGCCTTTAATTTAATGGAGTAGCTAATAATAAATAGTGGAAGAGCACCCCCTCACGGCGGGCCAGTGGCGCAATGGATAACGCGTCTGACTACGGATCAGAAGATTCTAGGTTCGACTCCTGGCTGGCTCGGCCAGAAACTTTTTTTTTTTTTTTTTTTCTTTAACTCAATCAAGAAATTCCTGTTCGATTGTTCAAATCCATAACCGGAACAGATTAACTCTTGAAGAGCCTTGATCTGGTTCTCACTAGATTTTGTCTTGCCCTACACTACCCTACCCAACAACATGATATTTCTAAAAACAGAAAGAATTGTACTTCTGAAACATTACCAGCACAGTGTGGAGAAAAAGAAACCAGCACAAAAGACACATACTGCATATTGTTATTGAAATTAAATGCCCAGACCACCAAAGCTAGAGTTAGGACGTATCACCGGTTGCCCGGGACTGGAGAAATAAAAAAATTTGAAGTCAGATAGCAATAACTGTTAATGATTCAGTACACGAATAATCACTGAATTGACCACTTTAAAATGCTGAGCTTTAGTGCACATGAATTATATCTTAATTTTTTGAAAAAATCACAGTAGCAGAGGGAAAAATTAAAAGTTGATTAATGTTTTATTCGTTCACCCCGCCCAGCCCTGGGCTGGGCTCCACCGGTGGCTAAGCTTCTACCGTCCCTGAGCTCTTCCGGGAGAGGCGAGAAAAGTGGCAGATACTGAGTCTAGAAAGCGGTCTGAGAAATTGTTCATATTTGAAAGTGATCCTAGACAAAATTAAGAGTCAGAGGGTATAGGAAGATCCAAAAGTGCAGCTTTGGGGCAGTGTCTGAGCAGGTGAATCTGCCTTCTAAGGTTTTCCTTGACGTGAGGCTTGAGACGTGAACAGGGAGAAGGGCCTCGAAAAGAATCTCAAGGCGAAATCCGATAGGAACACAGATTAAATTGAGATATGCACCATATTCTCCTTCCAGAAGTTTATCTATATCACAGAGTTTGAGTTTTAACCCGTGCTAGGATTAAAAGGATGAAGTTCCACGACGCCCGGACTGTGCCTAACCCACACACATAAAATAAAGATGGGCTCCCCGGGTGAGAGGGAAGGACAGCTTCCAAAGGAGATACAACTCCATTTTATGATGAATTGTTGAATCTAAGTGTGGAGAAGAAAGAAATTATGAGCTCACAGTATCGCCTACTCAGAGAAGTTTTTGCATTCTTGCTAGAAATATAAGAAAACCTTTTCTGACATGGGTTAACACGACTCTTAGAAAACATGATGAATTAAGCCCTCTATTAAGACAGGCAGGCATGTTCTACAGTTAGAAGAGGAGTTGGCAAAGAACATGTCTGATCAGTGAGATGCGTGGAGAATATTTAAAGAACTCTCAAAACTCATTAGTAAGAATGCCACCTGAGCTGGGTACGGCGCTACAAGCCTGTAATTGCAGCATTTGAGAGCCCAGGCAAGAGGATCAGGAGTTCAAGACCAGCCCAGGCCCTGTCTCAAAAAATAAAACTAAAAGTGGGCAAATATTTTAGCACACACAAAAGTATACATACAAGAACTAAATAATCACAAGAAAAGATGCTTACATCTTTGCAGAGATACAAATTAAAGCCCCTAAGATGCCTGAATAGTTACAATAGCTAAAAATAGCAACTGTTGGGGAGGATGTGAAGGAATGCAAACACTGGCTCACTGTTGGTGTGTGGCTTTCAGAAACAACTAAGCAGTTTCTCCTTAAACTTGTAAGGCAAAGGTGATAACAGAACATTAAGAACCCTCACTGTCACGAGAGTGGCAACAACAGATTCTGAGAACAACGTGGGTAAATGGCAGCTGCTCCAGCCAACAGGCCCAATAACATCTTTCTCTTCTGAAAAGGTAACCAACCCAAGGATCCCACCCCCAACTCATCCCACATGGTTTGGGGGGGGGGTTGTTGTTGTTGTTTTAGAATTCTCTTTGATGATTGACTTGTCTCCTACTTAATTAAATACATTGAAAACTTCATGTGAATTGATGCTTTCCTAAAGGTTCTGGCTGACCCTTACCTTGAAGACTGATCTGGCTGTCTGCTCTGTGAGGGAGTCTCCTACCTCTGTCCGCAGTCCTACAGGATCACTGAGCCGCTTATCCCTGATGCAGCTGCCTCAGCACTCCACACGGTTTCCTCAACGGCTCCTCCTGGAGTAAATTGTCTAAACCCAAGTTTCTTTAGTTGAAAACAAGATTTAGAGGGCCCATTCCCTATCGCTATAGCCTAAAAAGTACCTTGACTTCTATTCAAATACCTGCTTGATACTGCTTGTCTGGGAGGTAAGAGAAAACACTCAAAAACTGGAATTTTACATAAAGAACTCTTTCCCTCAGGAGGGAAGATGAGCTCAAGGGGTCATTAAGGTTCTGCCGGGAGTGGGACTTGAACCCGCAGACATATCTGTTGGCTATTAGATACATCTTAAACACTCTGCCAGCCCAGTCAGTAATAGAAAAACTGCTGTCATACCATACTAGATTATAATATCTAGTCTGAGCGGTTGTGATGTTTTATCTATAAAATCTGGAGTTAGGTTTAAAGGAAGCAAAGCCTTGTAGTGATGGTTAAAAAAAAAACCTCTTAACTCATACAATTTAGCCACTAAATTGTGCCACATATTATACAGAGTGTTAAAGGCAAATGATCCTTGATTGTGTGACATTGTAGTAAATGAAGACTAGGATTTTTAAAATAAAAAAAAATACAGGGAATGTAATAAAAGATTCGGTGTGCAGGAAAAGTAAGTGGAGTCGTGATGAGGTGGAGGTGGAAGGTCGCATAAGGGCTCTTGAGCCACTAGTCACTATCCAAGCCCACTGACTGCTTAGTCCGAGGACTAAGTTTGAAGGATGCCAGGGCGCACACGTGGAGCTGGACTCCACGACAACGTCGTTAACAGCGAAGCGTTTTTTAAAGAAAAGCCGTAACTGCTCAAGCGTCGTTCTCAGTACCAAACACGTACTTGTCGTAGCCCATATCCGGACAACAATGTCTGCTGCCGGGTTTTTTTGGTTGGTTGGTTGGTTGGTTGGTTGGTTGGGAATTTTGGTTTCTTGAGACAGTGTTTCTCTGTGTATTCTTGGTTATCCGGGAACTTGCCCGGTAGACCAGGCCGGTCTCTGCTCAGAGATCCGTTACGTCACCCTTCCGATTGCAGGGATTAAAGGCGTGCGCGCCACCACGGCTATGCTAATAGGATCCGTTTTTAACTAATTCAGAAAAGCACACCGCCTGCCAAGGGCGTTTCCGTAGTGTAGTGGTTATCACGTTCGCCTAACACGCGAAAGGTCCCCGGTTCGAAACCGGGCGGAAACATGACTTTTGCTGCCTTTCTTTGCAGTAAGACTGCCAAATGCAATCAATGACAGTTAAAACGTAGCTTCATTTTAGCCTCTCCTGACCAAGCGGGTAGCTCCTTCACGGAGATGGGCAAAGTGAAATAGGGGCTAAGCAGAGATAGAACAGTGCAGACTGACCCAAGTGTTTTGGAGTTTCTTCTTTGGTGTCGTTTCTGTTTTAGTTTTTTGTTTTGTTTTGTTTTCCCTAATTTTAAAAAAGTGTTTTCCTTTTAAAAAAAAATAATTAGGGATGGAGCGATGACTCAGAAGTTAAGAGCACTTGTTGAAAGTTTAATTCTCAGAACTCAGGTCACATGCCCCCCATGATTAAAAAATAAATGTTAAAAAATTTAAAAATAATTTAATATAAAAAAATCACTTTATTGTAATGAATGGCTAAATTTTTATTTGTGAGTTCATGCATGCCTTTTCATTGGGATGATTCTTTTTTGTTTTGTTGTTTGTTTGTTGTTTGCTTTGTTTGTGTTTTGGGTTTATTTGTTTTGAGACAGGGTCTCACTGTGTAACCCTGGCTGGCCTGAAACTCACAGGTATCTATCTGCCTTTGCCCCACCCCACCCCCAAGTGAAGGAATTACAGGGATAGGCCAGGGTACCCCAATGTGGGGAATATTTTATGCAGAAAAAAAATGTGATAAATGTGTGGAGAACCAGATCTGTTAAATACCTATAGCTAGGGATGACTAAACGTTGACAAATTGCCTCTTGTCAAATATGAGAATTCTAAGTTTTGTGTTATTCCGGTATTATATTTGTCGCTTGTTGCTCTTACCTGCATGCAATTCTGTGTGTTCTATAAAATGGTATATCCTCAATATTATGCAGTAAGTAAACGATGAGCTTTAAAGTTTTGGTTCCTTTACATATGTCTTTTACTAGATATAACCCAAAATATTTTCATGTTTAAAGATGCACTCAAGGCGGACTGGAGAGATGACTCAGCAGTTAAGAGCTGCCCAGAGGCCTGCAGGTTTATTTCCAGCAAACGACTGTAACTCCAGTTCCAAAGGACCTGCTGCCCTGGCCCTGGCCCTGGCCCTGGCTCTGGCCCTGACTTGGGCAGGCACCTGGCAAGTAGCACACAGATACACAGGCAAGCAAGACATAAATACATTTCAAATAAATTTGAGGCCCTCTGAAGGTCAGAGAGTTTGGCTTTCTCAAAGTTGTTAACAAGTGTGGCTACACACCCTGACCTAGGGTGTGGTTACTTGGTGCTTTGGACATTAAGATGGCCCACAGAGGTAGATCCACTCCATCCCAAATCCAAGCATACTTCTTTTTTGAAATAGGTTTGACTTAGAGAGTGGCTGCCTACAGAATACTTCGTCTATGGGGTTTTCACTGTCCCAAGCATTAGATACTTTTCTCAAGAAATAATAGCTTGATTGTCTCAAAATATTGAAGCAAGTAACTGGTCTAGTTATCCTCTGTATCATGTTAAAGCCGTCTTTTACCTTCTTTTCCCCTTTTGTGTTGGGGTATAAAAGTGTATGGAAAATTAAACACCGGGCGAACTCACAAGTCAGAACTCAGTATGCAGGGGAGACTGGGTGGCCCTCCTGGTACTATCCTATGTCTCTGTATTTCTTTCTTATCCCTGTTCCTCCTACCTAACTTTTCTAATCCTCATGCCCTACCCTGAAACTTATGAACCCACTGCAGCTAGGATCGCAGCAGAAGTCACCCCAGAGTGGTTCCCGACAAAATAAAAACAAGATTTTTTTTTTAAAAAAAATATATCCAAAGGACCAGTGAAATATCTCAACAGGTAAAAGCACCTGATACCAAGCCTGAAGACCTGAATTCATACCCCAGGTTCTCCATGGTGGAAGGAGAAAGAATATTCTGGACAGCTTTCCTCTGACCTCCACCCATGTGCCCAACAGGATTGTAAATACACCCATGGTCAATCTTTTCACAAAGATTTACTGAATGCTTTACTCTGCTTACAGAACTAACTGTTCAGTTCTGGGGGTGTGGGTGGGACATCTTCATGAACAGAAATTATGGTAGATATCTGTTGGTAGTGAAAAAGGAAAAATATAGGAAAGAGGAAGAGAAGATAAAGGGGAGAAAGATAAAGAAGGGGAAAGAAGAAAAAGAAAGGGAGAAGGGGAAGGAGAGGGAAGGAAAGCAGTCGATGACAAAATGAGTAGGTGTTCAGACAGAGAATGAAAAAAGACAAGAATGTTCAATTGCAATTTTAGACCTTTCTTTACAGTGTGTGCCTGGGTGTGAAATCACTGCGATGAGGTTTTTATAGGCGAGGAAAGATGTGTAGACACTTTTGCAAGGGATGGAACTGCAACCTGTGCATTCTCAGCACCACACTTCAACCAACCACATGAGGACTAACTTTGTAAAAATTTTATAAGAACAAACATTCATTTTCGCGCTTTTAAAGAAATTTCTTCTCTCCTTGCCGAAAGATTTTCTTTCAGATAATCTTGACTTCCACCAAGCAGCATTGCTTTTAAGAGTCTTCCTGTGCCCCCTCGCTC
This sequence comes from Arvicola amphibius, assembly GCF_903992535.2. NCBI lineage: Eukaryota > Metazoa > Chordata > Mammalia > Rodentia > Cricetidae > Arvicola > Arvicola amphibius. Next base: position 123,494,961 of record NC_052052.2, on the reverse strand, counting down.
CACAGAACAGAGATAGTTTAAAGAGATAAGAGTGGTTCCAGCAGAAAAGTAACTTCTCGTATCCGGGAGAAAATGCCTTAAACTCGCCTGTTCCACCATCCACCAAAGAAGCTTCTAACCTGGAATCCGGAGACCCTGAGAAAGATCTGGAAGAAGCTGCTTGCTAGCGCATTAGGTACAAGGCGGGCTAATGAGAAGCCCTGGAGCTCCCTTTGGGTTCTCGGCCTTGCGAGGCCACCAGGGAGCATGTCTGCTGCTCTATTTCGCAGTGTTTGTTTTGTTTTGAGACCCGGTCTTATACTCTTTGTAACCCACACTGGCTTTGAATTCATAGCTATTCTCCTGCCTCTGCCTCCAGAATAATTCACCACATGAGGCTTCACTTCGTGATTTTATTATACTTCAATACCTGGCTCCTCCCTTTTTCCTGACTGGTAAGCCTGTGCGGTCCTGATCATTGCCTCTGGATTCCAGAGTGCCCACGTAGGCGGCTCAGTCCTTTAATTCAATAATCGAAGGTAAAGCAAAAGGTGCGCAACCCAATTTCTGCAATTTCTCTGGCCTTCCGGTCTTCCTGAAGTGGTTCGAAGATCCTCTGATGTCTGACAAACAGGAATCCTGATGCTTTCTTTCCAGAAAATTATTCTGAACAGGAATTAGTTGGCTTTGTCTGGGATGCAGTGTAATGGATTGAGAGTACGGAGAGAGCAGGCGTGGGGTAACAGCTCTGAGATCTGCTTCTCAGACCTTCCAAAGATGCTTCTCCACCCCGCCGCCTGCTTCCTGCCACGGGAGGACTCTTGACGTCCCGCTCCCAAAGAGCTGTTCAGTGCCGGGACGGTGGCGGCTTTCGCGTTCACAGCTGTCAGAGTCGGGTTCTGAGCCCTCGATGCGCACAAGTTGATGGGCTCCAAAAAACGAGTGATGCAGAGGATCAGCCGGGGCCAGCAGTCTCGCAGGGCCAGACAGCTGCGCAGCTTCTAAAACAGACGCCCGGAGGCGAAGGTCATTTTCGAGAACCGGTTAAAGCAATTTTGACTCTTTAAGGCGTCCAGGTGGCAAGGGCGCGCTCTTAGGTTTGTTTCCTTTCTGAGCCCCCATGACCTCTGTTGTAAGCCATCTGCCTCAAAGCAGTCTGGCCTGGAAATCATTCATTATTACTGGGAAGCCTTAAATGAGCGCCAATCCTCCTGTCGCAGCTTCCCAGATTGCTAGAATTACACGTGTGAATAACCACACAACCACACCCAACTCCGCAGCCCAGCCGTTTTGTTGTTGCTGCTTGTTTTGGTCTGGTGGCTGTTATTTGCGAAGGAGCGTGGCATACCCCGCCTGAGCACTCAGGGTGCTTGACTTTGCTTTGGTCTCGGAGGTTGTTCCCAGTGCAAAGAAAATTAAAGCAAACGATGCAAAACTGAGCTTAATCATTTTACCTTAACTGAGATGAGTCCTGAAGCTTCAAATGTTCTCCCTAATTTTGAAATAGTTCGAAGTCTTCATACACACTTTTCATAACTAATTTATCTTTTATTTTAAGCTCGAGCAATGACTGCTTTTACTTAACTATAATTGTTGATGTTTTTTAAAGGGCAAAGAATGGTTCTTGCCCACCTGTGGGGTGTGTGTGTGTGTGTGTGTGTGTGTGCTGTAAGAAATAAATTATAGTGACACCAACCGAAGTGGAAGGCTATTAAGAACAACCAAGGTTCCAGTCAGTGGCAGAGACCCCTTTTTATCAAAGCACACTGTACCTAAGGTGTGAGAACCACACAAGGACACCACCTTTCACCATTTTCTCTTTATCATCTCACCAAAAAGAAAGGCATCTTGGACCCCAGTCTAGACAAAGAAATATATTCAGTAGCTTACATAAAGAAGAAGAAAAACATAAATAAGTAAATAAGTAAACAAACAAACAAACAAATAATAAAACGCGGTAGCAAGATATCCTAGCCTTGAGCAGCGGCAGAGGGAGGGTTTGATTCTGATCACTGGTGGGGAATCTTTGGTAGCTAGCACAGTCTACCAAACAGCAAGTCAGGGCACTGGAGAGTGAGAAAAGTGCCCAGCTGCAGACCAACTGCCCCTGCCGCGACAACACCTAAGTTGTCCAGTGCCCAGCAGTGTGCCCTCCGCCTTCTCCCAGAAAAAAAAAAAAAATTGTGGGGTCCGGACTACTGCTCCGGAATCTGAAGAGCACCCGTCAGGAGGCGTGGATGGGATGTAATATGAACCTGAGTGAGCTTCTTCTATTTCCGGTGTGGATATTGCAGATGGATTCATAAAGTAACGATCAAATCTTCTTTTTAGAACTATTTGGTTTGTATGTAAATACCGCTAGGGATTTACCTAATGTTGACCCTGTATGTGGTCGCTGCCCAGCTCCACATTTTTGTTCTTGTCCTGGAATTGTGTGATCTAGTGCTGGTTCTGACTCCAGCCAACAGGCCCCAGTGAAAAGTTTCCTCATTTTTTTTGTCTTTTCCAGACCCTGTCCCCAGCAACTGTTGATTTATAGTGTATAGATCTTCAATCTTAATCCTTGGTTCCATTCCATGGAAATAAAAGGTGTGCTGTATGTTCTCCTGTAAGATTGTCTTGCAAGTTAGTCTTTCTCTTCACTGCAAATATAAACTTATTTTATCCTTATAAAAAATAAACGATTGCATCATCTTGAATTTATTGAGCATATTATAAATTATGAAAAATTGATATAATTATTGTGAAAATTTAAATGCAAGAATAATCATTTATTTTCTTTGTTTTACTTTTTAAAAGATTTATTTTATTTTTATGTGTTTTAATTATGTGTGTGCGCGCGCATGCGCACACATACACATGTGAGTTCAAGTGCCTGTGGAGGCCAAAGTCATCAGAGCACCTTGAATTTCCATTTAAGCTCCTCTAATATGTGTGAGTGTGTGTATTTGTATATGTATATAATTAAGAACAATCATACAAATCTGGGTGTTGTCGCGCACACCTTTAATCCCAGCACTCTGGAGGCAGAGACAGGCGGATTTCTGTGAGTTCGAGGCTAGCTTGATCTATTAAGCAAGTTCCAGGACACACAGGACTGTTATACAAAGAAATCCTGTCTGGTAAAACCAAAACAGAGAAAAAGAAGAGGAGGAGGAAGATGATGATAACAATTCAGACAGCAGCAGACTTTTATGCCATTCTCTGGGGTCTTTAATGTTAGTTATCCCTCCCCATACTCCTTCCTCTACCTTACCCCAGCCCCCACTTCACTTAGCCCTTTCTTGTCTTTATTTCTATAACTTCTTCAATCTACTTGTGTTTTATCCTTTTTTTCCCTTGAGGACCACCTCCAATGACCCCTTACTAGTTTCCTGACCTCTCTGGGTATCTGTGTAAACAAATGTCTAAAGATTCAAATCTAACATCCACAAGAGATAAAACATATTTGCCCCTGTGGGTCTGTGTTACCTCACCAGGAATGACTGTTTCTAGCTTCAGTGACTTACTAGTAAATTTCATAATTGCATTTTCTTTGCGTCTAAATAATAGATCGCTGTGAAAATGTACCACCGCTTTCTTATCCATTCACCAGCTGTGGACATCTAGGCTGTTTCTACTTCCTGGCTGTTGTGATTAAAGCAACAATGGAGACAGGTGAACAAGTGCCCCTGTATAGGGGGAGAGTCCTCCGAGCACATGCCCAAGAGCGGTGTATCTGATCATGTGATACATCTGTTTCCAGCCTGCTGAGGAAACTCCATGCAGATGTCCATAGAGGTTGTACCAATTTACACCCTTTTCCCACATTCCCACCAGCATTCATCACTGTTTTGTTTCTTTTTAATCTTAGCCATTCTCGGTGGAGTAAATGGAGATTACAAAGTAGTTTTAAGTTACATTTTCCTGATGGCTAAGGATGTTGGACATTGAAAAAATATTTCTCAGCCATTTGTTTGTATTTCTTCTTTTGAGAATTCTGTTTAGTTCCATGCCCCAATTTTGAATTAAGTTATTTATTTTCTTGGAATTTAGATCTTTTAGCTTTGATTATTTTAGTTACCAATCTTCTTCCAGATGTAAGCCAGTAAACATTTTTCCCATGCTGTACACTGCCTCTTTACATATAGAGAAGATCCATATGGTTGTTGAACGCGATTGTCTGAGGGAACTTGAGACGTACATTTTCACCAAGTGCTCCTAAGAGGAGGTTTAACCTAGTGTGGTGATGTTGCATTAGACTAGAGCTCACTCTCAGAACAGTACAAAGAGTACATCTTCACTATCTATTGTGTTCCCTATTTTGTGTTTGTGTTTAGGAACCTGGGTTCAATCTGCAACACAGAAGAAAAAAATCACAACAGAAGAGGAAAAGTATAGAAAGTAATAGAATCAGACTTGCCAGTGCTTGGGGCTGGAGCATCCTAATGAAAGCTTGGATTCTGAGGGTGTGCAGCTGATACACTTGTGAAATACAAAGCATTCAGTGTGGCTGGAAAGAGCCTAAGAGTAAGGGGGTACGAAGTGAATCTGTGAAGGAAACAAGGGCTAGGTTAGGTGATGTTTCAAAGGGCACTTTAAATCCTCTACATTTTACTTTGAGCAAGATATGGAGTCAGGAGTATGTCCTGAACCATGAAACGAATAGGTGGTCCCTATTTAATGGAATCTCCTCTCTGCTGAGTGGACATGGTCATATGACAGAAAAAAAAGACCCTTTAAGAGGTCTTTTTTTTTCTTTTCTTTCTTTCTTTCCTTTTTTTTTAGATATGTCAGTGGTGGCTCAGAAGTGAGACCACTGAAGTATGAGGTCACCAAATCCTTGATACAGTTTTAAAGAAGAGCTAGAAAAATTAATTGATGAATTATTGTCACAAGTAATTACAATGTACACTGTTGGTGGAATTTAGTGTTTAGCAAAGGAAGAGAGATGGATCCCAAGCTGACTGAAGCTTACTTTCTAGTTAGAGGAACAGCAAAATAAACATGTATATATGTATGTACATATATAAAAATGTGTATAATACTTCTCATAATTAGGGCCTGAAGGGATGGCTCTGCTCTTGGAGAAACCCAACTTTGCTTCCCAGCACCTACGATCAGCTGTAACTCCAGTTCCAGGGGACCTCATACCCTCTTCTGACCTCCTTGGGCACTAGACACATACATAGTGCATATGCATACAAATAGGCAAAGCACTCATAAACATAATATTTTAAAATCTAAACACTTCTCACAGTGCCTTGAAAAGGAATAAAACATCAAGCTGGAGAGAGGGATACAGAAGGGCCACACCTTTGTCAATAAAACATTTGTTTTTCTCTTGTATTCCAGGCTGCCCTCAAACTTGCTCTATGTAGCTGAACACGACTGAACTTCTGATCCTCACCTCCACCTCCTGAGGAAGGGGATTACAGGGGTCCCAGTCTCTCACCCCATCTGGCTGTTTTGGTGCTGGAGATTGAACCCAGCATGCCATGCGCGATAGGCAAGCATTCTACCACATCCCAGCTCATTTTTGCCTTTGTAAAAAATTGTTCTTTCCGAACATTAAATATTAAGGCGCAAACCCTATGGATTTATGAGGAAAGAGCAGTTTACAGAAAGGACAAACAGGGTAAGAGTTCTGAGGCAGCATAGGCTGGTGAGTTCACACACTGTAAGGGAGTTTTAACCAAGAGCGGTAGGACTGTAGGTCAGAGAGGATGGCGGAGGTGATGTGGGGAGCCGGGAAAGCCGACAAGGCAGGAATTCGGGATCAAAGAACAGAGGGAGACTGATGGTTGAGACAACCGAAGGTGTGCTGAGAGGCAGGGAAGAAAGGCTCACAGTAAGGGGACCATGAGGGTGGCGGGGCCAGAGGAAAAGAAAGCTAGGCGCAGGCAGCATTGCCGGCAGTCAGCTTCTACAGACTCTGGCGTCTCGCTATGCTTTAGCGATTACTAAGGACGCCTAACCTGCCAAGAGAGGCGTCCCAAAAGAAAAAGAAGCTTCCCGTGACAGCAAAGCCCAGCCCTGAAGACATATTTTAGGTTTTCAGTGATGGAAAAAGAGTAGAATGCCTGGGACCCTTCCTTTCTCAGAGTACTAGACAGAATGGCAGTCAAGGCTCCATGGCTGGCTCTCTTGCTTCTGGTTTCCCTCTGGGGGCCGTCAGCTCCAGGTAAGACAAGGTTGAGGGCCAAGTAGGGAGACCTACAGAGCCCAGTCTAACTCCTATGTCTTCCTGTTTCACAGCCTTTCTTCTCAGGCGCCTGAGAGAACACATTCAGAGGTTTCAGGAGAGCTCTACCCTCCATCTGGGCTTTGGTCTCAGCCAGGGTCTTGTGACTGTCCCCAAACAAGGGTGGTTAGAGCAGCCATTGGATCCCTTCAACACATCTGACAGAAGAACCTTCCTTCAGGTAAGACTAGAAGAGGAGACCACTATCCACTGTACTATCTGGTCAGTCAACTTACTCTACACCTTGTCTGTGCCCTCCTTACCCCATCCCCCTTTCCACCTTGCCCTGCACACTTGCAATCCCAAACTTGAGAGATAAAGGCCGGAGGATCAGGAGTTCAAAGTTAGCCTGGGCCCCATAGCGAGTTTAAAGCCAGTGTAGGTGACATAAGACTGTCTCAAGAAAACAAACAAACCAGTGGGTTTTAACATGTGGTAGAAGTTCAAACTAGCCTTGAAATTAGTGGTAACAACAGGTGTTCAGAAATCACAAAGCAAGTTCCAGGACAGGCTCCAAAGCTACACAAAGAAACTATATCTTGGAAAAAAAAATCACAAGAAGGAATAAACAAATTTATGCTTTTCTATTGCCTCCCCTACACATAATCTCCAAAAGTTGCCCCATGATTCCTAAACCTATTTAGTCAATATTACTGCTTCACAAAATAGCAGATGCCTACCATGCGGCAGCCAGTTCCCTGTCCTGAGGATTTAAGGGAAAAAATACACACAGACAAAAATATCTTTTAAAAAAAGGAACAATAGTTTGTTTAGCACACTGCACAGGAAGCTAGGCAGTAACTAGGGTTCCCACCTCTGCATTCCAGGGTCCAAAATATCTCCTTTTACAGTTATGTGACCTGGACAAGCCCAGCTAAGACACCATTAAGTAGAAGGAGAGATTCTTAGGGAAAAGACTGGAGTGAGGGAGAATGGGTCAGGATGCCGTGTCATTTCTTCCCTCTCATCCCCCCTCTTAGCGGTACTGGGTGAATGATCGGCACAGAGCTGGCCAAGATGCACCAGTATTCCTGCACATAGGGGGTGAGGGCAGCCTTGGGCCTGGCTCAGTGATGGCAGGTAAGGAGCAAGGTTTGGGGAACTGGAGACTAGGAAGGGGAACTGCAGGTGACAATATGGAGACCCCAGGAGCCGCATAGCTCAGGACTCACATCACCTCTCTCCCATGTGCTCTTCATAGGGCATCCTGCAGCACTGGCCCCTGCCTGGGGCGCCCTGGTGATAAGCCTGGAACACAGATTCTATGGTCTGAGTATGCCTGCTGGGGGGCTGGATATGACTCAGCTTCGCTACTTGTCCAGCCGCCATGCGTGAGTGGGGATAAGGAAGGTGTTTGAAATTATAGGACGGCAATGCTATTAGTGACTCCACAGCTGTGTTTCTCTGTGACTGTCCACTCTTCTCTGAGTCTCCGGCTTCCCCTTTTCTTTCATGTTTCATAGTTTTTATCTGTCATCTCTGTCTGTCTGTCTCTATTTCCATCTTTCTCTTGCCCTCCATTCTTATCTTTCTGTCCAAAGAACGTTAGGCTCTCACTGTCGACTACTATTCCAGACCAGCAGAATCTCTTAGCAAAATTATGGCCACATCCTGTTTCTGCCCTTGACTTCCAGGTAGAAAATGGAATCCTGTCTGAGCATAAATTGGATCATGACTCTCAAGTTCATTCCTTAAATCCCCCCTGCTGCTCATCAGTCTTTATAGGAGCCTCAAGTTTCCCCAGTTAACTCTCACACTCATGGGAGCTCGGCTACACTCCAAATCTTGCTTCACAATGGCAGATACATTGTATCAAGCTTTGAAACTTTTCCTATTCAAAGAATGACCTTTTCCCAGATAGTTGCGTGTCTCTCCTGTGAGCCTCACTTCTGTGACTAATCCCCACCATTTCTTCCCCCAACCTCTCATGGGCTTTAATGCTCTCAACTAGGCTTATCCTCTTTCTGAGTTTGTACCTGCCTTCTATCTGCTTCCCTGACTATCCCTGTCTTGTCTCCATTGCCCCTTGTCTCTCCTCATCTTCTCTATTAGCTCAATTGGCTTCGAATGGACAGCCACATGGCACTGACTGAGAACCACTTTAGAAAAGTTGTAGAAGAGAAAGGACGTTATTCTCCACTATCGTTCTCCTTTCTCTTTGGGTTTCTCCCAGCCCCCAGTTCTTTAGCCCATCCCGAACCCTCTTCTGAGGCGCCCTCCTTTACTGCCTCGGCTTCTCTTTATTTTTGTTAAGTTTTTAATCTAAGATGCTAGGAAATTTTTCCGTTCTCACCTAAAATGGGTATTGAAGGAAGGTAGATGGGCCTTCTCCCTTGGCTTGAGCAGCGAGAGTCATCGGAAAGAGCCTAGAGCCCAGCTTAGGTTGTGGTCCGGGTCTGCACAGTGGCCCCCAGGGTTAGAGGGTCCAACTTTCGCTGTTTTGCAGGTTGGCTGACGTGGCCTCCGCCCGCCAGGAGCTCACCCGCCTCCTCAACGTGTCCGCCTCCAGCCCCTGGATCTGCTTCGGAGGTTCCTACGCTGGCTCGCTGGCCACCTGGACCCGGTTGAAGGTCCTTGGAATTCCTCGGGTGGGCGGGGGTGGAGAGGTCTTCCTCGGGAGTCCGAACCAGGGTTATTAGGGCGCACTCCCACGCCTCTCCCTACACACGCGTGTCACTGGGGCCGGGAGAGGGACTTCAGGCACCGGCATCCCTCCTCGACCCAGGATGACATCCCTCCTTTCATAGTTCCCCCACCTAGTCTTCGCCGCCGTCGCCTCCTCGGCACCGCTCAGCGCCGTGCTGGACTTTCACGCCTACAACGAGGTAAGGCGTCAGCGGCGCGGGGGTAGGGAGGGTGGGGGGTGGGAGTAGAGGTAGGAAGAGTGGACTCGAGGCAACAGGCAACGCCACAGCCCTCACTTCCCCGACGTTCTTCCCGCCCGCCGCAGGTGGTGGCCAGAAGCTTGACACAAGTAGCGATAGGTGGATCGCTGGAGGTAGGCAGGGCCTAAAGTGTGGAGGAAGGAGAGGGAGTGGGAAGAGCTCGGGAAAGTCTGGTCAGAGGGGCGGAGCAGCCTTAGGGTAGCCGGGTGGCGGAAAACCTTAGCGGGTAGGTTGTGCAACTGCTGGAAATGAAGACTGGAAGAAGCATCCAGAGAGCAAGCGCCAGGTAGGGAAGGCGGTACAGAGAAGAGGGCGGGGCGGGGCGGGCGGGGCATTGAGGGGAGGAGTTACCAGGGGGCGGGGCCTCTAGCGAGCTCTAGAAGGAAGGTGCGAAAGAATTGGGAGGGAAATTTTAGTGAGGCCATTGACCCGGGTTGGGAACCACCCCGAGAAGATGCGGTTCCAAGAAAGGGGAAATCCAGCCCCCTCCCCTATCCCCGCGAACGTCGCTTATTGGTTCCCGAAGTGCCTGGCGGCGGCCTCCGCAGCCTTCGCGGAGGTGGAGCGGCTTCTGCGCTCAGGCCCTGCAGCTCAGGCCGTGCTGAAGGAGGAGCTGGGCGCCTGCGGGTCCCTGGACCGCTCTGAAGACCAGGGAGAGTTGCTGGGGGCGTTGCAGGCGCTGGTCGGAGGCACCGTGCAGTACGACGGGCAGGCGGGAGCTCCGCTAAGCGTGCGCCAGCTCTGCGGACTCCTCCTCGGGGACTCCAGCAACCGCAGTCACTCCACGCCCTTCCTCGGGCTTCGCCGGGCGGTGCAGGTAACCTACCCCGGCGCTCACTCAAGCCTGGGTTTAGCGGACCAAGGCTGAGTCCACCTCGGCTGAACTCAGGCAACGGACACCCTCCTCTTATCCTTAGATTCCTCATTAGTTAAATAAAGTTTGGATATTTCACCCGACTGATAGCAATCAGGAAGGTGCTAAACACAAAGTATACAAATGTTAGAGACCATGATTATTATCTCTATTATCTTGTTATTTGGTCTTGGCCGCAGCAGTGTCTGGCAAACAGCAAATGCAAACTAGTGTTTAAGATTGGGGGAGAAACGCTCTGAGATAAGAGTTCTAGGGGTACCCCCCACACTCCCCGTTCTACGGTTACAGTTCCGCCATCACATACCCTGCTCTAGTTCTGGACCAAGTTCTTTACGAATACCTCACTAAACCTAAAGGTTTCTCAGGCCACAGGCACTATCATTACCCCACCCACGTACAGAAGAGCAAACATGTAGACCGATTAACACTTGCCCAGGGTCTCGCAGATGATAAGACTTTGGACATTTAGTTACAGGAACCTCCCTCCCACTGACTTCCCCCACAGGAAAACTCAGGAACTCACCCTTTTCACTCCTGACCTGGAGCCCTCCTATAAGCCTTGTGGCGCCCTGGCTTGCTAGGAGAGGGGAATGTGTCTATGTATGTATGCACGTATTATGTATGTATGTATGTGTTGTCCCCTAGATAGTCTTGCGCAGCATGGGCCAGAGGTGTTTAAGCTTTTCCCGGGCAGAGACAGTGGCACAGCTGAGAACCACCGAACCTCAAGTGTCTGGCGTGGGGGACCGGCAGTGGTTGTACCAGACGTGCACTGAGTTCGGCTTCTGTGAGTGACCTGCCTAACTCCCAAAGCAGAGGATGTTACAGATGATCTGAACTCACGATCACAACTAACCAGACTCCTAGGCCCGGTGTAACCCCACAGGGGGCTGGCTGGAGAGTGTAAACAGCCACCTGGGGTGACGTGCCTTCTAACACTCCTACTTCAGGTCTCAACCGAGTGTCCCCTCTCTCTCCCTTCTTCCATGTGCTTCCTGTGTTGTATCCCAGAACATCTCCTGCTTTGTTAGTCACTGGGTTAGAAACTTTATCTTGATGCCTGCTTCCCATTGTCCAAATGCCACTCTGCAACCTGTCTTCTCCCCTACTTCTTACTCTGTGGTCCTGTCAGAGGCCCCACACACTGCTGCCTGCATCCTAAATCTCTTCTGGTCTCTAGGCTTGCACTTCTCCTGTGCAGTCTGACTTCTACACCATAGCCAGAGAAGTCTTCCTAAATACGGGCTCACACTTCAATGACCCAAGGTTGGAGTTGCCAGGCAAAATACAGGATGACCAGTTAAATCTGAACTGCAGAAAGCAAACAAACAAACATTGCAGATTAAAAACTCAAACATCACATTACAAAAGTAATGGGGGTTTTGTGTATCTGAATGTAAGTATCCTGTATCATTTGTCAAATATGGTGTCCTATCCCGGAATTAAGCCTTTGTGTTCTTTTAGAGGCTAAAGTCTTACTATGTAGCCCAGGTTTGCCTTAGACTTAATTATTCCTCCTGCTTCAGCCTCTGAGTGCTGACATGACAGCCATATGCCACCATCCCCAGCTCAGAGTTCTAAATCCTTTTTATACTTTGAAGACAAGCAAGAATAGTGGCATGAAGTAGAATGTTCAAATTCTGTTTCCTATGTGTGTGCTCTTGTACAAACTTAAGCAAGTGCCTAACTGTGGTCAGCTAGTTTCCCCATCTATAACCTGACAGTAACAGCAGTACTATTTTGGTTGCTACTTTCTGCTTGATTTTGCCCATGTCGGAGTGCATTGTAGGTGGTCAGCAAATGGTGAAGGATTCATGTGAGGCTAAGAAAGTCAGATTTACTCAGAAGAGTGTGAGCTGTGGATTTTAAAAAGGGGGGACATGATGCAATGTGAGAACCAGTCATTTCAGATTCTCCGTTCCCTCTGAACCTTTTCACTTTCTCTGTTGTTCCCTATTGGTCATTTCTTCTTGTTGCTTGGCTCAATCATCCTAATTCCCCAGGCCCTTACTCTTGCAGGATGCCCTCCCTGAGCCCATTGAGCTCTCTCTGGGAGCCCCACCTCCTGGCCTTTTCCATCACTGCCCCGTCACTGGGGGATATCATGATCTGGGATGTGTGAGCCTGTTTGGCAGATCTGTGAGCTCATGGAAGTCACTACTGGGGAGTGTTCTATACGTTGTTATTAAAAGATAGAAGGGGGCTACATGTATTCTTCACACTTATAGGTATTCTCTTTGCACAGATGTCACCTGTGAGGGTCCTCCCTGTCCTTTTTCCCAACTCCCAGCACTGCCCTCCCAGCTCGATCTGTGTGAACAAGTGTTTGGTCTCTCAGCTGCATCTGTTGCCCAGGCTGTGGCCCAGACAAATTCCTATTATGGTGGCCAGACCCCCGGAGCCACCCAAGTCCTGTATGTTAATGGTGAGTGTGCCACCAGAACCTGGCTCCACAACATCACTGTGGCTCCAGCTCCACACCATCCTCTCCTTTCTTCCCAGGGGACACCGATCCCTGGCATGTGCTGAGTGTAACCCAGGACTTGGGCCCCTCTGAGCCAGCCCTTCTAATTCCTGGTGCCTCCCACTGCTTCGACATGGCACCTGTGAGGCCTTCAGACTCTCCCAGCCTCCGCCTGGGGCGCCAGGTAAGAGAAAAGGCTCTGAGTGTTTTATATTTGCATTTACATACTTGATTTGCATGACCCTTCTTTCTACCAGTGCTGAGTTGTGACTTCCAGAATGTTCTGCACCTCTTCACAGAGAATCTTCCAGCAGTTACAGGTCTGGCTTAAGGCTACAAAGAAGAACCAGGACTGATGTGGGATCTAAACTCAGCCCTTCCGCAGTCCCGTTAGGGCAACTGCCTCCTGGCTTTTTTCTTCACTGTGCGAAGGAAAGCAGCTGGTTTGGAAAGAGGAAGTTCCTAGACTAGGAATTTAGTGCCTGTTCTGCGTGCTCATGCTCCAGTCGTCCTCATTGCCAACTAGAAGCTGGCACAGATCAGTGTGAGTGTAGGTCAATGACTACTGGCCTTGTTGTAGACATCCATATTCCATATGGTAAATGTCAGGGAAATACGGCTCTCCATGCTGGAGCCTTCTTCTGGTCTGGGCACCTCCTTCACATGATTCTGCACTCCCAACTCTGTCTCTCCTGAGTCTTAGTCTGCAGTGGTTAATCACTGAACTGAACTTGGAATCACCATGGAAACCACTCTGGACTGTCTTTGAGGACATTTCCACCCGTGTGACACTGAAAAGACTCACTGGAGTGGTGGTAACATCCCATCCCTGAGGTCCCAACTGAATAGAAAGGGAAGCTGAGCGCCAGCATTCATCTCTGCTTTCTGATGTGGCCATGATGTGACCAGTTGTCTCATGCCCCTGCCACCATACCTTTGCCACTATGATGGGCTGTATCCCCTACTGTGAGCCAAATCAAACCTTCCTTCCTTAAATATTTCTTATTAGTTACATCCTGTCTCAAAAAAATAAAATAAAAAAGGAAGAAGAAGAAGAGGAGGAGGAGGAGGCAAAAATAAATGAAAGCAAAGAAAAAAGAAAGAAAGTGTGTGCTATGAATTCATAGCACTAGTTTCTCCACAGTGAATAATATCATATAGTGTCCAGCTCCTCAGAGAAGTCCACAGAACAGAGGCTCGCGTAGAAACGCGTTTTCTTGACCTTGTAGATCTGTATGGTTTGAGAAAGGAGGTTGATTTCAGGACTGATTTGGAAAGATTTAAAATCAGTAAACTTTTTTAACCCCTTCTCTGTGTTTTCCTTAGGCAGGGAATGGTCCCTCCCCCTGGGGGTTCTCTGCCTTGCATAGCTGTCTGTCACCAGCTCTTGTGGAAAAATATTACCTGGGAGAACAATTGAACTTTGGGGACTCTAAAACACAGTTGGGTTGAGTGGACAAAGGAAAACAGGAAAAATCAACCTGGAATTCTATGGTGCTGTGTTTTATTCCTTAACAGTCACAAGAGGCGTTCACAATGCAGCAGGCCTGTTGGCCCACAGAGCTCATTCTGAACTTGGCACTGTGAACACCAATTGAGCTGAGGAGTGGTCTTTCATCTCTCCATGTGGTGTACAGATATACACAGAGACAAAACTCCCACACGTATAAAAGAATGTTACAGGGGGCTGGAGAAGTGGCTCAGAGGCTGGAGAAATGGCTCAGAGGTTAAGAGCCATTCTTCTAGAGGTCCTGAGTTCAATTCCCAGCAACCACATGGTGGTTCACAACCATCTGTAATGGGGTCTGGTGCCCTCTTCTGGCAGAACACTGTATACTTAGTAAATAAATAAAATTAAAAAAAAAAATGTTACAATCAGCAACATAATCACAGGGAAGTTAGAGGTTTTAGACACTTAAGAAAAAGAATGGTCTTATTATTTCCTGAGTACATCTTTGAAGAGTCTTATAGCTTAGGATGGTCACGTTTTAAGTGTTTTTAACGTGAAATTGCACAAAATGTTATCCCGTTCCACTGTTTGAGTCTTAAACTAGTTTTCAGCACCCCTTCACTCTCAGGTTCAGGGATGGAGCAAAAGGTGAAGACGGGAGGGAAAGATGATTTTGAGGGGTAATTGGTTAGCACTCCTCATCTAACACATTCACAAACTCCAGTAAACTGTCGTGGGTTTAAGAACCTGTGTTTTAAATCCTTTGATTTTGTTTTCCCCCGTGCTTCTGTTTAAGGAGGGGGGGGGGGGGGAACAAGTCCATTCCCATCCTTCTTCTCAGTCTTTTGTAGAGGCATTTCATTTGTATTTTAATAAATAAAGCTTGCCTGATGATCAGAGAGTAAAACACTCACCCTCGTCACCCTTACAGACCAGGCAGTGGTGACACAATTTTCAGCAGTCAGTTCTTCCCTCCACCTTGTGGGGCCCCAGGGTTTGAGCTCAGCGCCTTTACCCGTGAGCCAGAGATTCAGCTTTAAGTAAAACTACGATGATGTCTGCATAGTTAAGCAATCCTGGTGGAGGAGTGTACCTACCCATCACCAACGCTGTCTCAGACTGCAGTCTCCCCGTCCTGGTGAAATCTCTTTCTGGGAAGATAACCTCCCTATCTGACTGGTACAAGGCCCCCAACAATTTTTTCTCTACCCAGCAAGAAAATCCAAGTGCATCATCTCAATTGTCTGATAGCCAAAGAAAGAGGCACAGGCGTCAATTTAGTAGTATTGTTCTTGCAGAGATGGCTACTAATAATTTCTGTTTCCGAAGTCCAGCCTACTCAACATTCTCTGGTTCCTACAAGATGGAGATCCCAGAATGTCTGACGGTCAGATAACCTGAACAAGAAAAGATGGCGTAAATCTTTAATACCTCCTGAAAAGCAGACTCAAATTTCTGGACAGCTGTTGGGAAAGACAATTTTCTCCTAGATGTGTCCTCTAGTGTCACTCACAGACTTCCCTGTTGCTGATTTTAGTGCATAGAAAGGGCTCAATCTCTTTGATCATTATCTAGTTTAAAAAACAAAAGTGCTGGAGAACCCGGACAGACAAAATTCTTTGTTTGTGAACAAAGAAGGAAGAGGGAGTGTGTGCTGTTTCTACAACAGTTATGTTCCCTTGATTCAACAATGCCTCGATTCAAAAGCAGGCAGAAAATGGCATTTTTTTCCACAACTATCTCCCTTCTGGGAGGTTTTAATTTGAGCATAAGAATGGTGTGCTTCACGAACCTTTAAAAAGAAAAATCAAAAATACTTTGCCTCATTTCAAGTCTCTGCACAAGGGAAACGAGAACATTGATCACTCTAAACTTTTTTAGACAACTTGACATTTCCTTTTCTGCAGCAAGGAGGCCAGCTGCCCACACCCCAGGTTGCTCTCTGGTACTTTCTTAGCAGAGAGCCCCGGGTGCTGAGAGCCCTGGTCCAGTGGAAGTGCTCTAAAACGCTCATGCAGTTTCCCTTTCTTAAAATTATTATGACTAACTCTCTTTATTGTTTTCCATTTATTTATTTATTTATTTATTTATTTATTTATTTATTTATTTAGAAGCTGGCTCTGTAACCCTAAACTGACCTCGAACTCCTCAGTGCTGTGAATCAGTAGTGAAATTTAAAAAACATTTTTTCACCCGGTGGCTGAGTCTTGGGTGGTGAGTCAACCACCGAAAAAAAAATCACAAAACTCCACACGCCAGGGGAGCTCTATCTTGTTCAATAACTTCACCTCTTTTCCTGATGCTTTGATTCCTGAACCACT
This sequence comes from Arvicola amphibius, assembly GCF_903992535.2. Taxonomy (NCBI): domain Eukaryota; kingdom Metazoa; phylum Chordata; class Mammalia; order Rodentia; family Cricetidae; genus Arvicola; species Arvicola amphibius. The sequence goes on along the minus strand of NC_052052.2, from coordinate 123,478,765 downwards.
TGGTAGGAAGCTTTGGACTTGGGTGTAGGGGAGAGTTCCTGGTCTTTGAATTCAGAGTTTGCTATTAAAGTAGGAGACGTTGGATGCAGACATGAAAAGCTCCACGAAGACTGAGAAAAGAGAGTTGCCACGAGTCTGAAGCTACCTAGATCTTGTCTGAATAAGGAGATTAGCTAGAAAGACAGACAGACAGACAGATATAGGATAGATAGATAATAAACAAGTAAATAGATAGTTAAATAGGTAAATAAATAATAAATAAGAAAAAACAAATTTATTTTCTGTTCTAATAGAACCCCTGGAGAGAACTGAAGGCTCTATGGTTCTTCATGTGGTTCCATGGTGTAATGGTTAGCACTCTGGACTCTGAATCCAGCGATCCGAGTTCAAATCTCGGTGGGACCTATGGCTCTTTTGTACAATTAGTTTTCACTTAAATTGATACGAAAAATAATTCTTGGTAATCACACCTTAATAGAGTTAAATACCTTTATTCACCAACTGAGTGACTTTATTTTTGCTTACAGTTTCTTTTTAGAGGAAGGAAAAGGAAAAGAAAAGACCTCTCAAGAAGGCATTCAGCAGGAAGCTAGAACTCTTTCCAGAGAAATCTGCTCACAACTGGGGAGGCGGGAGGAAGTAACTAGTAGTGAAGACTCAGAGGAAACAGCTGGCAACTGGAAATACAATTTATCTAGTCTGGAGAGCAATAGTAGCTATTTTGTTGTGTGTGTGTGGGGGGGGCAGTTCTTTTGCTTTGTTTTTGTTTTATGAGACAAATTCTTACTCTACCCTGTGTGACCCCAAACTCGCTTCAATCCTCATGCTTCTGTCTACTAAAAGTTGGGACTTCAACTTTTTTTTGTTTGGTTTGGGTTTTTTTTTTTTTTTTTTTTTTTTTTTTTTTTTTTTTTTTTTTTGGTATGTTTTACTTTTTCTTTTTCTTTTTCTTTGAAGCAGGGTCTCATGTAGCCTAGGATGGCCTGGAATTTCTAATCCTCCTGTCCCCGCCTCTTGAGTGCTGGAATTATAGATAACGCAGGAGGACGTGGTTGGTCAGTTTCCAGTGAGTCGAGAGAGATCCAAGCTTGACCAATTTGGGCTAGCAAACGCACGTGAGCAGAGACTGGACGTGACTCCACACCAAGGTGGTGACGTCATGTGAGCGGAGGTGGGCTGGGGCACTGGTGAGTCTTCTGGAACGGTCAACTCGGTGAAAGTGCTGGCAAACGCACGAGTTTGGCGAGGGCAAGGAAGGCAGGAGCCTGGCGAGGGAACCGCGGTCGGAGTCTGCCCCAGCGGTCCCCAAAGTCATGCTCGCTTTTCCCGCAACTTCTTTCTTTAAAGGTTTTTGATTTTCCAATTTAATTCTTGTACACAGTGTGCTGTGACCGTATTCCCTTCCCATTACCCTCTTTTCTTCCCTTCTACTCCCGCTCACCTCCTTCACAACGAGCCCGCCCCTGTGTGTGAGCTCACAAGTAGGTCTCGTTCAGGGAGCCACACACTGGCTCACGATTGCAAGGTCACTTCACATTCAGTTTCACTGCGCTCAGGTCACACTTTTTTGAGACAGAAAAAAAGGCGGGAAATAGTGCGTCTGCAGTCTCCAGTGTCAGAGGCCGTTTTACAAGATTTCACCGTGGAGGACGGAGGCTGATTTATTTTCAATAAATAACATCCCGCATTCAGCGACAGGGAGCGCACATATATAGTAGGAATTCAGTATCTCTCTCTCTCTCTCTCTCTCTCTCTCTCTCTCTCTCTCTCTCTCTCTCTCTCTCTCTCTCTCTCTCTCTCTCTCTCTCTCTCGTAATTTAGCATCTTATTTTTTCACTTACTTAGATTTGTAAGAAGTTTAATTTTTGTTTAAAATATTGGTTATCCTTATCTTGTTTTATATGACTGCAAGTCTGCCTGACTCATTTACTAAATTTAGGAAACCTTCACAATAAAGTCGCCTCTTGTAAAATCTGAATTTACTCATAACCATATATGACCACACCGTTTGAAGTTAGTTCCCACTGAGTTTTCAATACATTCTTATAGCATACACATGAACTGGTGATGAAAAAAATTACCCTCAATCCTTCTAGTAAAAGATGTGTTTTGAATGCAAGTTTCCTTTTCAAACATAATAAATTACTTATCAAAATTCTCTAGTCGTGTCTTTTAGTCTCCACTCTCCTTAAAATATAAAGACAATTCAAACAAGAAGAAGCGGGTCTAAAACACGGATCTATAATTACCGGAAATAGGTTTAAAAATCAGAACAGTTTACAGAAGTATCTTCTATTGCACTATGTCATGGCAGGGTCTTTGAGCGTAAAAATACAGAGTTTGGCATAAAACTTTTCGGCAGGTGTAGACTACGTTGTGCAAGAAAAAAATGGGCTCGTGAAAAAAAAATAAATGTTTGTCCCCAGCAAAAAATAGCTATGAAGCCTACGGAGATCCCAGTAATCAGTCGAGAGCATAGGCAGTAAGTAGAGCCGTAGGGGAAGGTTAGTACATGTATTCCGGGTCCGGGAAAGAGATTACGGAGTTTGAGGACGCCAGGACGGTTTTCACTGCAGGGTGGAAAGCAAGTGTGGTGCCAAGAAACGAAGACGATTGACGATGGAGATGTGCAGGTACTACTAAGGAGTCATCAAAATGAGAAAGGGTCCTTTTTGGAGGACGGAAATGATCACACATGAATATTCCTTAAGGAGTCTTGTAGATTGAAGATGTACCGCTATACGGAGATCACAAAATCAAAGTTTAAGACGCTCATCAAAATAAGATTTAAAGATGAAGGTGAAGAAATGGCACCACGTGGGACGAGGTGGCCGAGTGGTTAAGGCGATGGACTGCTAATCCATTGTGCTCTGCACGCGTGGGTTCGAATCCCACCCTCGTCGTTTGGTCCCCAAGTAGACCTATATATTATGCTTTTCCAAATCTTAAACTGTCCAAAGAAGTTCTGATCGTTCAGATAACGTCCTCTGAGTAAGTATTCCTGTTCCCAGCACACAAACTGCAAGTCACAGCACGCAGCGTCTCGTTTACCTTTGTTTATACCTCTCTCTCTAAGGCCTCCATCTCACAGTAAGGCGTTTTGGAATCGCCTGTCCTTGCTTTCTTCGCAATGCTTCTATAAGTACTCAACAGGAGCTTCAATACTCCTTATTTTCAAAGTCCCATTAAAAGTTTCATTTTAAACTTAATGCTCGGAAGTAATTTCAAATTTATGGAAGATGTGTAAAAATAAGAATGGTAAGAAAGCCACACATATTTTTTACTAGAATTTACCTATTCTGATTTCCCTGTTCCTCCACAAACCCTTCCTGGTTGCTCTGCCTTTCTTATGCTCTCTGTCTCTCTTTGAAACCCCTCCCCTAGCCAAAAAAGCAATGTATATCATACCCCCCCCCCCGTTTGTTTTTCAAGACAGGGTTTCAGGGTTTCCCTATATAATAGTCCTGGCTGCGCTGGAACTCGCTATAGATTGTCCAAGAACTCACAGAGATCCACCTATCTCTGCCTCCTGAGTGCTGAGATTAAAGGCGTGCGTCGTCACTGCCTCGTTAGGACATATTTTCTAAAAGCAAAGACATTTAGTTTATAACCATGGTATAATTAGCGGTTTCAAATATATTTTTTAAATGATGGGTTTGTCTGTTTTAATCTTGCACTTGGGCTCAAGTTTGTCAGTTGAGCTGACATGTGTCAGTTGTGGCATTTACAACATTTCTCTCTTCGGACCGGAATGCATGATGTAGGCTTGAATGGAAGGTCTGGGAATTTGGTTCAGTGGTTAAGAGCACTGTCTGTTCTTCAAGAAGCCAGCATTAGCCATCTGTACCTGCAATTCCAGGTATCCGATGCCATCCACGTGGTCATACACATAGTGCACATACGTGAAGGCAAAACGTTCATACGTAACAACAAAATGTGTTGGGGCATTTGAATCCACTGGGAGAAATTTAGATTAAATAAATTTATTCTTACTGCTAGCATCCTTAGAGCCGAACAGCATGCTTTGCGGAAGGGGCATTAAGGTGTGGCTCTAAAGCCAGCATCAGAAAGATGTGTATTACAATCATCCATGGAGCCCGCAGTTGGGCAGGAAAACTGTTTTTACTTCCCTCCGTTGTTTCTTACTTTCCTGCTATATAGTAATAAAAAGACCATTTCATCCCTTTCCCATAGCAATAGTAGGTTTTACAGAAGCAAAGGCAGCTGTAAATACCTCGCTGCCCCATTAACCTGTTCTTATCTCACCTGCAGTCCGCTAGGAACACCCAAGCATTCCAGAGCAAAAGGTCGAAGGCCCTTAAGGGATGCCTGGCTCCAAATTACGTTTCTTTTGTCATCACAGGGGACCTGTGGAAATGATTACTCAGGTCTGAGCACTCTGATGACTGGGACAGAACAGTTCATTTCTGGGCAGGCAACAGACACAGTGCCATCGGGTTAGAGCTGGCAGTCACATCGCCACGAATGAAGCGTATTTAAAAGATAAGGAAATGGACCACTAGTAATTTGGGCTTTGTATCACTTTTCCCCCTTCAAAATTAGATTCATATTCTGCATCTCCCAAAGAACAACGCATAAAACATATATACTCTTCTTTAGCAAAACTTCATTAATATCATACATCAACAAAACAGATATATCGATGTAGCACACTTTAGATTTATGAAGAATAGAAAGGAAATAATACCGAGGTGTATTTTCATCCTTAGGAATACAGAATCTGAAGACACTCCATGTCCATCTCTCCTTGTAACCATGGCGACTGATGATGACTGTAGTTCAGCCAGTCAATACATGAGCAGAGTTTCTCCCCTGCAGCTAATAAGCAGCTGAGGGGAAGAAGACATCTAGGGAGGACACCAAAATGTTTTCCATGAGATTTTCTATTCAGGTTTGACATCTATTGATAATTCCACCTGAACTATTTTTACTGTGGTGGTTGCCAAGTGGCAATTGCTCGATTCCAGCATTCTCCAGTCTGCCCTTGGCGCTGCATTTATGTAGTTGTGCATTTTCAAAATAAGCGCAGGAAATCCTTTTTTTTTTTTTCAGTGATTTACAATTCACCATTTCCTTGAATGATTTTGTTACCCAGAGGAACTGATCTGGACAATGAGAGCCTCTTCAGGCTGACAAATGAGTCCTTGTGATGTTGTCATTATATAATTCTATGGTGATCTGAATTTTTGGCATAACAAGTTCTTCTAGGCTCAGTTGAAACTACCCTGTCTATGTCCTGAGGTCACTTATTTCTCAGAAAGAACCCTTAAATGACCTGTACTATTAAAAGCCAATACCCAATATCCAGGTGGGCTCATTGTTTCTGATGTATTTTTATTTATATGTCCTTTTAATGACAAAAAAGCTGTGGATTGTATGTACACACATGATAAATACACACATTCATATACACATACACACATACACATGTATATTCACACATGTGTACATTGACATAATTATGAATTCACAGTATTTCTATTCTAATCTGTTCCCATTAATTAATCTCCTCCATTAATTTTGTTTAAAATTCTGTTTTCAGACAATATATTTTGATAAAACCATTTCCCCTTAAACTCACAGAGATCCACCTGCCTCTGTTTCTTGAGTGTGAGACTTAAAAAAGTGCCTCCACCACAGCCAGCTTTTTAGGCATTTTTAGGTACAGAACACATTACTTTTATGTGGATCCCACTTCTGCAGTGTAACCAGTGTATCCCTTTTGATCATCTTCCTCTTTCTTAAGTTGTACCAAACCAACCTTAGGTAACCACCCATCTTCTCGTTCTGGGAGGCCCTCCATTGTAGTAGGATTTCCTCATCGAGATCTCTAGCCTGCAAGTGATGACATGGAGATTTATTATTAATGAAGAACGCTCAGCCTTAGCTTAGACTTGTTCCTAACTAGTTCTTATAATTTAAATTAACCCATAGTTTTAAATCTAAGTTCTTCCACAAGGTTCCTTACCTCATCTCTCTACTGCCCATTCTGGTTCCTCCGAGTCTGGCTGGTGACTCTGCCTTTCTTCTTCCCGAGTTCTCTCTCTCTCTCTCTCTCTCTCTCTCATCTCTCCCTCTCTCTCTCGCTTCTCTCTCTCTCTCTCTCTCTCTCTCTCTCCCAGACAGTCCCGCCTAACCTCTCTTGCCATTCAGCTCCTTTAGTGTGAACCAATCATAAGACACCTTGACAAAGACACACCTTCACAGTGAAATGCAACAAATATTCCGCAACTCCCCATACCACAACACCTGTCATGATGATGATTAACAGGAAAAACAGAGACACAGGGACAGGTTGACAAGACAGCCTTCAGGCAGGCACAGATTCAGAATCACGCAGAGATGGAGGACGGAGGACACCGAGAACATTAAAGGAAAGGAATTCAAATCTAGGCTCACTCTCAGTTAAATGACTCTGAAGCAAACGTGCTACTTTTATTTCTTAAAGCAACACCAGATGCTGATGACTTTGAGTTTACTATTAATGCTTTTAATTAGCTCAGTAAGATAAATAATACTATATGTTCGGGTGGAAGGTCCAACCCAAGCCCCCTCCCCTGGGAGTTGCCTCAGTCCAGACTCCACACCTGAGAAAGCCTGCCAAACGATGACCCCTCCCCAGAGATGCTCAAGACCACTCCCCACAGGGTATTTAACCCTCCCCAGCCCCCTCCAGAACAAACACGGGTTTTCCGGTCTTCTCCCTGGGGGCTGGAAAGTCAACTGGGAGCATTGGTATCCATTAAACTTGGACTTTTTCTAATTTGGTTTAATTTGTAAACATGATAGTGTTCAGGGAAATTTTTTTTTCTTTTAAACAAACATTTTTATGTGTATGGGTATGTTGCCTACACATATGTCTCTGTATCACATGCATGCCTGCCTGGTGCCTGTGCAGACTAGAAGAAGCCAACTGTTCCTCTAGAAGTGAATTTATGGATGTCTCTGAGCCATCATGTGGGTGCTGACAATCAAATCAGTGATCTTAAATGCTGAGCCATCTCTCCAGGCCCCCACATTTCCATTTTAAAGAGGGCTATCAGTCAGGCTGCCTGAATTGGGAAAACTACATTATATTTACCATATGCAGTCTTGGATTAAGTACCTGTAATCTAAGGAATACAGAACAGAGAATAAATGGAGCTGGACAGGGATGGCTTTAGCCTGTTCTTCCCCTTAGCCTGTCTATGTTGCTGTGACTTGCAAAGTAAGACAAGCAGGTCTTGATGGCAGAAAGAACTAAACAAACAACAAGCATGGGGCAAAGGGGTCTCGAGGAGAAAGAATACTCTGTGTCGGAGAACAATAGATGTGGAGATGACAGGCAGAAACACAGGCCTTGACAAGATCCAGCATAGCCTGAGCCTCCTCTAGCTTCCCACCCAGGCAGCCTGGGCAGCAGTGCATCTAGCGTTTGGAAATCTATTTTTTAGGTCCTATTTTGGGACGCGTCTTCTCCTGAGTTTTCCTGGGCTACTGCATATTCACAGGAGTTTTCCAGGGAGCCAGCCATTCCCCATCGCTTCCTTTGATGCTTGTCCAGTGTTGAAGGCACATAGCTGGGAAAACTCTATGTCCATTCTTCAAACCAGTAAATATACCGTGTAAAATAATGAGTCAAAATTGAAACAAAACAAGCCCGGCAGTGGTGGCATATGCCTTTAATCCCAGCACTCAGGAAGCAGAGGCAGGCGGCTGTGAATTCTAGACCAGCCTGGTCTACAGAGCAAGTTCCAGGACAGCCAGAGCTACAAGGAGAAACTCTGTCTCAAACTCCCCCCCAAAAAAAAAACCCACAAAAATATTGGGAAAAAAATAAACAATACCTACCAGGGAGGTATGGTATTACCTCTAGACCCAATATACAAAAGAGAGTAGTGATTGCCTGGTGTATCGACTGCACTGAAGTGTTACGGGTGCTGCTGTTTTGGTTCCTGTCATGAGGTTACATTAACCAACATGTCAGTGAAGTCTCACAGCCTTCACCATCTTCATGATGTCACTATCCAAGATGGCACCATGTCATATGGCTATCTCAATATTGATGGCATCTCAAACCAAGGTAATGGCTCAGTCACGTGGTTGCCTCCATCTTGATAAGGTAGCTTAACTAAAATAACCACAAACCCACATGGTTCCTTTACGCGTTATGGTGAACACAGTTACAGGATAAACGAGCCCATCTCCATGACGTATCCCCATGGGGTTCATGAATCTCACCGATTAAATGTAGACAGTCATCCCCTTTCTTTTGAAAAGATATCTGAGTTGTTAGCTTGTAGGCTCAGAAGAGTAAAGAACCATGATGGAATTCCATGGTTTCAACACAAGAAAGAAGAGTCCGTATTTCTTACCACACACATATTGTAACTGTCGATGCCAAGAGGTGTCGTCTGGAGCTTGATTGACTTGCCCTGCTCCTATACACAAGTGGTTGCTAGGAAAGGAACCTATCATGTTATTTTGTCTCACTGAGCATGGCCTAGGCTTTCACCTTTTTGCTACATGTTTAATAAGCTCACTCATTCTAAACCAAAAATGCTGCTACCATGGATCATTCCTGGCTCTGTACAGAACAGGCAACCACTATTTTAATGGGCAATTCACACTCCAGGGGTGGAAGCTACTCCAGCTCTCCTTTTCTCACCAATAGTGGGTGCTTTGTAAACTGGGCCACACACCAGAACCGGATTTTCAAAAGTAAAATTGGTGCCATGTTCCTCAGTGGCATTAGCAAAGAACTCACTGATAAAAGTGTACACTAAACAAGATGTGATCCGACACAAGCGTGCATATTTCAACAAAATGTTACATAAGCCACAAACATGTGCTATGAGCTATACATAATGTCTAATGGTGTAGAGACATATTAAGGAGCAAAAACAGAAACTGGTTTTTGATAATATTCATTTTTTAATCCAACATATCCAAAATATTAGCATTTCAACATTAACTAGTCATATTTCTGGGGCTCAGCCATCACTACAATTAATGTACAATGTCCCTGGCATTACTTCCTGCTGCTGCATGCACCACCTTCCTAAAACAGTAAAGTTCATAGTCTGCTCCCTTCATTGAACACCAGGTTCGGTCTCCAAAAAAAAAAAAAAAAAAATCTGTGCAGCAATTGTGTTAGAGGTATTCTTTTAATATCCATTATAAAAGAACAAAATAATTTCCTTTGAATTTTCTTCTTTACATTAATGAGCTTTCAGTTGTTGACTAGATCTTCTGAAAGAAAAAAAAGAGATAAAATATAAACTTTTTTGTTTTATTTTTTTTTAAAGGGTCTTTTATATAATCCTGAATGTCCGGAACTCTCCAACCGAAGATCCAGGTTGGCCTTGAACTCACTGATATCTACTTGTCTTTGCCCACGGAGTTCTAGGATTAAAGGTGTGTACCACCATGCAAAGCTCAAAAATACCTAACTTAATGAAGTTAAAGAATAAAATAACTATAAAGCCACTTGCTTATCATTCTTAAGTTTTGGGTTCAATACTTAACAATACACACATGAAAGAGAGGGAGGAAGGGAGAGAGAGAAAGAGAGAGAGAGAGAGAGTGAGAGAGGGAGAGAGAGAGAGAGAGAGAGAGGTTGTTTGATTCCTGTTTGTTTCTTCATATTTATTTGTAAATGGACATCATTTACCCTGAATATATTAAAAAGTCTTAGCCACCTCCCTACGCCATTAATGCCCCCAGAAATAGCCTGACTCCTTTTATTCATCATCCAGAGACTCCAGGGTGTTGTCTCTGCTCCACTCCTGGACTCTGTTAGTACTGGGCTTGTCTACCCGCCTCAAGATAATACATAAAAGGAAGTTGAATAGATAGATAATAGAAAGGCATGTATTCTTCTTGAAGTCATTGCAGAGAGTCACAGAAGAGACTTGTTCCCACTCAAGACATCTTTCTTGGTCTCTGAAGTCCAGATCCATCTTCAAAAAGACACTTTTTCCTAAATATTCAATGGATTAAGACCTCAGTTAAACAAGAACATTTCTTAGTTTTCTGAAGCTCAATTTACTTTCTACTTTTAGAAATTAGGAAGTAAAATTACATATTCTTCAAGGACGATCAATGTTAGTGATCAAGAAAAAACTTTACCCTTAGAACTGCAAGTAGTGCTTAATACATCTCGTAAGACGCTGTGCTGACTATCAGAATTCTTAGGGGCTGGTTCAGGTCCCTCACACCCTGATTTCTGTCTGGGGCTGGCTGATTCCTCGGGTCCATCTCCTTTTCTTTCTTCTTCTTCTTAAAAATATTTTTTAAAATTTCATTACATTTATTTTGTACGTGTTAATGCAGCACGTGGAGGACAGTTATGGGAGGAATGTGTTTTGTTTTGAGACAGGGTCTCCTTTCGGAGCTTTGGCTGTCTGGAACTCAACTATGTAGATCCAGTCTGGCCTCAAACTCACAGAGATCAGCCTGCCTCTGTGTGCTGGGATTAAAGGCATGCAACACTACTCTTAGTAGTTTACTTTTAACATGTGGGTCTTGGGGATTGAATTCAAGTTGCTGGGCTTGGCAGCAAGTGCCTTACCCACTGAGACACTCTTGCCAGCCCCTGATCACCTTTCATTGCTCTCTTCCTCCAGAAGGATCTTTCTAGTTTCCTGGATATCTCATTGGCTCCAAACTCTATGCCTTTCTGAAACCCCAATTTAAGCCTTGGGAAATCAAATTCAAGAGCCAATTCTTTCTTTTTTCTTTTTCCTTGAGGCAGGATTTCTCTGTGTAACAAGAGCTCTGGCTGTTCTGGAGGGAACTCTTTGTAGATCAGGCTGACCTTGAACTCAGAGATGCACCTGCCCCTGCCCCGCAAGTGCTGGGACTAAAGATGTATGCCACCACAGGCCAGCTGAGCCAATTCTTTTTACCTTAGTCTATGTTTTCCCGAGGAAACCCAGGATACCTCAGCTGAATGAAAAAATGAAGAAATATTTGGAAAAGGGGACATCTAAGAAGTCCCAGCATTAGACAGGAAACAATCAGAACTCTAAGGGAATACCCCCCCCCCCCAGGAATACCCAATCAGAGCCTTTTCTAAAATTATGCTCCAGGACCTTTCCTCACTGTGGACTCCCCCACCACCTTGAGACAGGGTTTCAAATATCCTAGGGCCCAGGCAGATGACCCTTGAATTTCTAATCCTCCTGGCTCCACCTCTGCAGGCTGGGATGACTGGTGTACGCTACTGCATGAAAGTTTGGCAGTGCTGGGATTAAGACCCAGTGGCTTCATACATGCTAGGAAAACACTTGACTGTTACATCCCCAGGTCCTCCATCTCATGTTTTAATATGTCTCTGCTACCTGAAATGTCTCTTTAAATAACCCCAAGTCCTCAGTCTTTTCCTATTTTATTCCCTCTTCCTGTGACAGCCAGAGTCGTCTAAAACACAGCATGGAGCTGCTTCTGTGCTTCTCCGTGCATTCACGGCTACATGGTGTGTTCAAGATGCTGCCCACCTTGTGCTGCATGGTTTGCAGTCATGGCCACCCCTGCTTCTGCTCACCATAGCTATACCAGACTGTTTGGAAGCGACATCAATACATCTTGGTGACCTTCCTTTCCTGTCTGAACTCATAGTTTGAGATTGGCCTGCAATAAGATTACCCATTTGTTGATGGCCTATGCACTGTCAGGCAGAATTCAAGTCTCGCGTCAGCCCTAGTTGAGATAATCTCCGTCCAAACCCATTTCTAGGCTCATGTTCCTTGTGTTAGGATCATTGGCTAGTTAACAGTTCCACACTAAATTCTCCTAAACTGGAGTTTTTATGACCACGAATGACCAGTAGAAAGGACTGTGCAAGGCATACAATTATCCCTAGACCACGGTAAAGAACAGTAGGCAGTATCTATCGCCTTCCCTTCTGTCATCGTTCAATAAGATACCAATCTTGGGAACGTCTTAAAAGACATCAAAATGGAAATGGACCATTGAGATGATTCAGAGGGTGAAAGCAGTTGTGGCACAAACCTGGTGATGAGAGTTTAGTCCCTAAAACCTGGAACCCACGTGGTACAGGGGGCAGGGGAGCAGCTCACCAAGGTTATCCCCTGACCTCGACACAACTGTGCCATGGCATATGTGCCCAGGAACACACCATTTAGTGATAATATAAAAACCTGTTTAAAGTTGAAACGGAACTGAGGACGTGAGTAAGTAGGAGAGCACTAGCCTAGTATTTGTGACATCCTGGATCCAAGCCCCAATATCTCACATATACACAATTAATAAGCACATAAATGCCAACCAACACAGATATTGGAGTCAGGCATTCTAACTTGGGTGATTAGGGGTGAGAAATAATAAGCACACGCTACAGTCACTAGGGCTTAAAATCTAGTCTTTGCTGAGTGACTTCAGGCAAATTTGTTAACATTTTCCCACCCCCGTTATCTATATGAGCTTGACAGTAATTCCTGTACATAGACTTTTTTTTCAACAATGTATTTTTATTTTTATCAATTTAAGGTTATTTTTCCAATTAGACTTTCTCCAAGGGTATCTATAAATAAGAAATATGTACTAAATGTGCCCAAAGAATCATGTCTGGATATGCCTCAGTGTGTGAGGTTGCTCTAGAAAGCACTAAGGAAGATTCCCCAGTTTACTCATTCACTTCCCACTGGTTTGACAGCTGCAGTCAGTTAGGTACCTACTGTTCTCCCATTCTTACGCTTGTTGTCTGGCCTAGGGCTTCTTGCCCTGGTGACCCTCGAAGATGTGACTATGGAAAGGGTTAATTTGATGAGGCACACATAAAAATGAAATGCAAGCCTTGGTCTCCCTAAATGAGCAGTTCCTATTGTGATCTATAATGTAGAGATAAGAAAGAAGGCTTCAGCATCTTGGCCACCTTCTCTGCCTCCCCACTTCCTGAGAAACCATCCTTCAAGGTCAAACTGCCGTTGACCATTTAGGGTGAGCCAGTCCTCACAGCCCTGAAGCAGTGCTGACTGACTGGTCCAGTCACCAAGCTGCAGATGGACTTATGCAGTTGAAATTTGGCCTTGCCAACTTCCCACCATGCATACAGATCATTCTTCCTCTGAACCCAACCGAAAGCATACCAACCAGAAAACAACAGAGTAAGAGCAAGTCTTCATGAACACCAAGTGGAGGGCAGCAAGTGGAGATGCTGGTAGATAGGAAAGAACCTCCCTTTCCCAGACTGAGGTCTGACAGGCTGGATCTTCACTAGTCTTGTATGTTAAATTGACCACAAGAAGGATGGGGCTAAGCCATTGCCAGTCTGGGGGAGATACTGGGATGACTTTAAAGAGAATGTGGTGCAGAGAGACCTCAGAGATGACCTCGGTACCCAAGAGTAGACTGAACACAGATCAGATCACACCCAAACACTCCCAACAAACCACTGAGGGGCAAGCAATAAGAAGTGAGAACGTTGGTGTCCTCTACGGCATTAGACAGCCAAGCTCCCCTTAGAGCTCAAATCAAGGAAGGCTAAGGTATAGCATCAACCTATCTCCTCCCAAAGATGCTTGTTAACTTCCTGCCATGGTCATTCCCCAAATGGGAGGCTGTGCCCTGGTAGGGCTCACAGCTGTACAAGGAGGAGAGGGTGGGAAAGGGAGCTGGAGTTTCTGCTCCAGGACCTTCGTCCCATGTGGCCCCCGTTTCCTACCAGCGCTAGAGGACACATTGGCAGTCACCTTCTTGGAAGACTTAGATTAGGACACAGAGGAACACTGCAGCCTCACTTTGGATCTGAAATATGTTTCTCTAGAGAATTGGAGAGATGGAAGTTCTTTGTGGCAATGTGCCAGAGTGACTGTGGCTACTTCTTGTAAGTGTGATGTCTTCGGGAGCGCCCTGGCTCCCGATTCCTTGGGGCTTTTGATTTTGTACCAATACAGAATGAAGGTGTCTGTGATCTGATAGAATCTTTCCCCACAGAACCCTGCACAGTTGGAGAGGACATCCCAAAGTCAAGACTGCTACCTGCCTTAATTGCTCCGGGTAGAGGTGTACTCTGAGCAAAAGGGACCAGAGAGGGGGCCCCAGATGTGGTCTTCCTTGCAGTGATACTAGCCAAAGGTGTGATCTGGCTTTGAAGGCCCTGCACGCTCTGGTTCCAGCATTGCACAAAGGGTGCTAGGGTGCTTGGGGTCTCACTCTGTCTTGCACCAGACATGCTTCTTTGTGGAGCAGCCACAATGATCTCAGGCTCCCCACAGTCCATAGGGGTCACTAATCCTCCAAATGCAAAAGGCTTCGGGGCTGTGCTGCCAAATGCTGAGCTGTAGGCTCTACTCTGGTGGTTCTGTCTAACAACCCCAAGGGTAGCTGAGCTAGTAGCTTCACTGAATGGAAAACCGGCTAGCATGCTGCAGAAACCTGACTGGATGCTGGCGGGTGTGTGGATAATGGAGGCTGAAGATGTCAACCCCCCAGAGACTGCTGCTATAGTCTTGCTGAGAACCATTTGAGCAGGGGGTGGCATCTGGGTTGGGGACACAACTGAGTTCCCTGAAAGGAAAGAGGTACTAAAGCTTGGGACAGGAGCTAGCTGGAGAGAACATGACTTCTGGCCGTCTGTGGCCCCAGGAGAAGACTGGGAAGTATTTTCTGGGGATGGTGGGAAAGGTGATTTGGGGCTTGACCTTGAGGATGTTGTGAGTGCTGAAGTCACACTGGAGATGCTTGAGGTCACTGTAGGCTGGTTTGTGGATGATAAGCCTAAAGTTGGCAGAGGTCCACTCACCCCCTTCGGTTTAGTAGTGCTTCTAAGAGGGGATATCTGGATGGCACTAGTAAGGACCTGGCTAAAGATGGTGACTGTGTGTACAGTAGAAATTGCAGGGTGCTGGCATGGGAAAATGAAATCAGTGGCTGGGGGAAAGCCCTGGGAAGCCCCAAGCAGGAAAGCTTGGCAAGAAGGGACAGAATAAGAATTGCTCGTGGTGCTAGTTATTATATTCAAGTCCTTCAGGCCTACACCAGGATCTTTGGATGTGCCGACTGGGATGGCAGATGTAACCAGAGAGGAGGTTGTGGCTAGGCCATGGAAGAAATAGGTAGAAGCAGAAGTCAGTGAGGGAGAGGCCTGCTTAGCGGACACAGGAGCTGGCATGGGCATGGCTGTAAGTGGTTCTACACTGCCAAAGATTGGCTTGAAGGTGGACGTTAAGATGCTTGGAGCTGTGGAAAAAGAAGAGCTTGATGATGCCCCCCCAGCCATGACAGAAATGCTGGAATATGAGGAGTCTCTAACCTCACTACTGTACACAGGCCCCCAAACAGGTCTTAACGCTGAGTGAGCAGAAGTCTCCGCAGGAAGGACAGATGCGGGAAGATGGAGAACTGGGCTACTCACCACCCCAAGCAGAGTGTTTTGTGTGGTAGGTGCAGTGGGGATCATGACAGATGGGTGTGGGGGCGCTGCAGACCTGGGAGGGGTTGAAGATGGCCTGCTGGAATCAGGGACTGGTGCTGTGGGAGAGCTTGGAGACACCTGGGTGGAAGCAGCTGAGGGTTTTGAGTCTGAAGAGATGACTTGAAGGGGCTCTAACTGTGAGCACCGGGGTGGGATAGGCATGTTCTTCGAGCTTTCAAGCTGAGGACTCCTGTGGGTACCGAGTACTGTCTCAGAAGAAGGCCGACTAAGAAACACGGGAGGCTCAGTACCATCCCCTGTCTCAGGAACGGAGTCTGTGACGATCCCAGTTGTCGCTTCTGTGGTTGGTTGGCTTGGCCCAGCTTGCCTTTCTGAGGTCGGGTCCTCTTCAGTGACAACCCAGCCTTGCTGGCAAGACGTGGTCAGCAGATCCCTAGGACCAGATTGTAGGCAAGGAATCTCCCTGTTGGGCTGCCCGGAGCTGCCGGGTGTAACTAACGGGTGAGGATTAGGATTTCTCCCTGTCTTTTTCAGTGGCCATTCTGGAGTTTGGATTGATGTCCTGGAAAAATGTCTTTTCCAAGACTCTGAGAGATATCTGGAAGAACTGTAAGAGCTGGTAATAGCATTTCTTTTAGTGCTGGGGGGGCCCGCGTGTGCGTACGCTGGCCAAGAGCGCCGCGGAGGAGCAACTGGACTTCTTACGTTTATGATCTGAGCTCTGGGCGGGGAGGCCCCTTTTCAGAGATCCAGGCCTGGCCACAAATGAAACTGTGGCCCCGCTTTTCAACAGGGGCTTAAAGGCGGACCAATTGGTGGCAGAATTCCTTTTACTGTCCGAGCTGTCAAGGAACAGTGGTTCTTCCCTCCTGGCTTTCCCCTTCCTGCACTTGAAGAGGGCCTTCAGCACCGGGCTTTTTCCACACTCTCCCGGTGACTCTTCTGAGGGTCCCGCGGAGTTGATCACTTTTGAGACTGAGAACAAGGGCCGTGGTCTCTGCTCAGGAGGTGAGATCTTGACTGTCACCGGACTCCATGTGGCCCTAGGGTGACGAAGGGACCAAATGTTACGCTTGAGGTAACTTTCCCACCAGTCTGAAGGAAGAGACCCCATGATGGGGTTCTGCGGCCTCTTCATGGGAAAGCGCCTCCAGGCCTCACTGACGAAGGCGGCGGGATTGGCGGGATCCCAGTTTGGCGGCCTCCGGGCCGGCCTGTGCCGCCGGGCGGGCTGGGCGCGAAGGACGTGCTGCACCCGGTGGACCTGGTAGAGGGGCCTAGCCGGCCTGCGGGTCGCCGACTTCTCTCGTGCGTCTGCGCGCCCCTGTGCTGGGGACCGCGGCGAGGACCCCGCTTTGCCCAGGTAGCTACCCATGCGGAGAACCGGGCGGGCAGGCTGTCAGTTCCAGCCCGGTTTGGCTTCTGATGTTGCGGACGTCGGCGGAGGTGGCCGAATCCAAGCATCCGCTGCCCGAGTGACGGTTGGGCTACGCGTGTAAGACAAGCGCGAGGGTGCCAGGGAGCTGGCGACACGCGGACCTCGGTAACCGTGTCAGCCCACCCGGGGATCTGCGGTCCGCGTGCCAGTTCTCCAAACTCTAAGCTGGGAGAAATGCTGGGTGATTTGAATCCTACAGAGCATTTGGGGAGGACAGGGGTGGGGGTGGGGGATCGAGAGTTAACGCGGCATAATGGCACTGATGGAAATGTCCAGGCAGGGCACAGGACATTGTGAGCTGTTAATGGGAAAGGCAGCAGCCGACATTTCTGACCGAGGTGAGATCTCTGGGTTCCATCAGTGCCTCCTGGTGGCCAAACCCAGGCTCCTACTTGAAGTGGAAGCGGCCGAGGTTTGTAACCTTGATGTTAAGCTGAACCCTGGCGGGAAAGAGACTACTTCGAAGACACTTGGTGCTCCTCTTCACTATCAAACCTTTATTCACTTTCAGAATTCATGTGTTGAACACGGAAAAGATACAGGGAAAGTTTCGCTCTACCTTCCTGTACTGGCTGATGGTATCGACTTGGCATCAAAGAACTCCGCCAGGCCAGGTGTGAGCTGGAATCTTACATTTCACCATAAACAAAACAAAAACAAACTAACGAACCCACACATACACAGTATGCAGGAGCAGCTCAGAAGGCTGTAGGAGAATGTTGCTGTCGTTAAAAGGTTGGGGGTGGGGGACAACAAAATACGGTCTTTGACTTTTCGCTGTCCCCGAGTTTAGGGACTTTGTGCAAAAAGATGTAGCAGAGGATGGTTTCGATCCATCGACCTCTGGGTTATGGGCCCAGCACGCTTCCGCTGCGCCACTCTGCTTCCACGTTTCACAGCTTTCGATTTCACTCTCTAATGGTAAGCATCGCTATTCTCATGTTCGGTTTTCATTTCTTTTTTGTTTTTTTTGACTCTCACCAGCTCACTAACCCAAGCCCAGGCCTCTTCCCGGATTCACACGGCCTTCTCACTGGTTTCCGCACAAGTCTTATAGGCGATCGTTGTGGTTTAAAAAAAAAAAGTTTTCATTTGGTTTCACAGGCACAGGGTTCACAGGGTTTCCAAAAACCACGGATTCCCGATCCAAATGCGTATGTGGCTAAGGCAGTTTTGATCGAATTCCGTGTGGGATAGTTCCAATAAAGATAAAGAAATAAAAGGTAACAAGCTAAAATAGGCCCTTCCTCTTGCTTTGGCTTCTGTCGGGGGCCGGGGCTTTCAGGAAGGCTGTGGACAAAAGTCCTTGCGTGAATCCAGCCTCGCGTTTCCAAAACCGAACAAACCTTAGACTCTAGCGGTGGAAGACAGCTTGATGCCATTTTATTTTTATTATTTTATTTTATTCTGCGGTGCTTCTCCGGGTTCACAAGAAAATCAGCTTCTCCTTTGTGGGTAGAAGAAAACAGCAAGAAATCCTCTGACTCCGCCCCGCGAGGCCGCCCCACTTCGGGGAACGAGCGCCCCCTAGCGGACTCAAACGCACTGGTCTTTTGTAGCCCACTCGAGGCTCTCCTTCCGTAGGCACAGTCTCCTGGAGCCTCTCCTGGAGCCTTCTTGCGGTTAGGACAGCTCATCTTTCTCTCTGGGAAGATTTCCTCAAGCCAACATTAGACAACACATGCTTGAATTCTGACATGTCTGTCAAACTTGGGAGGAAGAGACCAGAGACAGGGAATCAGGCATACAGGCAGGCAGGCAGTGTCTCTGGAGTTGTTCTGAACCCAAAGATAGTACGGTTTCGTTGTCACATCTGGCCTGGAGGGCGCCAGGTCTCCTAAAACCGGAGTTTCCTATGAGCTATGGTATAGGTAGCTCAAGTTCTTTGGGAATTGACATCCTTTTATGACCTCTGTGGCACCAGGCACACATTTGTATGCAGGCAAACACTCTTAGACACAAAATTCAATTTTTTTTTTAAAAAAGTTATCAAATATTTTCCAAAATGCCTAAACCATTTTATATTTTTATCAGTAATATATGAGAGATCTGAGTCTCTGCATTTTTGCCAGCCTAGCCTTTATTATTTTATTCTTACTTGATTAGTGTGTAAAGACAAAACATGATCTTATGGACATTTCCCAAACTGTTAATGATGTTTGGCCTCTTCTGATTTCCCTTGTATATCCTCATCGATGAGTCTTTTGCCCAGCTGGATCAATTCCTCGTGTGTTCTCTCATGTCACACATGTGGTTTGCCATTCTTTCTCCAAATCTGTAGCCTGTCTTTTGATCTGCCTAACAAAGTCTTCCTAGAACAAATTTTTAATTTCGATGAACCACAATTAATTATTTTTCATTTATTTATGGGTTGTGCTTTTGATGTCAAGCCTAAAAATCCTTTACATTATAAAAAAAAAACTCTTCTTTTGTTTTTGCTTTTTCTCCTAAAATTTTTATAATTTTGTACTTTGCTTTATAAACCTATGATCCATTTTGAGTTTTTAAAACAACAGTCTAGCTGGTCGGTGGTGGTGCATGTCTTAAATCCCAGCACTTGGGAGGCAGAAGCAGGCGTATCTCTGTGTAAAGTGAGTTCTGTCTCAAAACACACACACACAAACCCAAACCAAAAAAAAAAAAAAAAAAAAAAAAAAACCAGTCTAAAATTTAGGTAAATATTTTCTTCAACATCGTTATTTTCTTAATTTATTTTTTAAATTAAGTTGTCACAGAAAGTAATATGTTCCATTATTACATTTTCTCATGTGTGTGTGTGTGTGTGTGTGTGTGTGTGTGTGTGTGTGTACTTGCCTATCCACTGTGAAGAGACACCATGATTAAGGCAACTTATAAAGAAAGCATTTAATTAGGGGCTTGCTTACAGTTTCAGAGGGAGAGTCGATAACCATCATGGCAGAGAGCAAGGCAGCAGGCAGGCAGGCATGGCAGTGGGACACTATCTAACAGCTTACATCCTGATCCTCGAGTTAGAGGCAGACAGACAGAGCCAGAGCCTGGTGTGGCCTTTCTGAAACCTCAAAACCCACCCCTAGTGGCACACCTCACCCAAACAAGGGCCACATTTTCTAATCCTTCCCAAAACAGCTACCCCAACTAGTGACCAAGCATTCAAATCAATGAACCTGTGCAGACCATTATTATTCCACCCACCACAATATGTGCCATTGTATTTCTTCCGACTCGTTCCTTACCCCATCCCCCACACACTAGCTTTGAGTCCTCCCCGAGCCACTCTTGTCTAGCATCTTTTAAACAAGCAGACAAGGGGCTGGAGAGATGGTTCAGTGGTTAAGAGTACTAACTACTCTTACAGAGGACTCAAGCTTCCTTCCCCTGTACCCATAAGGTAACTCACAACCACTCATAACTCTAGGGGATCCAACATCCTCTTCTGACCTCTGTAGGTACCAGACACACATGTGATACACATACATACATGTAGACAAAGACTTATACATAGAAAATAAATTTTTAAAAATTTAAAAAACAAAATTCATCCCTGATCTTTGATTTGGCTGAACATAGTCATCCTAGGAGGTTGTTTTTGTTTTATTTGCTCCTTAGAATTATTCATGGAGATCTTATTATCAGAAAATTATAATCCTCTGGTAGGTAGAGAAAACACATATTATTTTTAAAACAAAACAAACAAAAACCCACAATCTCCTCTTCTGTCAACCATACTGTGAACATTCAGTTGACCTAAACTACGAAGGTGAAGAGTCAAGAAGCGCACTATTTCCAGTAGCTGGATATTTCATCCCTCACCAAACTTGTTAGTAACCTCTTGATGCTTGTGTTTATCACAGCAATATGACATGACCACATCTGGCAGAGAGCTCCCCACCTACCAAGGATTTCGGCTGTGAGAGGGAGGACAGAAAAATCCAAGTCTTGCATTTTAACAGAGTATATATTTAAATGTTTTAGAAATGGTACTCAAGAAGTAAAGTTCTTCCATGACCTGTAAGTTCTCTTTTCCTCGAGAAGGATACCTAATCTAAAAACTGCTATTATATCTTTGTTTTGGGGGGTATGTTTTGTTTCGTTGATTCTTTTGAGTATAGTTTCTTGAGTATATCTTCTTGGAAGACAATAAAAGCACACTACTACTGATTGCCTTAGTTTCAGAAGGGAAGAGTTATGAATGCCTGAACAGGGACTTGAACCCTGAACCCTCAGATTAAAAGTCTGATGCTCTACCAATTGAGCTATCCAGGCCCTTGTATGGCAGGTTTGTTCACATGTAGGAATCAATAACTACCAATTTCAGTGGTAGTATAGATCAATTCTTGTACTGGAAAAGTGATGGAGTTGGTCTGTCACTGTGAAGGATGGTTCCATCAGCATTTGGTTACAAGTTCTGTAGGTTGGCCTATGGAGCAGGAACATGAGTGACATGAAAAAACAAGCCCTTAATTGCAAACAGTTGTGGAAGAGGGACACAAACAGAAGAAAACAATGAACTGCTTCTGCTAAATAACTGTAGTTAAATCTGCCACCAACAGCCTGACTACTGGATACCAGGAAACAACAGAATGACACAAAGAGAAACAAAGAAAACACTAAGAGAAGCAAGAAGCAACCAGAGGATGACAATGGTATCTGAAAAGCCGGATAAAGATTCTTTCGGACAAGAACATTACAGTGAGTGTGTGTGGCCCTGCCTGCCCTCTCCACTGCTGAGCGCTCCTCGCCTTGAAGTTGGACAGATTCAGTGTGTTTACTGGGCATCGATCACCTTTTCTGATAACGGTGAATTTGGAAGGAGATAGTGACTCCATCACAGGACTCTAAAGGCCATGTAAATGCTTCCCAGTATCCTTTCAAAAGAGCAAACAGCTGTGGCTGCGGTGCAATGGTAGATGCTAGCCTAGAACATGTGACCCTGTGGTTGATGCCCCAGAAATCCATATAATCAGTAATAAAAAGAGAAAAGTAGCCCCCCCCACACACACATTCATTTTTTTAAGTTGTGGAAGATTGTTAACCGGCCCTGTCTCTATTTTTATTAAATCATGTTACTGGAGACACTGAGGTAGTAGCACTGTCAGTCCGAGGTCATCCTCTGTATAACTGGTTCCAGGACAGCCTGGGCTACATAGTGGGAGCCTGTGTCAGAAACTGGAAGAGAAGGACTGGGTGGGATGGTGTATGCCTTGAATTTTAACACTCAGGAAGCAGAAACAAGCTGATCTCTGAGCTTGAGGCCAGACTGGTCCACATAGCAAGTTCCAGGGCAGCCAATATACACAGTGAGGTAGGAGTTGTTAGCCTAAATTTCAGGGTCTACATGTATGAAAGACCCAACTTTGTGTATATATGCAGTTTGTGCAAAGAGTGTGACTACCCCCACAATGGGCTAAGAACCACTGTTATGAAGATGAGATAAGCACCTATTTGATAAGTTGTAACAGCCAAACATAATTTTAGAAAAGTAAAGGGAGGGAAGGAGTAGCTACTGTGAAATCAGGAGACTTGGATGTTTGGGCAATAGTCAAAATGACTCCTGGAGGGAAGGAAGAGGAGTTTTACTCTGTCACACTTCCTTAGGTGGCTCTTGCATGTGTGTCCATCTGTTAGCCTCGCTAGTACTGTGAATGGTCTGAATATTTGCAGACCATGGGTGAAGAGGAAGTATGAGTTGAGGCACTGTCTATTCCCCACCTCAGATTTTCTACAGCGAAGAAATTCCCACACTCCTTGCATTTAGTTTCTTGTGATGGAAGCAGTTTTTGGTGTTTAGTAAAACCTAAGTTTTCTTTGGAGTTGCTCCCACTGGCGATTTATTCTGTGTGGTGAATCAAGGTTTAAGTTTAGACTAAATTCACTGGATTCAGGACCTTCCTTCCCAGTGATAATTATCCTTCAGTGCCACTGACTCTCTGATCATTGTTTTCTCAAAAGAATATTACTTCTTTGCAGGAGATTTAATCTGCCACAATAACCGGTCCTTGCATTTCTAGTTCTTTAGAAACAGCCCCACAGGTGCTGATATTTTGGTCTAGTTCAAATCTTCCTACCTTAAAGATGTTTAGAAGTGCAAACGTGAACCGCGTCTGCTGTAGAATGCGTGGAAAACAAACCTGCAGGAAATAAAGACAACGAATTTGCTATTCATGCAGACTAGCAAATTTTTATGGGGAGAAAACAAAAAGATATATGCAATAAATGTAAACAAAAATAGTTTATAGGGTTTTGTTTTTGTAGCCAACACAGTAAGTATGAGGACATCCAGAAATACTGAAGGAAGGACTGACCAACGCAGTGAGGGGAAGGAAAGTGAGTGGGCGTAACCACTGAGGAGCAAAACAACCTAATCTAGCTTACTAACCATGAGAAATATAAATAAAGGAACTTGAGAACAGTAGATCTCAAGCTCAGGGAACAAAACAAAAAGGAAGGGCAGCTTTTTTAGTGAGGAATGCCACCGTTTTCTTGGGAGAGGAAGAGAGAGAGAATAAGAGAACAAAATTTACAGAACACTTGGAGGCAGAGGCAGGCAGATCTTTGTGAATTTGAAGCCAAGCTAGTCTACAGAATGAATTCCAGGACAACCAGGGCTACAAAGGGAAATCCTGCCTTAAAAAACAAAAATGACACCAAAAATACTAAGTGCACACTGGTATCCCCACTTAACCCTCAACCTTTCTTACAGTTACTTTAAATATTTTTTAGAGACATCTACCATCGTAGACTATGAGGAACTTAGCATAATTTAAGAGCTAACAAAGGCCAAATCAATTTGATAGAAAGTAAAAAGACTTAAAAGTTTTCACCTAGGACACCAAAAGAACTGCAAAGGCTTCCCTCCTGAACACCAAATATGTTCCCTTTTCCCCAAACTACTCATCTAGCAAGTATATTCAGGCACATTCTTCTTGAGCTACCTGAAGACACAGCTACAGTAGCTCTCCATCCAACTGGGCCTTTGAATTCAAATCATTTGCCCGAATTCCTATCAGATATAACATAGGGATGATGGTGCTGGAGGCATAGAGAGATTCAGAGCTTTCAATTATTTGATCTATAGAAAAGGTGACCTGAACTTTCCCAAAGGCAGAGGCAGAAGAGGCTGAAGAAAACAGGGATATGAAAGATACTTCAAAATATAGAACAGATTTTCACTCTCCTGTGTAATTGGTGGATTCTCTCCCACCTGCCAATTCCAGAATAACCACTCAGAGGCTTAACATTACTTATAAATGCTTGACCAATGGCTCAGGCTCACTATTGGCTAGCTCTTACATTTAAATTAACCTATAGTTTTCAGCTATGCTTTGCCATGTGGTTCGTGGCTTGTTATCTCATTTTTTACATGTCTTGCTTCCTCGACAGCTGACTAGTGTCTCCCAGACACTGCCCTTCTCCTGTATCTCTGCTTGGATTTCACACCTGGTTTTATTCTTCTGTGTCACAGGCCAAAGCGGCTGTATTTATCAACCAATGAGAGAAACATATACTCTCAGCATACAGAAAAACCATCCCACCGAATTTTCCCCTTTCTGTCTAACCAAAAGTTTTCATTTTAACATAGTAAAATTACATATAACAAAACAGTTATCAAGTAAGAATCAGTTACAATATACAGTCTATTTGTATTTGACAAAATTAAAGAACATACTATATCATCTATTCAATTTTTGTGAGTTCAAAGTTTCCTATCTAATTTATCTTTTATCATGACTAAAGAAAACTATAACTATCTAGTCTCCAACTCCATCAAAGACCCCAGAAGGATATAATATTACCCTAGTAAACAGGAAACGCATTGTAAGCAAATTCCAAAGCTCTAGAAATGACAGAGACATCTGACTGCCTGGACAGTCACCCAAAGTTCTTCTGTAACATTGGGGCATCCATCTTCAGACTACATGCCTACAATATCTGAAAGACTTTTCAATGAAGCAGGAAATTTGAAGAACTGTCCTGCCTGTATTGTAAAAGTTCAGCAGTCACTTTCCTCTACATCCTACAGATGTAGGCAGTTTCTCCTGTGAAGCTGGAACGTGAAGGACCATCTCACTTTGTTTTTACAAAGTTTAGCAGTCATGGGGCTGGAGAGTTCACTTCCCAGCAACCACATGGTGGCTCACAACCATCTGTAATGATATCTGGTGCCCTCCTCTGGCGTGTGGGCATACATGGATGCAGAATGTTGTATACATAATAAATTAATCCAGTTTATACAGCATATTGTATACAGCATATTGTTGTGATCTGGCTGCCCTCACTCCCCGACAGTGGAACTTCCTTGTGGTCTGTAATTGACAAGGATGTTTGTGTTCTTTCTGGTTGGTGGTTTTCCATAGAAGCATTGAAGGGTTAGGGTTAGGGTTAGGGTTAAATCTCGGGGCAAAATAAAGGTTGTTAGTCTTCCACCTGAAAAGAAGCCTCCATGTCTCAATCCTGGCACCACCACCACCTCCACACTAGTCTTGGCATCCAGGCTGCGCTGATGTGGCATACTGTCGAACAGTTTTTTGTCTAAATCATTAGCCTTATCACATTGAAAGCAAATTCCATAAGGTGTTTTTTCAATGCCCATCATCCTCTTTGAAGTAATTAATGCTGCCAGGAGCAGACATGTATCACAGTCAAGAAAAGTCTAAGTTCCTATAACATTTTAAATGTCATATTCTGTAGGTCTTTGAAGTGTTTGAAGATTAGCAACTTAATTAAAATATATCTTTGGGCTGGGCGGTGGTGGCACATACCTTTATCCCAGTACTTGGAAGGCAGAGGTAGGTGGATCTTTCTGAGTTTAAAGCTAGCCTAGTCTGCAAAGCAAGTTCCAGAACAGCCAGGACTGTTACACAGAGAAACCCTGTCTCAAAAAAACAAAGAAGAAAAAAGAAATATATCTTTTTATACCTAGAAAACCTAACTAATATGACTAAAAGTTTGGCTATTATAGATGTCTAGATATTAATCTCTGATGGTGTCTGCAGGAACTCATTTCCTTACCACACAGAGGGCTATCAAGC
This sequence comes from Arvicola amphibius, assembly GCF_903992535.2. Lineage (NCBI taxonomy): Eukaryota > Metazoa > Chordata > Mammalia > Rodentia > Cricetidae > Arvicola > Arvicola amphibius. Next base: position 123,452,916 of record NC_052052.2, on the reverse strand, counting down.
ACTGCTGGTTCCACTTCTGAAATGTCCTTCTTTCCTTTGTGACTGTCACTGACTTAGTTCACATATTAGCTTCCAGCTACATCAGCAAAGTCGTAATGTGGTTTTTGGTGTTTCCTGCTCTTCACATCTCTGTAGGAAACATTTGATAATGACACTTTTTTGTGTGTGGGGGGGTTGAGACAGGTTTTCTCTGTAGCTTTGGAACCTGTCCTGGAACTAGCTCTTGTAGACCAAGCTGATAGTGACACTTTTCAGCAAATAATACAGGTCACAGCCTAGCAGGAAGGCTAGATGACTAGAAAGTCATCTCACTTTCGAGATGAGGGATTGCCACCTCTGCACTGTCTTCTGGAAAAGGATAAGGACTGTAGAAAACATGTCCTATACTGACGCTGCTAAGATTTCTATGCAAAATAAACAAATAAATCACTATCCTATTTTCCAAAAGTTGCCTTCCTATGCTACAAAGATCAAGATTTACCTTCTATGAATTAGAGATGGACCAAGAACATAGTATCTAGTTCCAATGAATAAATGTCAGCCCGGGAAACAAGCCACATGTGCTTGATTCTCTCCACCTGCTTGATTGGACTCAGGCAGCATTGGTTAGCAGAACTTTCCCCAAACCATCCTGACTGAAAGTTATGTGAAGAAATAAATGCCAAGTTACTCTCTAGTCACAGAGAATTAAAATACCAGTTTCACAAAGTGGGGTTGGTCTGGGAAGGGATACAAGTTCTGGGGAGCCAAGATTCTAGTTTCTGTAGACAATACCTGCCTCTTATCTCTCTAAAACGCCTGTAAAAGTGTGAGAAACCATAAAATTTATAAATGAAAAGCAATTTCCCCCAACTTTGCTAATCCAAAACACCAACTTCTGGACTACATTTTAATTGGTGAAGTGGAAGTGTGTGCTTTCCAGGGCTGGAGAGATGGTTCAGTGGTGAGGAGTGCTCACTGCTTCTAAAGAGGGCAGGAATTCAGCACCAAGCACCCACTGTGAGCAGCTCACAGATGCCTGTCCCAGGCCCTTTTCTTACCTTCAGGGACACCCACACACACCATTCACTCACAGAGATACACACATACACACATAAGTAAAAATAAATCTTTAAAAGAAAACAAACTTTCCACTTTGGCAACAAATAGACTAAACTTGAAACAATACACAGGTTGTCGTGGCTCCTTGTATATCTTTTGCTTGCTATATACTTACTGAATTCACTCATTCAAAACTGAAAACATGGCTAATGTAGATCATTCTCTGGGATGTTTAAAACACTGTTATCTGATTCCGATACAAGGAAACCAAGCATATGTGAAATAACTTTACACTGTGACTTAGTTTCTGTACTTTGGTAAAGAAGCAAATTAACCTGCCTCCCAGAGCTTGAGAGACTCTGTATAAACAGGAGGACACTCAAAAGCTACATAATGTGAGCTGAATAAACCGTGAACAGATAACGGGAAGAACAACTAACTAAAGTATTGGGTACTGAAGTCTAGGTCAATTATTCTTTCCAGGGTACAAATTAGAAGTTAAATAGCCAGGAATGGTAGCATATGCTGTTAATCCCAGCACTCAAAAGAGGCAAAGACAGGCAGATGTCTGTGAGTTCTAGGCCAGCCTGGTCTACACAATGAGTTCTAGAACAACCAGGCAGGGCTACATAATAGAGATAACATCTCAAAAAGTGAGGACTAGGGGCTGGCAGGATTTTCTGAAGCTTGGGTCCCATATCCTGGGCCAACTGAAATGAGTCTTAAGTGCAGCCTCGGCACTAAATCTTGTTGTTCTCAGTTGTTAGGACTGAATTATCTCCAAACTCATAAGCTGAAAACACCCCCATGCAATGTTATTAGGAATGAGTGTCTAGAAGAAGGTTCAATCCTAGAACACTCAAGAACAGGATTTTATAAAAACCTTTTTCTCTCTGTTTTCTGCCATGTAAGCACAGAAGAGCATAGCTGACCATAGCCAGACAGTGGACCCTTTCCAGACTCTAGTCTCCAGAACTGTGAGAAATAAAATTCTGTTGTCTAAACTATACCTGTCTATTGGTTATTACAACCCAACCAAGACACCATGTGCAAACAGAGTTAAACACTAGCACATACTGTAGAAGTGGATCTCTCTAGTTGTAACTCCTAGAAAAAGATATTTAAAGCTACAAGAGGAAATAACTGATTTTTGAGATAAGAGTTCACTGTACTGTCCAGTCTACTTTAGACTCCAGGGCTAGTGACCATCTCATTTCAGCCTAAGAAGATGGAAATACGGGTAAAATGAACCTGCTGCCAAATTTTAATAATCACAGTTAATTGAGTTTGATTGTATTTTATTATTTTTATTTAAGGGGCCAATTTCCTGAATAATGTTTAGTGTATTAGAATAGGAGCAAAACAAATTCCTAGTTACTGAAGCACAGATTTCTTCTCCTAGGAAAACATGCATAAACATGTAGATCCAAGACAAAATGTGGATACGTAGTGCAACTATTTAGGAATAGACTGTAGATATACAAAACCGAGTACAGAACTCCAGGATACCTTTCAAATCATCTCTCAATCTTTTATTTTACCTCATCCACACAAGACACTTAAAGTAGCTTGTTCCAATGTTATTTAATAACATACCTGGATTAGTTCAGCCCAATAGCCTATCTCATCATGAGACATGGAAAACTTAAAATACTTTAAGGAGTTCCTCACCCGGCTCTGACTCATCACTGTAAAACCAGAGTGAGTACAGCAGCTCCGTTTATCATGTTCCTAGAGCAGCTATGCCAGGGTGCAGTCTCTGGTGTTTGCTGAGAGCAGAGCGATACCTGAAGGCTTTTCCACAGTTACCACACCCAAAAACCTTCTGTCCTGAATGAGCCTTCTGATGCTGAGTAGGGTAAGTGCTCTGGCTCAAAGTCCTTGCGCATTTGTTACATTTGTCCGGTTTCTCTCCAGTGTGAGCACTCTGATGCTCAGGTAAGAGCACGCTCTGGGGAAACGATTCACATTCACTGCACTTATAGGGCTTCTCTCCTGCATGGGTCCGCTGATGCTGAGTCAGGTGGGAGTTCTGGCTAAAGGTTTTTTCATATTTGTTACACTGGTAGGGTTTTTCTTCTGTGTGAGTCTTTTGATGTTGTGCAAGAGATGAACAGTGTCGGAAGGTCTTACCACACTTGGGACACGCATACGGCTTTGCTCCTGTATGAATTCTCTTGTGTTGTGTAAGGTGTATTTTCTGGTTAAAGGCTCTACCACATTCATTACACTTGTAAGGTCTTTCACCTGTATGGATTTTCTTATGCTGAATAAGTGAGGAGCCATAGCTGAAGGTTTTCCCACATTCAGGACACTGATAAGGCTTCTCTCCAGTATGAATTCGCTCATGCTTAGCAAGAGATGAGCTCCGAATAAAGGCTTTCCCGCACTCCTTACATTCATAGGCTTTCTCCTGGGAGTGGGTCTTCTGATGCTGATGGAGGTTTGACAGATAACTGAAAGCCTTCCCACACTCACTGCACTCGAAGGGTTTTTCTCGAGTATGAATTCTTCGGTGCTGAGTAAGGGACGAGCAGTAACTGAAGGCCTTTCCACAGTCACTGCACTTGTAGGGCTTCTCTCCTGTATGAATTTTCAGATGCTGGGCAAGGGATGACCAGTAACTGAAGGCTTTTCCACACTCTGCACAATCATAGGGCTTCTCACCAGTGTGTGTTTTCTGATGCTGAGTCAGGTTTGAGTGCTGACTGAAGGCTTTGCCACACTCATTGCACTCATAAGGCTTCTCTCCAGTGTGAATCATATGGTGACGGATAAACGTTGAAGGCCCATTGAAGGCCTTCCCACACTCGTTACACTTATACGTTTTCTCTCCAGTGTGAATCTTTTGATGCTGAGTAAGGTGTGTGCTTCTGGTGAAGGTCTTTTCACATTCTTCACATTTGAAGGGTTTTTCTCCTGTATGAATTTTCTGGTGTTCCATAAAGTGACCTCTCTGGCTGAAGGACTTTCCACACTCATTACAAGTATATGGCTTCTCTCCGGTGTGGATTCTCTGATGCTGAACGAGATGGGTCCTCTGACTAAAGGCTTTCCCACATTCATCACATTTGTAGGGCTTCTCTCCAGTGTGGATCCTCTGATGCTGAGTGAGAGATGGGCCCTCAATGAAGCCCTTTCCACACTGGTCACATTTGTACGGCTTATCTCCTGTATGGATTCTCTGATGATTTATAAGGTTTTCACTTCGGCTGAAAGCCTTGTTACATTCGTTACATTTGTAGGGCTTTTCTCCAGTGTGCGTTCTTCGATGGCGAATGAGAGCGGAGCAGTAGGTAAAAGCTTTGCCACATTCGCTGCACTTACACAGCTTCTCTTTTGGGGTGGGCTGTGAATTCTGCTTGACTCTTGTTTTGGTGGAAGTTTGTTGTGATACAAGGCTTGAACTCACTCCAAGACTGCGCTCACACGTGGGTACTGTTTTCACAGTTATTTTTATTTCCCTTCTCAGAGTCTGCTGGTTTGCCTGGAGCGACTCTAAACTCCCACCAGCCTTCCACGTTTCTAAGACACCGGAGCTGTAAGGACCAGCCCTTTTGCAGTTGCTTGTTAGAGCCTCAGAAGACAGATGTTCTTCAGAAATGTCACGTTCTAAGGGTGACACACTATTTTCAGGTCTTATCTTCCAGTCTGAAAGAAAAAAGAAGATGGAAGCATTTTCTGGAGAGAGTGAAAGAAAACTTGTTGGAAATTATCGAATTCTTTGAGGGTTCTCAGATATATAACCTTATTACCCGGGGGGAGTGGAAAGAGCTAAGAGAACAAACTGAAGTGCAAAGAGAATGCTCACTTCAATTCCACAGACGACCTCTAAGTCAGAAGGAACGACAGTTAAAGGGATCAGTAAATCTAAGAGGTGAGTAGGGTGTGGTCTTACACACCTTTAATCTCAGCTCCTGGAAGACTGAGGTTCTACTACCCCACTGGTGGCCCTCACCTTTTTGCAATGACACCCAGCTTCAGTAGTCAGTGTCAGCCTGACCTCACTGCTACAAGGTTGGCTGTAGTCGCGGAGAGCCCTGAAGACCTTTGTGCATGACAAACTCCATGTGAATGTGAGTAGCACTGGCCACACGGAATCCCAGGTAAGACTACCCTCACCACAACCATCACAAAACTTCTAGCTGAGCACTGTGGGGCTAAGTTCAAGAAGTATAAGGACACAGACAATTCTCAGAAGAGAGTTTGGGGTATCACTATCAGTGCAGCCCAGATGGAGTACAGCATTCCTGCCTGCCACCATGCCCACAGACTTCCCAAGAATGGTGGGTCACTTAAAGCATATGGTCAGGTCTCTTTCTCTGGGTGACTGCACTCTGGTGGGGGCACTGTACCCCAGATGCAAGAGCACAACGGCCAAACAGATTGGGGCCAAGCATGCTGTGGTGTGTGTGAACAAGGTAGACACTATGCAGGCTTCAGAGATGGTGGGGGTCAGCATAGCTGGAAATCCAGGAGCTGCTCACCTAGCTTGGCTTTGAAGGAGAGGAGATGCCAGTCATTACAGGCTCTGTGCCCTTGAGCACTGTGATTCTGAGCTAGGTGAGAAATCGATGCAAAAGCTGCTGGATGCTGTGGACACTTACATCCTGGTGCCCACCTGAGACCTGGAGAAGCCCCGTCTGCTACCTGTAGAGTCAGTTACTCTATTCTTGGCTAGGACACAGTGGTGACCGGTACATTAGAGCCTGGCATTTTGAAGATGGGAGATGTGTGTGAGTAGCTGACCTATAACAAGGGCATTTACACTGTGGTGATGGGTGCTGAGATATCCCATAGGAGCCTGGAGAGGACTGAGGCAGGGGATAATCTGGGTGCTCTGGTCCAAGGTAGAGGCAGACAAATTTGAGCATGATTTGGTCATAGTTAAGCCAGGCTCAGCCCAAAGTCACCAAAGGGTGAGGCCTATGCTTACATCCTTGGCAAGGCAGAGGGTAGCCACCACAAACCTCTGTGTCTAATTTTATGCCATTGTGTTCTTTCTGACTCGGGTAACGGCCTACTGTGCTACCTTGTCTCTGGGGAAGGAACGTGCCATGCCAGAAATAGACCTGAAGCTCAGGCCACGCTGTGGCAGCCCACGCTGTGGCAGCCCACGCTGTTAGAGAAAGGATGACAACACAGCTACTGCCACTGTCCCCACCACTGAAACACTTGCCATGACAAAGGAGAACAGGATCTCAGATGGAGATGATCAGGCTCTTGAGCTTGGGGCTGCCCTGATCAGTGTCCCTTCCTGTGGACACAAGCTGGGGCCAAGCAGAGAACAGTGGACACATCTGCTCACGCGGAGTGGCCCACTAGGTGAAGCGGCTAACTGTTCCATGAATTTTGAAAAAAAGAAGGTAACCAGAGACCACTGAGGGTACAAAGAAAATGACTGACTCTGAAAGATGCAGTGTAACTGAATTCCTTGTTAATGAGCAACAAAGCAAAATTTTAAGGATGCTGAGATAAACTCCAGGCAAATAGAAGAGACTTAACTAAGACTTATGATTGTTAGCCTGGAAACCAGAAGTAAGAATTCATCTTTGCTAAAAATTTAGAAAGAAATAATAATAATAATAATAATAATAATAATAAATAACAAATTCAAATCTACTATTTTAGAATTTGGAATAAGAAATGGAGGACTTTATGGTGTAGGAGTGAAAGATGCCAAAATCAGCATTACCCTAGGATGCTCATGTGTAAGATACAAAATTCCAGCTTAAGTGGAAAGAAAATAGTTGAAGCCACAGGAATGTTTGTGAGAACAGGACAGAGGTGGGGAAAACCCTCAAGGGTGATAGAGTAAAATAAAACACTTTTTTGCCGGGTGGTGGTAGCGCATGCCCTTAATCCCAGCACTTGGGAGGCAGAGGCAGGTGGATGGATCTCTGTGAGTTCAAGGCCAGCCTGGTCTATAAGAGCTAGTTCCAGGACAGGTTCCAAAGCCACAGAGAAACCCTGTCTCAAAAAAAAAAAAAAAAAACCAAACCACTTCTCCAGTTTCACTGGTAGCAGGACAATAAGTAAAGACACTCTATTGGAAGTGCAGTCACAACCACTGCAAGCATGAACAGAATGCAGACCCCATGCTGCCCACTATCTCCTCCAAACATCTCCACAGATAATGGGATAGTGTGCATTAGTGTAGGTAGATTACAGTAGCAGAACTTCTTCAGCAAAAACATGGTCACTGCGGCACAGCTTTAGCAATGTGTTTCAGACATGTTTTCACCAAGAGGAATGATACCCAGGGAAATAAATATGTTTGTATAGCAAATAATCATAAAGAGTATCTTCTGAGGCTGATGAGACAGCTTAGTCAGTGAGGGTACCTGTTGCTGCTGGGCCTGATAATGAGTCCAATCACCATGCCCCATACAGAATGAGAGCAAGTTGTCCTCTGGCCTCCACATAAACCTGCACTCCTGGGCAACACACAAATAAAATAAATTCAATAAAGAATCTTCTGGGGCTGGAGAGATGGCTCAGAGGTTAAGAGCACTGGCTGCTCTTCCAGAGATCCTGAGTTCAATTCCCAGCAACCACATGGTGGCTCACAACCATCTGTACTGAGATCTGGCGCCCTCCTCTGGCGTGTGGGCATACATCGAGGCAGAATGTTGTATACATAATAAATAAATAAATCTTAAAAAAAAAAAAAAAAAAGAATCTTCTGGATATACTGTAGGCACTGTGTGGCACATGAAGGCCATAAAGCCTTGTGCTGTTAAGAAAGAGAACACAGACTCTTGTGCTGTTAAGAAAGAGAAAAGTAAGTGAGCTGGGTGGTGGTGGCGCACGCCTTTAATCCTAACACTTGGGAGGCAGAGGCAGGTGGAACTCTATGAGTGTGAAGCCATGGACCACAGAGCAAGTGCCAGGACAGGCTCCAAAGCTATACAGAGAGACTGTGTCTCAAAAAAAAAAAAAAAAAGGCGAGAGAAAAGTGTTTGATAACCAATCACAAGTAAGAAACACATGACGGCAAAGTGATATCAACTACAACCAATGCCCACATAGTGTCATATTCTCTACCCAGTGATGCAGGGTTCCCAGCCCCTTCTGCAGCACGACTGCTGTACACTGCCATGTCCTCCCGTGACGATAACGGACTGTGCCCCTGAAACTGTAAACCAGCACAGTGGAAGGTTTCTCTGTAAGAGTTGCCGCAGTCATGGCGTCTCTACACAGCAACAGACACCCTAAGACAAAGCATAACCTAAGGCAATTAGGATACTGCAGGACACACTTAAAGGAATACAATAAGCAAGAAAATGGAAAACAGCACAAGAAGAGTACATGAGAGAATACATTTATTTCATGACAGGAATAGATGCACAAAAGGGAGCCAGAAACAAATCCAGCAAGCCTCACACAGTAAAGCAGAAACCTCCTAATACCTGCAGGGAACAAAGAAAAGAACTACAGCAATGATCCAGTCAACCAGAACCACCAACAAAACTATAGGACATTGCAAACTCTTCAATAATAACTTCAAATGCAAAAGGCCTCAACTCACCAATGTACAAACACAACTGACAGGATTATGAAACAAGATTCAGCTATTTGTTGTCTGCTAGAAACACACTTTCCCCATCAAAGACACTTACAGCCAAAGGATGGAAAGCAACATACCAGGCAAGTGCAAACTTTTAAGCTATTCTGTAGATCAAACTCAGAGATCAACCTGCCGCTATTCTGTAGATCAAACTCAGAGATCAACCTGCCTCTGCCTCCCAGTGCTGGGATTAAAAGAATGCACCACGACCACCACAACCACCATGGCCACCACCATCACCACCATCACCACTACTGGCTAAGCAAAGGCAAACTTATATTAAACTAGCAGAACTATTTTGATACTGGATAAAGTAGACCCCAAACTGAAGCTAGTCAGAATAGATAAAGAAGACTACTACATATTAACAAAGGGGACAATTTATTAAGAGGATATAACAAATTTAATGTAATAAATACTGGAAGGCACGAAAGGCCAGACAGGCCTTTATATAGAAATACTGAAATACCTGAATAATCCACACTCACCTTTATATATGTTCTCCAAATCAAAAAATCACCAAAGAAACTTCAGAGCTAAACTGCACCATGCATCAGTTAGATTTAGAAATCTGCACAACATTCTACCCATCAGATAGAGAATGCACGTTCTTCTCAGCAGCCCTTGAAATCATCTCAAAGATCACAAAAAGCCTTAATAAACACAAAAGGATCAAAATTAATTCAATGCTTTTAATCAGGTCATAATGGAATAAATCTGGAAACTATTAATAAGCGAAGACACAGAAACAACATAAAATTTTGGAGACTGATAAAGATACTCTGAATCAGGGAGGAAATAAAGAACTTCCTAGAATCAAAAGAAAATGATACCTCTTCAATAGAGCTAAAGCATTTCTAAGTTTATAGCTGTAAGTCCATACATTAGCCACTGCCCCCCCCAAAAAGCACCCAGAGTAGGTATCACAAAGGAAAAAAGACAAATAGCAAACAAATAACCTAATGATATACCTCAGTGTTAGTTACACACACACACACACAGAGAGAGACACACACACAGACACACACAAATTTTAAAAATTATGTGTTTGGACGTATGTATGTGGGTGCCTATGCCCAGAGAGGCCAGAGGTATCAGATTCTTTGGATCTTGAGCTAGGATGGTTGTGAGCTATCCTACAGAGCTACTAGGACTGAACTTGGGTACTTCAGAAGAGCACCAAGCTCTCTAACCACTAAGCCATTTCTCCTCCCAACTTCAAAGGTCTAGAAAAAAAAATAATAAAATTAATTAAAAAACAAAGAAACCAAAGAGCAACAAGCTGTGTAGTTTTTTTGTCAACTTGATATAAACTAGAATAATCTGGGAAATGGAACTTCAGCTGAGGAACAGTCTGGATCAGACTGGCCTGTAGGCAAGTCTGTGGGGCATTTTCTTGATTAACATTAACCGGGAGGGCTACGCCCACTGTGGGTGGTGCCACCCGTGGGCGGGTAGTCCTGAGTTGCAGCAAGAAGGAAGCTGAGTGAGCTTTGGAGAGCAAGTAAGCAAGCAGTGTTCCCCCATGGCTTCTACTTAGTTCCTGCCTCCAGGTTCCTATACTGTTTTGAGTTCTGGCCTTGGCTTCTCAATAACGGACTATGACAGGAAGTTTAAGCCAAAACAACTTTCCTTTCCAAGTTGTTTTTGGTCATGATATTTACCACAGCAATAGAAAGCAAAGTAGGACAGAAGCCAAACCCAAAAGCACATGGCTAGAAATAATGATTAGGGCTGAAGTTAATGAAAGAGGGACTTAAAAAAACAATGCATAAAGGCAGAGTTAGTTCCTTGAAGAGATAAATAGATTGACAAATTTCAAGCCAAGCCTACAAAAGGAACAGAAAATGCACCTTTGTAAAATTACAGATTAAAAGGAAACTGTTTACAAAAGACACCAACAAAATCCAGAGGACTACTAGGGAATACATTGAAAATGTATTCAAAAATCCAGAAAATGTATTCAGAAAATCTTGCCGAAAGGATAAATTCCTAAATACATGTGCATTAGCAAAATTAAATCAAGATATATGCAATGTTTGCAGATATAACAGTAATGGTATTGAAGCAGTAATTAAGTCTCTCCAAAAAGAGAAGTCCAGGACCAAATGAGTTTATTGATGAATTCTACCAAACTTTGAAGAAGAGCTAATACTATACTTTTCAAACTTTTCCACAAAGCAGAAAAGGAAGACAATACCACCAAACTCATTTTACAAAGCTGGTATTACTCTGATATCCAAACCAGATAAAGACAAAACAACAATGAAGTATAGACTAATTTCCCTGATAAATATAGGTACAAAAACTTGCAACAAAATACTTGCTAGCCAAATTCAAGAGCACTTTAAGATCACAGATAGCAACCACATTGCTTTTTACCCCAGGATTGCAAAGCTGATTCAATATATACAAATCTGTTAATAAAATAAGATGTAAATAAATAGACTATGATCATCTCAATATATGCAGAAAAGGCATTTGAGGAAGTGCAACATCCCTTTACCAGGACAGTCCTGAAGAAACTAAGAATACAAGGAACATAATGGTGCTGCAAATGTCAATTTCATTTTTTTGGTTTTTTGTTTTGTTTTGTTTTGTTTTTTCTGAGACAGGGTTTGTCTGTGTAGCCTTAGCTGTCCTGGAACTTGCTCTGTAGACCAGGCTGCCCTCGAACTGACAGAGATTCACCTGACTCTGCTTCCCGGGTGCTGGGATTAAAGGCGTGCATCACTACTTCCTGACTATGATTCCATTTTCTCTATGGCTGCATAAAATTCCATTGTGTAGATATAGCACATTTTCTTCATCCATTCCTATGTTCATGGGCATGCTGTACTATTGTAAATAGTACAGCAATAAACAGAGTGACTAGATTATTCCTGAGTCAGAACCTGGAAGAAATTCCTTGTGCAGTTTGGGAACTGATGACTTAGAAGAAAATAATTCAGAATCTCAAGGACAGAATGATAAAGTAACAGAATATGAAACTATGCTTGAGAGTAAGAATAGAGTAAGTGCTTTAAAAAAGAAAAGCCTGCAGGTGTGGAACTAACTTTTATTTTAGCTTGGATGGGAACAAAGAAAAGAGACTGAATGAGAGCCATTGTTGAGTAAAAGCATCTGGAAATAGCATGTGTTTCTGTTTGATGCTAACAGATGGAACCCTAAAACAGAAAGTGAGGAGACAATCCTGGATCAAAAGTAAACGAGGAGTACAGAGTACAGAGTACAGAGTACAGGCTGAGAGGCCTGCTTTAGAGCAATCAGGAGGGATGCCTCCTAACAGAGAATGTAGAACAGAATCTCCTCTCCACAGTGATGCTCTGAGAGACATCTACACACAGTCACCTCTCACCAGGCTGGCAGCTGCGCAGAGCAGTCTCTGTTGTCACACACTACTTACCTTCCGTGGAACCAACAGGAACGCATGACTCCTCAGTCCATGGCTCTGTCCCTTGTTCTAGCTGGGAAATCACATCAGGTTTGGAAACCTGGAGTCCTGCTCAGAGGGGGGAAAAAAAGGAATCTGTCTGCAATAAGGAAAAAGCACCACATCAGAATGCAATCTCACCACTCTGTAAGATATTCCACTTGGGAAAAATCTGGTGGGATGGACAGCATACAACTGTCATGAATAATGGGGCAACCAAGAAGCTGATCTGAAAAGAGGATTAGTTTGCTGCTCCACTTAATAATGAGGAGAAACTTCCAAAATTTAGAGTTACGGGTTCCTAAACTTAGATGTCAGTCACATCTAAGCACCTAAAGTACTTCCCACATCCCGTCTAACTTTGGGGCCACCCCCATCTGCACAGACCAAGTGTGTTCCCTTCTCCACATAACCCATCAAAACTTGGGGCTACCCTACCCACAGAGACAGGTGTATGCTTGCCTCCCACCGTTTCCGTTACCTACAGAGACCAGGTACATACCCTCTCCCCACATTCTGATCTTTACTTGGGGGCATTACCCTCACCTATAGAGACGAGGTGTGTATAATTTTCCAATGTCACATCTCTGAACAAATCTCTCTGTGTAGGATCCAGGTGTTTCCATTCTTCCTGGGTGAAGCTTACAACAACGTCCTTAAAGGTCACTGACTCCTAGAACATCAAATGTTCTACTGCTTAGACTTAGGAAATAAGAAAAATTAATAATATCCATAAAAGCAAAGCAGTGAGAAAGTGAAACTAACAGGGTCACTGTAGCCCGTGTTTCGGTGTGGCACAGGAGCCACAGGCCCGGTCTGAGGTGGTCAGACAAACTGTCTCAGCCTAACAACAACTTGGATGTGCTGCTCCTATTTTCTTTTGTTATTAATGTAGAGCTGTTGGCTGAAGCTAATCAGGATGTTTGATGCTCCTTCCTTTCGTAATTTGGAGAATGTCTTATAGAGATGCTAATTCATGGCCTACGTGACAGCTAGCATAGTGACAGCTAGCATAGTGACAGCTAGCATAGTGACAGCTAGGATAGTGACAGCTAGCATAGTGACAGCTAGCATAGTGACAGCTAGCATAGTGACAGCTAGCATAGTGACAGCTAGCATAGTGACAGCTAGCATACTCGCAAACAGGTAGATGCGGACGTGACAAAAGACCATTCACCTGGTTACCTAGGATACAGCCTAATGTGTTTTCCTGCTCAATTGTTGTGATGATATATAAACTGTTTGGAGAATAAATGAGGGATCAGATCTTGCCCTTCAAAGATGACTGTGTGAGCTGTGTCTGATTACTCTTCACGACTCCGTTCCAGTCTAGTTAGGGAAAATAGTTATCTATGTTGGAGCCCACACGGGCTTCGACAGGTCACTAGGATGCTCACTTTTGGAAAAACTTAATATAGTACTATTGTGTGATATTGGCACACGGCATGAAAATGTACTGCTGTAATTGGTGTGATAAAAGCTGAATGGCCAACAGCTAGGCAGGAGGCATAGGTGGGACTTCCAGGCAGAGAACTCTGGCAGAGTGGCCAGCCAGACATGGAAGAAGCAGCATAGGCAGTACAGGGAGCTGAGGTAACAAGACACATGACAGAATGTAGATTAAAATAAATGGGTTAAGAGCATTGCCTGCTCTTCCCAAAGGTCCTGAGTTCAATTCCCAGCAATCACATGGTGGCTCACGACCATCTGTAATGAGGTCTGGTGCCCTCTTCCGGCCTGCAGGCATACATGTAGACAGAATATTGTATACATAATAAATAAATAGAATTAAAAAAAAAAGCTAGTGAGATGAGCTTAAGCTAAGGCTGAGCTTTCATAATTAATAATAAATCTTTATGTCATTATTTGTGAGCTGGTGGTCCAAAAAAAAATAATAATCTATATAGTACCTTGCTCAAAGGATTGATGTCAAGACTATGTCCTGTGGAGGGTGGTAATGTCGCTCACTGGCAAAGCACGGACATGGCCCTAGGTTCAATCCTCAACACCAAAACCAAAACCTTTTTTCCCTGTAAAGTACCTAATTTAGGTACCTAAGTAGGTGCTCAGGTGTTACCGGCCAATGCTGTCTTTATTCTTCCTCCACACCTGAGTACTAAGACATAGCAAATATTAATATTATAGCTGCTATCATCAATACCATTATTACTATCTATAATGTGCAGGAATAACAACTTTATTACAAAATGGGATGGATGAGCAGACTTGCCCTATTGCATTTGTGTGTGTGGGGGGGGGTGTGAGTGGGTGAGTTTTGAGACAGGGTTTCTCTGTGTGACTAGCCCTGGCTAGCCTAAAGCTCAGAGATTAGCTTGCCACTGCCTCCCCAGTACTGGGACTAAACGCATGTGCCACCGCACCCAGCTGCCCTATTACATTCAAAGGACACCAAAGTATAAAGTAACTGAAACGGTGCCATGTTATAGAATAAAATTCAGTAAGAAGACAACAGCTCAGAATAGGCCCCTGTGTTTAAGCATTTCTCAAATTAATTAAGATACAATCAATTAATCACTAAATCATATCATTACAATTAACTTGGCCAAAATAAAATTAAAGTAAGATCTTTTCACAACATACCTAAATATTCCTGTGGGAATTATTAAATATTAATAATATTAAATTATAATATTAAAGATTATGTTATGGGGTGGTTGGTTTGAGAGACAGTCCTGCTATATTATCCTGGCTGGCCACTGCCTCCCAAGTGTTAGGAAATTAAAGGTCTGTGCCACTATTACCAACTTCATTTTGGATGTTTGACCTCTATGGCTTTGAGCAAACTAAGGTTCTGTGATTATAGTAACAACAGGAAACTACCATATGTATTGGACACTTCACCCAACATGAACAAATTTACCTTCCTCTATAGTACTCTCTGATCATTCATATGATGGCTAATATTCTGAGCAAAAGAAAAGACAAAACGAATCTTAGTAAATTTGAAAAGATTCAAGTCACACAAAGTGTGTTTTCTGACTATGGATCTGTTCACTCACTACTTAGAACATGATGACGGTTCTATGAATTTCCATGTATGTTAAAACTTATCCAATTACAGTTGGCCTCTACATCTGTGAATTAAATATGTTCAAAGAAGTGCACATATATTGTTCTTGTTAGTATCCCCTAAACAATACAGCAGAACAACTACATAATGTTTACACTGTCTTTACAGTGTATTGGCTAAGTGTCTAGGATGACTAACGTACACAGCAGGCTGGGGACAGGTTATATGCAGATATTGTGCCACCTAAGTGAGGGGCTTGAGGATCTACACGCTTCGGAGTCTGTTAGGTGTCCTAGAACCAGTTCCTCTGGGATACAGAAGAATGACAGTATACTTTAAATACATGCAGTTTATTGTCACAGTATTCCTCAAAAAAAGTGATGCCAGAAGTACTCGAGTTGAAAGTGGGAAGAACTGGGGTGGGGAGGCTGAATAAGAATAGGGAACTTGATGGGGGGGGGGGGGGGTTAGAGGTTGATTAAGGCCTGTGGGAAAATTCTCTCTATCCCTCTCCCTCCCTTCCTTCCTTCCTCCCTTCCTTCCTTCCTTCCTTCTTTCCTTCCTTCCTTCCTTTCTTTCATTCTTTCTTCCTTTTGTCTAAGTTCTCAAGAGGATACATTTTCCCAACAACTTTATGAGGTCCTATTTCCTACACTGAAAACTATTATGAATCACAGATGATCTAGAGAATAAAGCCTTCACACTTCTTATTAGATATTCAAGATCTTTCATATTCTGACCAAATTTGATTATTTTTTAATTTCTCAAAAGAAGTCATCTCCTCCAAATCTTTCTCAATCTATGACTGTTAGCAGTATGTACCTGCACACTTCTGCTTATAAAAACCTCTCCATACCTAGTTTCTCACTCCAATATTCACATCACTTGTCCTTCAGAGAGTACAATTCCCCACCATCCATGCAACGCTCTGTCCCTTACAAACCGCACACACCTCTCCCGCAGCCCTCATTTCACCTTCCATAAATTCGCCTATTTTGATTTTTATTGGCCATTTTACTCTAGTCAAGTAAGGAATCAAATGTTGTGCTTCTCCCCACACACCTGCAGTGTTACAAGATACTAAGTAAGAGGTGAAAGTGGAGAGGCAGAGAAGGATCCAGGTGAGATCACAGGGCAGATGAGAGCCCAGAAAGATTCACCAGTGATGATTTGAAGGTAAACACACCTCACAATAAAAGATAAATTATTCTAAGAAGTGACATGGCACTTAAGAAAATCTCAACTTACCCGAAAAGTAGTTGATGGGAGTAGAGGATGTCCCTCTTGGAGACCGGTGGGTTCTGCAAAGGACAGGCCTAAGGAGAAAGAGGCCATGGTGAATTTGACTACTCTGTTGCTGCAAGCAATCCAGAAAAAACTCACAGGCCGGGCAGTGGTGGTGCACGCCTTTAATCCCAGCACTCGGGAGGCAGAGGCAGGTGGATCTCTGTGAGTTCGAGACCAGCCTGGTCTACAAGAGCTAGCTCCAGGACAGGCTCTAAAGCTACAGAGAAACCCTGTCTCGAAAAACCAAAAAGAAAAAAGAAAAAGAAAAAAAAAAACAGAAAAAAACTCACCTTTCTTCCTAGAAATAACAATCATGTCTCTCCTTCATGTCTAAATCCCCCAATGCCCCCAAAAAGTCAACTGAGGCCTCTGTACTGTCCTGAGTAGGTTCAGGAGGAAAAACACACTGCCTTAAAAGATTCAGCTTTCTCTCTTGATGTTTAACTACTCAGATGGTTCATACAGCTAAATCTGAGGTCCTCCTTAAGTAAGGCAAGACATTCCTGCTCCCTTTTCTCTGCTACACAGAAAATGTCAATAAACAGCAGGAAATGAAGGTGAATGCCTTTAATCCCAGCACCAAGGAAGCAAAAACTTGTGGATCTCTGTGAGTTTAGTGACACACACAATGTACACAGTTGTGCAATCACACATACCTAATGAAAGAAAAGACATGCAGGCAAGTACTTATACACATAAGATAAAAATAATTCTAAAAAATTTAACAAATAGTAACATACTCTCAGGTATTTTTAAAGGAACATTTAAAGAACTATATTTTTAGGCACCACAATGTAAGAAATATGTTAGCTAGGAACAGACTTCTCAGAAGTCTAGAGATCTTACATGGACCTATCTAAAGAAATGAGGCAAGGTTTCTTGAAGGAGAACTAGGAGCTGAATTCGCAGGTAAAGGCAGCAAGGTGAAAGAACAGACAGCATTTAGTGCTTTTAAGATCACAAGAACAGGCATTTTTGGTAAAAGGAACTAAAAAACAAACATGTTGTTTGCACTCAAAATGGCGAGTTTAGGACCACAGTTGCACCAGCACAAGCTTGAAAAAATTGCTATCTGCATGGTATTTCAAAACTTATCTTTGCATTGAAGAAATAAAACACTTTTTTTTCTGGCTACAATTTATTATTCTAAAATGTAATAAAGAAAAATGTCAAGAGGATCAGATATTTTGAACTGTTGTTCCTTTCCAATCTTATGTCCGGGAGACAGAATTAATTCTTCCAAGGCTCTTCCGATGATGTAATCGGTTTCTTTACCCCTAACCACATTGCTTCCTCCTCCCACCTCTCAGTTCCGGCCCCCTCCAGCCGGCTCTGCTGTGTTAGTCCCCATTACCTGCCATCTCAGGAGCTCTACGTGTTCCGCTAGAACTTGGACACGTGGGTACCCAGGCAGCTTCAGTCTGGGACTTGAATGTCCCAATCCCCTCCCAGGGTGGGTGCCTTATGTCCTCCGTGGTTGGCCTACAAGGCACAGGATGCAGTCTGCAGCACGCGCCTTACAGTCGCACCTCAGACCCATACAGGGTAGCCAGGAGGTCCTGCCCAAGAGCGGAGAGCATAGGGGAGGACTGAATTACTACAGAGAAACACACAGTAGAACGGGAAGGAGCAGCTCTGCCCTGTAGCAGAGACCCAAGAGTCTGGCTAGGCTCCCTCCACCGGGTGGGTCCGCGACCTCCTACTTCCCCGGCAGCAATCAGACACCTGTTGCGGGGCACGCCAGAAGGCCGGCTGCCCCGCACCCCAGCGTACCCGGCCCAGAACAAAGGAACAAAGCCTTGGGGAACAGGCGGGCCCCGGCATCGCCGAGGGGAGGCGCGCCCCCTTCCCTGACTTCCCAGCTTCCTCCCGCGCAGACCCCATTACGCCGTGACGTCACACTCCTAGGGCACTGGCGGTTGCCATGGTGATACCTGGACTCCAATATAGTGACGCATTCCTTAGGCTCATTGATCCAGAAGCATGGGGTGGTCACTCCGGACTCAGGACTCAGGACGTGAGCCTACGCCGTAGAACTGGCCAAATACCCACCTCTTTCCACGCCCACAGTCGGCTTAGCGGTCACTTCCGGTCGGGCAGACCCTACCCTTCTTTTCCCGCTCCCTCCAGCACAGACGCGCGCCTCACCGGGGAACACAGAGGACCACAATTCCCAGAATGCAACGCGCGGCGTTTCGCAATTACTTTTCCCAGGCTTCTACTAACATTGCAGCCTCAACTGGTGGGTCGGAAGGTTGCGCCTAGCTAATATTTGTATCTGATTGCTTGGATTGTGAACAGAGATAGTAATACTGGTCTTTAAAAAAAAGACAGATACACACACCTGAAGGTTTGGGGTCCGGGATGTTGGCGTACGGCATCACGTTCCTCAGAAAGACCTCGAACTTGTTAAGTAGGTATGACGGGCCTTGAATTCAGGGTCCGCCTTCTCCACCTCCCAAGGGTCAGGACCTCCCACACTGAAAATTTCAAAAAGCAAGCACACATTTCACCATTCAGCCCCACTTTTATTACCTGGCCTGCATTCTTCTTTTTAGGATTTTTGTCGTTTTGAAAAATATCTGTCGTTACCCACTGAATTGTTTTCATGTCTTCGAAAAATGACCCATTTTTTTTTAATGCTAAAGAAAACAGAAGGAGATGGTGTTACGGTATTTTAATGCTCTCTGCTTGTTTCTTTGCTTAGCACCTAAGAAGAATCTGCTGGTGTGCCCTTGACGTACACAAAAAACTCCAACAGATTTTTTTTTTCTTCAAAGGTGTGGCACACGCAACTAAAGGCCTCTTATGTTCCCAGTTATTTGACAGAAGGGCTAAAATGTCTCCCCTCCTTGGCTGACAGCACCGGACCTAGAAATGGTATGCTACCCATGAGGAAGTTAAGGAAAGGGAAGAATGTTTAGAGAAACGGTTGCAACAAAACATTAGATAAAAAGGAAATGCAAACATAGCAAGCATGTTTTTTTTTTTAAGATTTGTTATGTGTCTGTGTTTTGTGCACGTTTGTGAAGGGGGAATACTTCAGTGTTCAGAAAATGATGTGGGAGCCCCAAGAACTGGAGTTACAGGAGACTGTGATCCACTGGACATAGCTACTAGAAATCCCTAAACCATCTCTCCACGCCCCAACATGTTTTAAATGTGGCAACTATTGGAGGCATATTAGAGAAAACTGAACTGCTGGTGGGGAACAGTACAGGAAACTGTTTGGAAGTGTCTCTATGATTTCAAAGAAAAATGAAATTGGGTAAAAGAAGGAATAGAGACGAAGCACAGAAGACAGAAAGCCAACAGGTGCATAATAGTCAGGAAGAGGGGGATCAGATAAAAAGCAGATGTCAACACTTCCTGTGTGGCAGGCAAAGTAACAAGTGTCTTGCATCTAGTAAGTCAATTCTTAAAGCAATTAAGTGGAGATACTTTTTTCTAATTATTTCTGTTGTACACAGTGGACATTAAGTAACAGCTTGAGTTATTTGCTTTAGGTTGCATAGACAGCAAACAGGACTGCTAGGTTACTAGAGATAGTTGGTAGACAAGGGAAGGAATAAGGAGTTTACCGAAGGCCTTTTCAAGAATAAGTAATTTTATTTCTGAGGCTTTAAATATGGGAGAAACTTGGGTAACATGAAACTCTTGGGTAACAAATTTTCACTAAATTTCTTTCTGTTTTCTTTGTTTCTCTGGTGTAACATAAGAGTGATAAAAAAAGCCACTAGCAGCTTGTGTTTGTTGGACCTTTCCTCTCCTCTCCTTAAACTTTTTCAACAGCGACAATCTAGTTGTCTATGAAGTGCTCTTATATGAAGGTCGGGTTTTGTTCTGCTTGTACTAGGAAGGGAACCTAGTGCCTCAAGCAAGCCAGGGAGGCACTCTACCAGCAAGTCACACACATAGCCACTGTTCTCCCTTAAATTCACAATGTACTTCAATTCTATCAGGGAGACTGCTGTTATGGGTTAAGAATGCTTGGAAGCAGACTTCCACCATTAGCTTCCTTGTTTGCTGGCTACGAACACTACACAGGTTTCAGTCGTGGATATGGGGTTCTGCTGATTCAAATACCTGGAAATACAAAAGTGGCTTTGGAATTTGATAATGAATAGAAGCTAGAAGGACTCTTGAGTTATATAGTTTAAACTAAATTGTTTTGAAAAGATGGATGCAATATCCATTAAGTTCAAGGGACGGCACAGATGGAAGTGGGGAGCATGAGAGAGAGCTGCAGCCACCTAAGGCATTCCATACACTGGGACTAGTAGCGTGATAGTGGAGGCATGTATGTTTCCTAGGATGAAAACTCCATAGGCTGGGAGATCGCATTTGAAAAGTGTTTGTACCAATAATCAAAAATGATGTCTACAGAAGACAGAGATATGAAGAGGACTCTACAGCTTAGTTTTAGGAAATGTGTATTGAAATGAGGGCACACCACAGTACTCCTGCCCAGACTGCTCAAGATCTAGGCCACTGACAAGAAACAAAAAAAAAACAAAAAACAAAAAAACAAAAACAAAAAAAAAAAAAAGTGGAACAAAAGGAGCTCTCCTTCACTGATAGCAGCAATGCCAACCGGTGCATCCCATCTGGAGGACAGTTTCTTGTAAGACTATTCATACTCTTAATTTCTATTCAATAATTCTTCTGCCCCTTA